>NC_058416.1:62538284-62801547 GCF_002201575.2 Neomonachus schauinslandi
GGAGCACGGGATCCACTGAATGTGTGTGTGGGAGGAGCACGGGATCCACGGAGGGTGTGTGTGGGAGGCGCATGGGATCCACTGACTGTGTGTGTGGGAGGAGCACGGGATCCACGGAGGGTTGTTGTGGGGAACCTAGCTAGTAATATATCCTGGCCAGGCCAGGTTTGGCCTCAGCTTATGGTGAGATTAAGTCCGTGTCGGTAGGGATCATAAGTAGGACTGTGGCTGTGTTTCAGAAAGAATTTGGCAGAAATTCAGAGAATGTTCTGGAAAGTTGAGTGAGCAGAGTAAGGGAGCCTGGGCAGGACGTTGTCTGGACCAGACCCAGAGCTGAGAAAAGGCGAACAAGGGCCAGGACCAAGACAGAGAGGAGGGAAAGAAGGAAGAGCACAGGGACGCCTGAGTGCTGACTGTCCAGGGTGCGGGGCACGGGGGCCTGGCTACCAGGAGAAGAAAGAAGGCCCGGCTTGCTGGCGCGCATAGTCCAGGGAGGAGAGGGCAGTGCCAGCCAGGCTCTGCTGACTTCTTGTAGGCAGGTGACTGGTCACCAGGCTGGCCGAGGTTAGCCGGAGGATCACCATGAACCACTTCTTACCTGAGTTTCCCTAGTTTCTAGGAAAGTCCCTTTCATTCTGCTTTATGTAGTTGGGGGTTCAAATTTTAAGAAGTGGTATCGTTTCGCTGCAAATAAATCCCTCCCACGAGGTGGCCCAGCGTGTGCTGAGAACTGAGGAGCAGCCGTGGGAACCGGGGTCTGCCCCGGGTGGGGCCTTCTGTAATTTAGCACTGAGAGGCCCCCACCCAGTGCCTGAACCCCGCAGGTGGTTGGCCACCCTGGTGGTGGCCAAAGTCATCGCTGGGGACAAGAGAGGTGGACGTGGTGGCTGAAAGCATGGGCTTGGGCATGAAGGTTCAGAGGCTACCTGTCCTGGCAGACTCTACCTGAGTGACCTTGAACAACTGACTACCTCTCTCAGCTCACTTTCTACAGGAAAACAGGCAAATAACAGAAAGGATCATTTCTGGGATTACAGTGAGAGTCAAGGTCGGCTGACACAGTGCCCAGTTCAGGACAGACCCAACCAAGGCACCAAGAGACAGAACTTAATTCAGCCAATGACATACTCACACCCAAAAGTGCCCTGTCTCCTCCTGCACAGTTTGAATGCAAAGTCAAACCTTGACATTCTTACACATGGAATCCGAAATAGGACACTGTAATATGCTCGTATTTTAAGGTGGGGCAGTAGTCCAGAGGATTGATTCAAATTAATTGGAATTCCCTAAAATTGTCAGAACTGTTTGCACTACAGTAACAGGGCTATTAAAAAAAAGCAATCAATCCTTTTCCTTAGTCAGGAAAAACTAGTTTTGAAATCTTACCATCTTCAGGAACAGTATAATTTGCATACTCTGGGAAATAATCTTCAATTTTTGATTTCCCTGCCAAGACTTTTTCTGCCAACATATCCTGTTTGTTCAAGAACAAGATGATAGAAATGGTCCGTAACCACCTGAAAAGAGAAATAAACGTACCAAGTTCACATCCACGAGTACATGAAAGTACCTGTAACATAGGAGTTACTTGCTGAAAAGAAGAACACTGCCATCTTCCTGAAATGTACAGGATTTAGAATTATGTGATACACCAATCTCGTGGACCCCTGCTCCAGCTGCAAGCAAGACGCTCTTATAATGAGTAAACCTTATAATAAATAAATAGAGATAGTTGATTTAGCAGTTCAGTATTTTCGAATTCATCTTTCCTGGGAATGTAAATTTCTTGGCACCAAAGCTAAGGGTTATTTATGGAATAAATACACCTGGATTTTTGCGCGGCAGTTTACTAATAAAGGGTGGGAAAACGAGATGTTAGAGCGTTAATAACAACAACAAAACACATGAGTCATTAGCTAAACACACAGAATGTAATTTGTAGCTGGCTTGGCTCTTCCTGTGCTGAGTCTGAGCAGGCTGAGGTTCTCCAGAGGTGGAGCAGGATGTTAGACTTTGGTCAAGGCCACGGCATTGGACAGGCTAAGGAGAGGGGCTCAGGTACAGTGACAGTGAAGGATGGGGAAGGTTCTCTCTCTTTTATTAAACAGACACAGAGCACGGGCTTAAGATGAACTCAGTATGTGCATGAGCAAAGCCTTTGTAAATTCTATTATTTCAAAGGAATGAAGCTGATGATTAGTGCACAGGAATCTTACTATGAAGTAGAAACACAGTCCATTCTTCCTCCAAATGGAAATAGCTTTACTGTTCCTTGTTATAAAATAGCGAATCCTGGTAAAAATGAATTTTTAATTATAGAAAAATTAATCGTAGAAAAAAATCAAATGTAATTACTATTAGAGGCAACTATTAGAACTGTTATGTTTTTACTTCCAGGTTTTTTCCTATCCTCAGACATATTTATAAAAACAACATCATGGTGTTTTTAAATCTGCTTTTTCATTTAACAATATTGTGGTCATTTTCTCATGTGACTATGTGTGTTTACATATATATATATAAATATATATAATATGTGTAAATATTATATATAACATATATATGTTTATATATATATAAATTTTTAATGACTCCAAAGTGTTCTTCCGTATAGCCAGTACTTCCTCTTTTTCTTTCTCATTGTCTTAATACTATTCCACTGAGAACAGTTGTTGAACACTTTTGATAGAGAAAAACTTCTCTGATAAACCAAATGTTTTGCAAGTTCAGCTTAATGTTTCCTGTTCCTCCTTGGTGATATTTCTTCTTAAATAGTTCAGAAGATACTTTGATTTTTAATATCTATGTGTGTATTGTGTATGTGTGCGTTTGGTGGGTATTCCTTTCTAAAATAATCACCCTTTGCAACAGTAGCAGTTTCAAACATGACTATGCTGTGCTTTTGACCCGTAAGGGATCTTCTAGAGATTATCTAGTTATTTGTGGATGGTACTTTCTAAGTTTCAAAAACCAAACAAAACCAGTTTTGAACCCTAGAGATAATCTTGAGCTTTCAAAATAGATATCTGAGTTTTCTTGACAAAGCACTATCAGAGCGTCATCAAAGAATACTCCCCATACTAAGTGTGTCTATGCATGAGATGGGCCAAAAAAGATCCTGCTGACGGTTCTGGATTTATTGGCACGGAAAGAAAATATATCTGGAGAATAATAATGAAAGTAAGCTGAGTGGTATTTTTCATGAAAGAAAATTTGCAATTTCCAGAGGTGCAACTGAATTTCTTTCTTTCTTTTTTTTTTTAGATTTTATTTATTTGACAGAGAGAGACACAGTGAGAGAGGGAACACAAACAGGGGGAACGGGAGAGGGAGAAGCAGGCTTCCCGCCGAGCAGAGAGCCCGATGTAGGGCTCGATCCCAGGACCCTGGGATCATGACCTGAGACGAAGGCAGACACTTAACGACTGAGCCACCCAGGTGCCCCTGAATTTCTTATTTTTATCACCTGTTGTTCCAGATGCTTTCGAAGAGGTCCAGGGACTCTCTGAGCCTGTTGGTGTTGTTATCTTCCCGAATCACCATGTTGTAGCTGCTGCAGGCGGCTACATAAATGATAGCTGTGACGTCTTCGTGGGAGAAGAGAGACAAAGAGAAGCGCCTCCGTTAGACAGAGAGCCACTGCGTGGTCATGATAAGGTCTACATCCAACTGCTACTCATTTTCACCCCGGGATTATGAGAATGACTTAAAGAAGCACTGTGTGTTTCAGTAATGTACCCCATGAGCCTATGCTAAATGTAAAGCTGGGATGCTTCGATTCCTGATGAGATTCATGTTTAAGGCACGTAATAGATGGTCTAATTCAAAGCTCCTGAAGCACAATAGCAGGAATGAGTGTGAGAATTCATCCCTATTCTTGAGAAAGCATAGCAATCACCGTTAAAGCACTGGATCCATTTTCTTCTCTCGTCCCTCTGGCCGCCGACGTCAAACATGCTGTGGAGGAAGATCAGGGCACGATCATTTGAGGCGAGACCCCCTCCGTGTCCCTCCTCTGCCGTGGCTCCGGGCCCGTGGCACTGCTCCCTGTGTGGCCTCGGCAGATGGCTCCGCCCGCTCTGAGGTTCTGCACCATTGCCTGGCCCGGGAGTCCACACCCCATTGTTTCTTGGGGTCACAGGCCTCACCGTGCAGTCACCAGGCCGGCTCGGGCCCCTCTGCTCAGGGCAGCCCTCAGGAGGCATCCCCCTGCCTGGATGGCTGCTCTGGATAGTCCTCACCTTCTCAGGTGGCCCTGGCTCCCACCTTCCTCCCTGCCCTACACTTAACTGCATGCCCTTTAGGGCCACAGAGTCTGTATAGACTTATCCAGAAGGGTAGTGAGGCACAGTTGGGATGACTGAAGCCCCAGGGTCCAGCCCATGGCAGGAAGGCCGGGCTCCCTGACCCCATTAGGCCCCAGCAGGCAGCCACGGGGGCGTCCGACTCCCCATCTCTGGCAGGCCTGCTCTCAACGACTTACTGAAAGTTTACTTTGTCCACTTGGAATCGGGTCTCGAAAATCCCTGATGTCAGGACTCTGCATCTGAGAAGATCCTGAGAACAAGAAGACAAACCAAGTGGCATCCCTGTTCTTCAGAAGGAAAGCCCTGAATGCAACCGCAAGCATAGTAAACAAGTTTTTCAAATAACCACTTCTTCCAATTGTGAGAGAGACAATGATACTTAAAAAGTCAGACAAATGCTCTGCCCCCAGCCCCCTGCTGCCCCCCAAGCAGAAAGTCACAATTAATGTGCTGGTTTGGTCTTAGAGACTTAAGAGCTGTGCTTTTATTTTCTTTAGGATTTTTTTTTTTTAATCACTTCTGCAGGGGTCCCAGGGCGTCCTGTCACAGGTGCAGCTGACACGGGGTCCTGGTGGTGCTCTGCTGCTGCGCCTTCCTGGAGAGCCACCTGCTGCGGGTGCACGCCGATGGGTGAGAAATCAAAGGCTCGATTGCTCTGTCGGATAATTTTGAGCTCTTGGGGTCAGCCTCTCGGAGTCGTGGATTTCAGGGGAGAGAGGAGCTCAGGGCTCCAGGGGAGGCAGAGAAGAGAGAGCCGCCAGGAAGGGCCCACAGCCAAGGCCCTCCAGGAGACACAGACACTGGGGGAGTCTCGGACGGGCAGTTCGAACGGAGCCCCCCAGCTTCCTTGGAGTTCACTAGCTCCTGAGGTGTCTGGGGGCTCCTAAGCTGAGCAATTCGGAGTGATCCAAGTCTCTGTGGATGCCTGATGGCCAAAGGTTCCAGGGGGCACGGAAGCTCCCTCCCTGCTACTTACAAATGGGCAGTGGGGCACTTTGATCCAGCTTAACCCAAAGACCACACTCTGAGTCACACCTGGAGAGCATGCCTGTATGTGTGACCCAGCCCAGGGCCCAAAGTAGAATGGGCAGAGTGGACGAAGCTGGAGAAGCAAAGGTTGAGCTTGCTGTGGACAGCTCCAAGAGCAATGGGAACTGCACGCTGCTATCCCACAGACAAAGTTGTTATGACATTGGCAGGTTAGAAATCCAGGAAATTTTAGAGCGCTAAGTCAGGCGCTGAATCACAGGGTATGGTAAATATACCTTGTGCACATGCAGGGACAGTGGACACAATTGCAGGAAGTAGCTGTTTTATGGACTTCGCCCTTTCATCCATTTACAAATCATCAGTGAATAAATACTGACAATTCCTCTAATCTCGCCAAGTTCAAGCAGGTAGGTGACTGCGGGCTCTGGCTTCACATACCTGGTCTGTGGGTGTGTAGTCCACCAAACTGACACTGTCGATTCTCTCCAGGAAGCTGAAAAGAAAGCCAGCACATGCTCAGAAGTGTTCTCGGGTGGCTTTCTCCTGGGCGGTGGGTCTAGGGGATGGGACAGTCACCGAGGCACCGGAGGGCAGGGGCAGGTGGGGGAGCTGGGGTACGTTCTGCCTTTCTTCCCTATGTACCTGCCTAGACAGCACAACATTCCTGACTGAGGGGCTAAGGCTGCATTTTCTTTTCTTCTTTTTACCTCTGCTTTCCCTCTTTCCTCTTACCCACAGCTGGGGGTGAGGGGCTACTCAGACATTGGGAAGGGGCACGGGGCCTCCTTCAAGGCTAAGCTAGTGGCAGAAGGCCATGTGGCGGTGTCAGTACAACGCGGGAGTTCAGAGATGCTCCTGTAGCGTGATGAGTTCCTAACAATGTCCGAAAGTTGCGTGCGAGTGTGCGGGCGTCAGCAGGCTTCATCTGGTGTGCGCACCTGGAGGGACACACGGAGTGAAGGGACAGGAAATCACGTGGTATCTGCACGTGGAAGAAGACGTGGACGCGAGGGGCCCCGTGGGCATGTGCTCTCCCTCCTCACAGAGAGGCCCCCTGCCCATCTTAGCTAAAATCTCCACGCCAACCTTGCTTTATTTTTCTACGTGGTACCTACCACGGCCTGACACGATTCCCATTTATTTGTTTTACGCTTATTATCTATTTCTTCCTCCAAAATGCAAGACCCACGGGGCACGTCTCGGTCTTGTTGGCCCACGTATCCCCAGCACCTAGTGCGGGCCTGGCCCCCGCATCTTTGTTCGATGAATGAACGTCTGCTCCCTTCCTCCGCCCGCAGCTGGAAGAGGTAAGTGAGCAGGTGGCTGAGAGGCCCAGCCCATAATGGACACTGTGGAGACTGTCAAGACACAGGAGGACATGGGGACTGGTTAGCTGGTGAGCAAGGAATCCTTCTGGAGCAGGGGCTTCAAAGGGAAGGAGAACATGGAGGGGAAGGAGGGGTTTGAGTGGCCCCTGGTCTCCTGACTGTGGGTGAGGCTCCAGCCCTGGGGAGGGTGAACGTGCCCCAGACTAAAGGGACACGGCCGACTTCCTTGCCTGTCCAACTCAGCGTGGTTTGGGTTCCTTTACTGAAGTAAAGTGATGGAGCATTAGGCCTTCCTCGAATGCTCTAATGCTTGTGGGCATCTGCACAGTGCAGGACAGGGGTCACCCCCGCCCCCCATCTCCACATGCTCCCTCCACTAGCCTGCCTGGCAGGCCCGAGAGATGCTTCCAGCATGGGCAAGAAGGAGGCCAAAGACACATTAAGATCACGTAATTCCCTTGGCCATTGTATCTCCTTCCTCCTGGGGAGCTAAAGATAGCTCCCAGTGGTCCAGGATGGTGGCCTGGTGCTGGGGCGACATTTTGGTGGCCCTTCACCCAGGCACCCTGTGCACAAGGGCCAGCAGCTCCACACCCAAGGCCTCCCTTAGAGCTGCAACAGAGGCGGCCCCTGGCCTCAGCCACAAGCCGACTGTCGGAAGGGGCGAGAGTGGGTCGGCTGGCGGTAGGGATTTCCTGTCAGAGACCGGAAGTGGCAGGAGGACAGCATCAGGAATGAAGTCATGTCAGCTATGGTGGTGGTGGGCGGGTCTGTGGCGGCACCGCCTGCCATGGGCGTTGTCAGAGTCATCTGCTCCTGGAGAAGGACTGCAGAACTATGGGCTGGTGGCAAGGTTGCAGAGAAGCCAAAGGGGCCGTGATCCGCCTGGGGCCTCTCTGGATTGGGGGCCGCGAGCCCCGGGAGGTGCTGCTGTGTGCCTACCAGAAGGTGGGTGAATTGGCTGGGGGCAGAGCTAGTTCCCGAGGGGGAGGAGTTTGGACAGGGTGCAGACAACCCTGCGAGAGCCACAGGAGGGGGCCCCCTTGCTAGCTGGGGAAACGTAGGAGGCCGGGCTTGCTTGAGGCCTGGTTTGAGAGCCATAGTGTCCTTTGGCTCAGTCCTTGCTGGCCTTGAATTTGGCAGAGTGGAGAGCACATCTGAAGTACACAGTGAGTTCCCGACCATCTAGCAGGAAAAGGGCAGAAGGTCTCTGTGATGGAGTGAGTTCTCGGCTCCCGGAAAGGGGGCTCTGGTCTGTAGCCCAGACAACCAGGTGGGTCCGGTGGGGAGATGAGCTGCCTCCCTCACACTGGGCTACACTAATTGATTACAGAGATGGTCTGTCCTCTTGGCAGGAGACATATAATACTGAACATGTGATACAGAAACCAATCATCTCCAAATAAAGGGGCTAGAAAATTAAATATGGAGGTTTTGGCTATAGTTAGAGTTTAGGAAGCAACCAATTTCAAACAGGATGCAAACAGGGTGGAGGTAGGTGGGTGAATTGATTCAGATGGTAATAACTAGTATAAGTAGAAACAATGAAATGTGGTTAAAAAAATACATCAAAAGTTCTTGATAGATGTGATTAAAGACTGCCTTCCAAAGGAAGCGGTGGGAGTACCTTACAGAACGCTATTAAAAATAAGTGGTTCAGAGATGCCAATAACAAAGGCAAAGATGTCAAGTTTGTACCCATCCCTAATCTCCAGGATGGATATTCGAAGTTCCTTCCGGCTCTGATAGTTAACGATCTAAGTGAGATCCGAGAGGCATCAATGAACATTTTCAAGAGTCCCTTCTGCATCGTTCCTGATGCTGAATGGTATTGTGAGTTCATGCATTTCAAATTTGTGCAATGAAAATAAAACGTGAAAATCCCTCCCCCTAATGTGAATGTGTCCCCTAGTTCTTTGAAAGACCCTCTAAGGCATAAAGGAATGAAAGAGAAATCTATAGTAGTAGATTTCTGCCAGCCTTTTGCCTTAGTCTTTGGTTCAGTGTATTTTCCAGCATGTTTTAGAAGTGCTTCAAATTGGAGCTCCTAAGATAGTATCTATAGAGAGATGAGTTTTAAAAGGGTCTTCTAAATCATACACAGAATTTCGTAAGACTACATGTTAAAGGGTTAGTAAAATTGTCTTCTTAAATATGCCACTGCCTCTTTAGTGGAAAAATTAACCAGAGTTAAGAATCAACCTTGGAGACAGTTCACTCACACTAGATACAGAGTTGCAAGATAGTACCAAACTATACTTTAAAAAAGTCACGATAGTGATATGGACTCTACAAAAAAGTAGTTAAAAAGCAATTTACTTTGATTTTTTCCCCATTATTTCCTGCTACCGCTGAGGATATTCATGTTTGCAGAAGCATTTTCATTCTTGTCATTTAGAACCCCTTCTGCTGGATACTGGCACAAGATAGCAGTGCATTGTGTATTTCTCATCTGCTGTCTGCTATCCCACTAAAATGGCTCAAAAGTCACAGTGTTCTTGTGACCATGCAGTTGGTCATGAGGACGGACAAAGGATTATGAAAAGATGAAAAACATTTCTGTTAAATACCTTTAAACAATGAGATCTGAGAAAAAGCACCAACTAAATGTAATTAAAAAGTATCCGTAATTATTTTGTTTGTGAAATGTAGCAAGCTGGAACTGTCAAAGGTTAGTAAGAAACTTCTCTCAGTGTGTTACTGAAATTTACTTCCTGGTGCTAATGTACATGATATAAAACTACTCTGGAGGAGAAAAATATTACCCGCACAGTGACAAGGTACCAGGCAGTTCTGACGCGCGGTAGGTTAAGATCCGTACCACTTAGAAGGGGGTCCTCAGACCAGCAGCAGCACCTGCAGACCTTGGGGATGAGGATTTGCAGCTGAGCCATATCCCCTGGTGGTTCTGACCCGCAGTATCCCTGGGGACTCAGTGACCCCTGTGCACGTCAAAGTTTGCGGAACACCTTTCCTCTCCGTTTTTCCTGCCACCCTGCTCTAGGCTGTCTCGCTTCACTGGGATTATACAGTTTTCCGACGATCACGCTCCTGCTTCCTTCCTCAGGGTAAAGTTCACATTTTCAACCTGGCCTCCAAGCCCTTCCCAATCTGTCCAACCTCTTCACTCTTTTTGACGTCTTGACATCGAACAAACCCTCCACTTTCAAATCCCCGTATGGCTTTGGGCTTCTCGGACCTTTGTGTAATTCCCACTTCTTTTTCTCTGAAACCCCAGATTCAACTCTACCACCTGCAAGAAGCCAGTTCTAACCACTGCCGACACTGATTCCATTCTCTGTGTAATGTTCATGATTTGATTAGCATGGGCTACTCCCTTATACTGTGACTTACTCCCTTTTTAGAAGTCAAGGTATAAAACACGTCATGTGTGTCAAGTGCACTAATCTTAAATGTTCATCTTGATGACTTTGTAACGTTTGTATACATTCATGACTGTTTTTCTCTTTACGCGTATGGTTTATCTACCTAACTGTACTGAGGACTGTTTAAGGCAGAAGTGTGTCTTTTTTTTCTCTCTAGAAAGAAGCCCCAGATAGCCAACATCTGATATACTTCAGTCTAAATCTTTTACTGTATTCAGTCATTCTGAATAAAAACTGCTGAATTGTTTGTCCTGCTACTATTCAAGAGGGAGGGAGGATGTATAAACCCTGAAGAGCAAGAGCGAACATTTCAATTTGGGGAAATGCGCTGAAAGAAAAGGACACAGTGCTTCTGAGACACAACAGGGCTTTGGCTGAGTGCCCACTGCACCCCCTTTTACTCACTTGTACGTTGTCATTAGAGAGCTCTAGGCATGATCACGGGTGAGAGCCCCAAGGGAGCTATGCATTCACGCCAGGGACACGATCAGAGCAAACTGAGCTGGGTACCACACCAGGCCCAGTAATTGTGACCAAGACAGACATCGTTTAGGGAGCTATGCATTCACGCCAGGGACACTATCAGAGCAAACTGAGCTGGGTACCACACCAGGCCCAGTTATTGTGACCAAGACAGACATCGTTTTACCATCTAGTCATAGAAAAACAAACCTAGGTAAACCATTTTACTAGTGCGTCAGTTGATTAAAAAAAAAAAATTACAAGTGGATATTCATCAGTTTATTCAACGTCCACCAGCTTGTAGCTTTTTGCCAATAGTATTGAAGGTCTTGAGCTTTGGATTTTGGCTACAGAAATGCCTCCTAGAGAATGGTGTGCTTATTACAAGGAAGCATCTAGAACCCAAGGTCCCTCACTTCTGCTTTATGATGTGAGATTTGTTTGGCTAACTTGAGACTATGTTCAGTTAATAAGGTTAACAGACTGGTGCTAATTTTAGGTGGCTCTTTGCCAAATCAGGACACAGGGTAGGCACGTGGTGTACAAGACTCATAGCATGCCTCCGTCTGAAGGGCACACATATGCATGATCACTTCCAGAAGAAACTGCTTTAGTAAGCCTTTTCCAATTGCACAGCTATCATCTGAACTGAAATAAACTAAATAGTTCATAGAAGTATATTCCAAATCCATGTTAAAACTGTGCATGTGAAGGCAGAAAATAAAAAAGGAGAAGTAAGAGTAAAAATGGTACCAGTAGCTGTACGGAAGATTAACTATATCCTCGGTATGTTTGAGTTTGAGCCTTTTATAAATTTTATCTATCATTAGCCCAGGTTAGTTTCAAGATGAGGAAGAATCTTGTTGCTAGGAAGAAACTATTATAGTAAAGAAGTAATAGCTAGGGTTTCTTGAAATATACATGGACATTCCATGTTAACAAAACAGAAATTAAGGTGTTAAGGGGGAGTTTGGAAAAATACACTTTCTGAACCAAATCTACCTCTGAATTCTTTTTTTTTAAATAGTTTTTTTAAACAGGATGCACACTCACATGCAATATCATGCAGTTTAAAATGATTTATTTGACAAACTTCTGTGGCTTACATTTCAGCATTTCATCAACTGCAAAAGTGAGGAAATAATTCATGGGCCTGGTATGCTTTTGAAAATATTTATGGTTCATAAAAATGTACATTCATATAGTTTGAAATGAACATATTTTAAGAAAGTTCAAGCATATACAAGCATTGTTTAATCTCACAAAATATATTAATTTTGTTGGGAATATTTGTACTATAAAAGGGTCTTTAATTTACCAAAGGATTTGACACTAGCTATATTTTAAGTTGTAATTATTTTTTCCAGTCTAAAGAAGGGTTACGACTCATGCTATACTCACACAGCTGCTTCTGTGCAACCATGTGGATGAGAAGAGACACCAAAAGGGGAGAGTTCTAGAAAGAAGATACAGGGCAGACAATCGACAGGTGTCTCTTATGGAAGACTTCGGAACAACATCCAGTCAGATATAAAGACACTTAAATACGAGGGTCAGTCCTCATCTGCATATACCTGTTCTTTTTTTTTTTTTTTTTTAAACATACTCATTCAAAATGGAAAAAGTAATGGTGACTATTTGGTCATGAATCTTTCAAAGGGCTTGTAAGAGTCCCTGTAAGTATATTCTGAAACACTGGAATTCTTTTATGGGGAAATCTACCAGTGAAGGAAAAGGGGAATTTCAAATGTCCTTAAGTATTTGACTTAGATTAATATACTTGCCAAAGCCAAAGCAAGTTACTGTTCTCCATGTTTGGAGGCCATGAGAAAGTGGTGGCTACAGGCTTTACTTTGCAGCCAGAGAATACATACTGCTGTTCCAGAAAGACAAAAGGCAGCACAGATGGGCTCTAGCCTTAGAGGGTCAAGCCTGCTGTCCCATTCTGCATCTTTCCCTCTTCCCAGAGGTCCAGGTGGCTGCATGTATATTTAAGTTATTTGCATGGCTAAATAAAACATCCAACTTATATTTCTAAGGTTTTTCTCAACAGGCTGTTGCTTTAAAAGAAAATAATAATTGCAAATAATTAGAACTTAAAAAGCAGTTCTAATTTTATATCTGTTTTTGGTTATAAACAATTAAAGAAAACCTACAAACACACCACCCCAGGGTTTTCGCAAACCAATCAACAGTTCTTTGGCAATGTTAGAGTAATACGAGTGCCATGCTAATTAACATACTTTATGACAAGTCTAATTAAAGTGTTGAAATAGGAAAAGAACAAGAAATGTGTTCAAGATGTTCATTTGAAACTCATGTTCAACCGTGTCTTTTGAAAAACTCTTTAATAAATGAAAATATAAATGAGTTTTTACTTCTAATAAATGAAATTATGTGGCATTCTTTCCAGTTATAAAAGAATAACTACCACACAAAAAATTTGTGGAACATAAACAGTAAGAGAATATTATGCAGAATGCCCTACCATAATTTTAGTATAAGTTATGAGAACAGATCAATAGAACAGTAGTCTGGATGTGATGGTAAAGAAAAAAAAAATACACAGAAATAGCACTGTCCCCTTAGGTTGAATGAGGTGTTGACAGCCCTGTAATCAATTAAGTAATCATTCTCCTCTCTCTAATTTTTATGCACCACCTGTCAACTCTAGGTATTACCAATTACACTAAATTAAAAAAAGTTCAATTTTGATAAATTCAGGCAGAAAACTGAATACACGGAACAAGAGTTTTGACCAAATTTTTGAGAAAGATTCATACACACCAAATTAACTAGTTCTGTTAAGAGGCAGCTATAAAAATACACATCACAAGCTATACGGAACTTTAAAATCCAGTTAAGATGGAGGAAGCCTGGAATTTTTTAGTGTATCTGGAGAGCACTGTAAACCCAAAGGTAGAAGCATCTTAAGTAAAGAGCATTTCAGCATTCTGGCATGTTCAGTTTCTACTGTATAATATATAATATACAGAGCATTTCAGAAGGTGGCTACGGCCAGGAAACCTCAGAGTGGGTTCTGTCGTCACACCTGATCCCGCAGGCGGGCCAGTCTCTGGGATAGTTCATCCTGCTCGGCGGAAGCCACGCTAGTGCCCACGGAGCCCGTCTGCCCCTGCGGCAGCTCCATGTTGAGGTCTAGGCCAGCCTCGTCTGCCATTTCCTGAAGCAGCATATCCACTTGGTTCTGGGGAGTGGTCAGCGTAGTCGTGCTGCTCATCGTGTCTTCCATTTGCTGCGTCTGGACGTCCAGCGTCTCAAACTGGTGCTCAAATTTGTCCATCAAAGCAGAGATCTTCTCCAAATTCACAGTCTTCAACGTCGCATCCATCGACTTAACCACACCGGCCATCGACTTGGTCACCTTGCCCATCGTCACCGCCGTCTGGACTCTGGCAGCCACCGCATCGACCCGCGCACTCATTCTCAAGAAATTCACCGCCTGGTTCTTCTGGCGAATGGCATTTTCGGCGTGTATCCTCGCCACTTCCATGTTGCCCTTCTGAATGGCCTTTTTAATCTTGGCCTTTTCGGCCTTTTCCTCCTTGTCGCATTTTTTGGCACTCCTGCCGAGTTCTTTGGCGGCGAACTTTAGGTTGAACAGGTGTTTTTCCATGTTGGACATAGTCGGACGGCTCCCTGGGGTCGGTGGCCAGGGCCAAAATGGGCTCGGAAGAGGGAGAAAGAGGAAGGCCCGCTCCCCGCCGCCGCTCCTTTGTTTTGGTCCCACTTCCTGTTTCTACCGCGCGCGGCGCAGACGGTGACGTCAGAGCCCGGCGCCGGGGCGGGGCCTGCGGGACGCGGGGCGGGGCCGGGGGAGGCCTGTGGGACCCAGAGGGCCAGGGGACGCCCCCGGAGGCGGGGCTCGGGCCGGACCAAGCAGACGCGGGCGGGTTCGCGCTGGACGCTGCGGGTGTGGATTATGGCGCTCGCTCTCTACGTGCAGTTTTGCAAGTATTTAAGCATTAGTAAATTCACAAAAACTAGTGTCCACGCACCCCTGGGAATATATATATCGAAGTAGGCAGGCTATGTCTAGAACTACACGTAAAAAAATCTCAACTCCACGTTGGAGTTGAGGCCTTAAGGTATCTGGTAAAACGGCTGAAAACCGGCAAACCGCCAACTAGGTTTGCAGACTAATGCTTGCTTTATTTGCATGGGTAACTGCCACTTTCTCAGGGGAACCTGAACCCGCGGATCATTAATTCATTGACAAAACAAAACAGAAGTTGCATCATTGACTTGCTTGGAGTATTCTGATACCCTTTTACTGCAATGGGTGAAAACACCTTCACAGCCGTGGACCACCATATTCACGCTGCAGCTTTAAGTTCAGCTTACAGCTGTGTTGCCAGCAACTATCATCCAAAAATCCTTCGGTGGTTTAGTAATAAAAGCGCCCATCTTTTGCTGACACAATTCCATCTATTTGATGTTTTATAAATATCCAAGGAGCTTCACTCACATTTAAGTTTGACAGGCTACACTGTCATTTTAAATCATGCAGGCAGAGAATGGTGAAGTACTGGGACCCACACCCACTGGCATACATCAGAACTGTCACTATGTATTATCCTCTTTAAAAACTCAGGCTTTCAAATGGCAGCAATGTGTGCTGTAGTTTTTTTTGTTTGTTTTAGAAAGATTCTTCAGGTACAGGCAATTAACAAAATATAAGAAGGCCCAACCTGCCCTAATGAGCTAGGTTGAAAATGAATACTGAGAGCTAGTTCTGTTTAGAGAGAATTTTAATTTGGTGTCTTACCGTCCCTTTCCTGTGGTAACTTGACAACAGTCTTGAAACACAAGGTAAAGGAGTGCTGGTGTCTCATGCAACTTCCGAAAACACAGTGCTGATTCTATCACTCATTTGCTCCAAAACCTGGGCATAAACGCTGAACTTCTCTAGGAGACATACTGGGTCCCCACCTTCTTTCCGCTATGTGCCAGTCAAACCAGACTGAAGCCTGAAAGTCTAGGATCATTTGTGTGTGGAGAATGAGGTACACTCGATGCCCCTCCCTCTGTGTATACTGTCCCTGCTGCCTGGGCTTACCCCCCATGCATCTCTGCCTACTGAGATCCTGCCCTTTCTCAAAAGCCACCTTCTCCAGGAGGCCCCTCCTCCGTGCTGTCTCTGTGCTCTGTATCTCTGCCCCAGCACACAGGGCATAACTCCTGATTCGGGGCCTGTGGGTTCAGGGCAACTACTATATTATGAACCACATGGAGGCAGAGAACAACCTTATTCCTTTCTCCCTAAGGAACCCAGACATCTCTCTGCACATAGTAGGCACTGAGTCCAAAAAGCCTTGCTGAATTGAATTGTGGTTGAGAGGAGCTGGAAAATTACCCTAGTTAGCAGCATAGCCAAGATTACTTTTTTCCCTCAAGTAGTAGAACTCTTTCTTCACATGAGACACTTCTAGAAACAATATGAAAAGCAAATAAAAGGGAAGAAATATGTTTGAAGTGGGGATAGAGGGCCTATATCTCTTTCTCTGCTTTCCCCCCCCAACCCACCCTCTCTTTCTTTTGGGTTCCTTGCAGTTAGCATAGCGGTTCCTTGACATGTTCCATAGTTCCCCTAATGACAAATACTAACTAGGTGAGAGGTTTTGGAATATAATCATGAGAAACTCTGATAGATGAGGGGGACGATGACAACGAACATTTATTAAGAACTGATGTGCCAGGCATTGTTCCAGGCACTTTACATGAATTAGCTCATCTCATCCTCACAAACCCTATGGGGTGGATACTACTAACACCTCCGATTTACTGGTCAGGAAACTGAAGCACAGAAAGCTAAGCAACTGGCCTGAGACCACACATCTGCTAAGCGTTAGGAATAAGATTCTATGGATACGGCGAGGCCGGTAATAAAACAAGGCAGAGTCCAATCAGTTAACAAGAATTAAAGACTAATCATCTTTGGCTTAAAAGAAGACAGTGACTTAGCTGTTCTTTTGAGAAGTTTGAGGAATTGCACTGACTGAAAGGTTAATGTGACCTAAGTAAGGTGATAAAAGCAATTAACATGCCCTGAAGCTACAGTCTTTGACGGATGGCAAGTCTCTCTGGGCTGGGGTGGAGTTCCAGAAGCCATATTTTCAGATATCACGACAGCCTGGAACACAGAAGAGGCCAACCTCACCTTTGGCCAGTGCTCCCCCTCCTCCCCCTGAGCTCAGGAGTAGCAGTCCTCAGGCCCCGTTCTCTTCTCGCCTCTATCAATACCCCAGCCATCCCCACTGTGTTCAGTATGATCTCTAGCTAACACCCTCACTCTTACACTTCTAGAGCAAAGTTTCCTTCCATGCTCCAGTATCCCCAACTGTCTCCTGACACTGGAGAATTTGGGGTGCCACACTGTTTGGCAACTCCTCCAACAGACTGAACTCTCAGTCCTAACTCCCAAAACCTGCTCTCCTACTTCTTAAATGGCACCTCTGTTCGTCCAGTTGTTCAAGCCACATTCTTAGGAATAATCCTGGACAACTCCCTTCTCTATATCTACATTCCGTGGCTAAGTTTTTCCATTCTTTACATTCCATCAAGGGTGAAAATCTTCAGGGTCTGTTTCTGACTAGCATGCTTTCTTTTTCATGTATCTAGCAAAGGGGAGATTATTTTGAGTTTATGAAAGATTACCAAAGGAAACTTTGGTTCTGTGGCAATTCTGACTGCACATGAGAATCTTCTGGACTCAACTCATGGTGCAAAGAAAGAATACAGACCTTCCTTGATTTACGATATGCTACATCTCAATAAACCTATGGTAAGTTGAAAGTATCCTAATTTGAAAATGCATTTAATACACCTAAACCTACTGAACATCATAGCTGAGCCTTGCCCACCTGAAACATGCTCCGAACACTTCCATTAGTCTACAGTTGGGCCAAATCATCTAACATAAAGCCCATTTTATGATCAAGCATTGACTAGCCCATGTAATTGACTGAATACTGTACTGAAAGCCACAAGCCCAATGGCTGTATGGGTACAGCATGGTTCTAAGTGTGCTATCCTTGTGAGCACGTGGCTGTCTGGGAACCGTGTCACTGCCGCTGCTCAGCCTTTCTGGAGAGGAGCTTGCTGCACATCGCTAACCTGTGGTAAGATCCACATTCCAAGTATGCTTTCTACTGAATCTGTATTGTTTCCACACCACTGCAAAGTCGAAAGTTCTAGTTGAAGTATCCTAAGTCCGGGAGCCTCTGTATACAGTTTACAATCCTGGGACTAGTCAGAACTTCTGCAGTAATAACACCATCTTCTAACACCCATCGCCAAAGTAGAAACTTTCTTCTTAGGGATCGTAAGAAAATTTTGATTAGAGTACAGACATTTCTAGAAAGCTGCGAGTCAAACCAGTTAATTATTTTTATCATAAAATGAGGAAGAAAAGTATGTTTTAATTTAGCTCCTATGGCCTATTCTTTTTCTTTCTTCCTTTGAACCAATACAAATGTTTAAACTTGAGATATTTAAGCAGGACATATGGCTTGATTTCACTGGAAAAGACTCATTTGCTAAATCTAACGACATTCCAAAATAAAAGAAGGAACTAAATATACATGAAAAATAATTTTATTGTGTGTGTTAAATGATTACTGGCTTCTCACAGGTAATTTTCCGGTGGTTTTGAAATGTTACGCCTTGAATTCTCTTTTAGAGAGAAATTTCACTCACCATAATCTGTATCTATGTATATATTTGTGATTTGCTCAATAGAAGTCTGTCCTTTTAGATCTTTCCATGGTGACATTTTGGTTCTTGACCTCACACCTGGTACTGATTAACCTCTGGGACACACAGATGCTTAGTAAATTTCTGTTGAATGTATGAATGCATCCAAAGAAAATGGCATTGGATATTATATCCACTTGGTGACCATTTCAAGGTCTACATTACATATTTATATATTACTGTATATATTACATATATAATTGTTTTTATCACTTTTTTTTTAAAGATTTATTTATTTGAGAGAGAGAGATCATGAGCGGGGGGTGGGGGGGTGGGTAGAGGGAGAAGCAGGCTCCCCCCTGAGCAGGGAGCCTGATGCCAGGCTCGATCCCAAGACCCTGGGATCATGACCTGAGCCGAAGGCAGACGCTTAACCATCTGAGCCACCCAGGTGCCCCATGTTTTTATCACTCTTTTATTTTGGAACACAGTTATAATTTAAAACTCCAAGAGTCCTCAAACCTTGGGAAATTGCAAAGTCATTGTACCTCAAATTATGTTAACATGATGTCAAGGTTTGAAAGATGAGAGTAAGAAAGAGTTAGAAACAGGTAAGTTGCACTTGAGTGGGCTTCCACATTGCTGTGCATGCAGGCTGGTGATGTCTGGGTTATTAGTTCTCATGGTCATGTAGGAAGTTAACACTCTTAGGAGTATCCGAATTCCCTATGTCCTGATGGTCTAATTTGGCATCTACAGCTGTACTAACATAGGGATTCTCCTGTTCCTTCCCCACACTGAATAACTTATCAATTTGATGACAGGCTGAAGATTAAATCTGGATACTCCTGGCCCTTTTAAGGACAGTCCAGGGTTTCTTTTCGTGCTGAGTAAAGCAATGATCACCTTGTTCTAGATGTTCACAGAACTGCGGGGGGGTGGGGGTGGGGGGAGGCTCCATATGCCTTCCCAGTTCCCTTCTTGTAACAAAGAAAGATCCAGATTTAGGAAAAATCAATGGCAGTCATTCTTTTTTTAAAACATAGTCTCTAAATATTACTTTTCCTCGCTTGGGTTTTGTTAAAGCATAACTCTAGACTCTTTAGTTCAGTCTTATTTTAAGACGATTTTGGGACTTTCCCAAGTAAAGGAAGCAATATGAAAGCAGAGGGGGCGGTGGGCAGTGTGGTCCTGACTGGGCATGGGGCACCGGGCTCTTCTTTTCTGTCCTGGGCAAAGCTGTGTGATTACTTGTGTGACCCAGACCAGGCTAGCTCTCCTCACTGGGCATCATTTCATCATTTATAAAACTGGAAAGGCATCATATAAAACTCTGATCTAACAGTGGGTAATAATGCCTTCATCAGGCCTTGGCACCTTCAGGAAAGACTGTTCAAAACCACTACATTAAGAAAATCCCTCAGAATAATCCCCTCAGAATAATTCAGGCAAAGTCTCAAAATAGTGTGTTTTGGCAAATATGTGAAGCAACAAAGACTCTCATATACTACTAGTGGGCGTGTCAGTAGATACAATCTCCTTGGGAAAAAAATTAGCATTCTCTAATAAAGTTAAAATATGCATCCCCTATGAGCACCAATTCCACGTCTATAACCCACCCTAGAGAAACTCTCGCACATGTATACCAGGTGACAAAACAAAATGCTCAGAGCATCATTATTTGTCATAGCCCAAACCTGGAAACAACCCAACTGTCCATGAACAGAACAGAAAAATAAATTGTGGTATATTTTTATAATTGAATATTATGTAGTAATGAAAATAAATAGCTATAACCATACTTAACGCATGAATAAATCTTAAAAACTTAATCTGAGCAAAAAAAACCCCCCCCAGAACAAAATGGTATACACTGCATAATTTCATTTAAAATAATCCCTGAAACAATCTGTACAGATTTACTATAAAATTTACTAAGAGAAAATGTGTATTATCTAAATTGCCCTTTCCCCAGCAATTTGTGATGGACGTTTGCAGATCTTGCAGAAACATGTGGAGGAGATTAAGCAAAAAAGAGAAGGCAGACTGTGTCTATTTCTTTGTGAATCCTCCACTTACAGAATGTTCTGTAGAAAGAAAATCTACTTCATTGATGCGGTTTCTGCCTCAGAGGGAGAGAAAAACCTGAGTAGAAACTAAACTACGGAAGGAAAACAAAAACCTGAAATATTTTTTGTCTGTGAAATGAGCAATGTATTCCTCTTTCCAATCACTGTTCCCATTTTTCACCAGCAATCTTTATTATGCTACTTTTTTTTTCTTTTTAAGAAAAGCTTATTTCCCTGCGTAGGAACACACGGCAATATCTCCTGCTGCCTGACTGTCTAATGGGACGTTGCGGGGGCACCCTGCAGACGCAGTTCTGGATGGAGAGCAATTTCACAACTACGGAGCTGGGGCGAATGAGTGGGACTGCACACCGGCTTGTCCAGGCCACTCTGGGCAAGAGGAAGCTGGCTGTTCTCATGTCACTTTTTAAAAAACGTGAACATTAAGCTTACAACCCACGAGTTAAAAAACTGTTCATGTGCACACTAGGCAGTAAATTTCGCTGCATATGAAAAGCTTCTCTTGTCCTCCTTTTGGTATACCCTCGTGAAATAAGATCGTCAGAAGCTGGGAGCATCCCCACAGCTAGTTTGGATAGAGTACTAGGAGGGGGTGGTGGTGGGGGTCTTATTGCTGCTCTTGGGAACAAGCGTGTGCTGCTGACGTACTCATATCCCTAATCAATGCTGCGTCTGACCTGCCACGAGACACAGCTTGTAAGTCACATCATCTCACAGTTAAATTAAGCTTAAGTCAAGTGATTGAGAATACTCATGGCCACAGAACAGAGAGTACTAGTTCTAACAGCTGCATATTCTGGAACCATTTAAAGTCCCTTCAATTCTGGTTTAACCCCCACTATATACAAAAAGGAAGGAGTCATTGGCCATTAGTGCCCGTGCAAGGCTAAGTCTGGTAATCCCTTTTGGTCAAGGAAGAACTGCAATTAAACCTTTGAGCCCACACATAAAAATTTGTTAATTTAAGCTGGTATCTCTAATTTTTTTTTCTTTTTAGATTTTATTTATTTATTTGAGACAGAGACAGAGATAGTGAGAGAGAGCACAAGTGGGGAGGAGAGGGAGAAGCAGGCTCCCCGTAGAGCAAGAAGCCCGATGCGGGGCTCGATCCCAGGACCCCGGGATCATGACCCGAGCCGAAGGCAGATGCTTAACCGACTGAGCCACCCAGGCGCCCTAAGCTGGTATCTTTAGTTAAGAAGAATCACCATATTAGGGGCGCCTGGGTGGCTCAGTCGCTAAGCGTCTGCCTTCGGCTCAGGTCATGATCCCGGGGTCCTGGGATCAAGCCCCACATCGGGCTCCCTGCTCCATGGGAAGCCTGCTTCTTCCTCCCCCACTCCCCCTGCTTGTGTTCCCTCTCTTGCAGTGTCTCTCTCTTGTCAAATAAATAAATAAAATCTTAAAAAAAAAAAGAATCACCATATTAGAAACCAAATACAACTTAATTCAGTGAGCCCTACTAGAAATTATTTATTTAAAGATTTATTCATTTTATTTTTTAATTTTAATTTTTTAAAGATTTGGTTTATTTATTTGAGAGAGATAGAGAAAGAGAGATCACGCGCACAAGCAGTGGGGAGGAGCAGAGGCAGGAGAGAGAAAAGCAGACTCCCCTGCTGTGCAGGGAGCCCAATATGGGACTCGATCCCAGGACCCTGGGATCACGACCTGAGCTGAAGGCAGACGCTTAACCGACTGAGCCACCCAGTCACCCAAGATTTATTCATTTTAGAGAGAGAGAGTGCATGAGTGACAGGGGCAGAGGGAGAGGGAGAGAGAATCCCAAGTAGACTCCTTGATGAGCGTGGAGCCTAATGCGGGGCTCAATCCCAGGACCTGGAGATCATGACCTGAGATGAAACCAAGAATCGGACCCTTAACCCACTACACCACCCAGGCACCAAAAATAGTTTATTTTAACACTTCTATTTAGAATGTAAAAAGCTTTATAACAAAGCAAAGTATTTCTTGTCACTTCTATATTTCTATAATGTGCTATGACAGGATTCAGTTTTCTCTGTGACAGTGATCACTGGTGGCTTAAAAGGAGGCCAAAGATCGATACATATTTTTTTAAGTGTTAACTTCATGGGGTGCCTGGGTGGCTCAGTTGGTTGGCTCATGTCATGATCCTGGGGTCCTGGGATCGAGCCCCAGGTAGGGCTCCCTGCTCAGCTGAGAAGCTGCTTCTCCCTTTCCCCAAACCCCTCCCCCTGCTCATGGGTGTGCTCTCTCTCTCTCTCTTTCATGCTCTCTCTCGCTCTCAAATAAATAAATAAAATGTTTAAAAAAAATAGACGCCTTACCTCTTTTAAAAAAAAATTAAAAAAGTGTTAACTTCAAAATGGTTTTGAACTCAGTCATCAGGTGCAAGATACCTCAACTAAAACATAATGGATATGCATTCTTGTTCTATCATCTTTGATGGGGTTGGGCTAGAATCTTCCAGCTCATGCCTGTATCCCACAAATATTTACTGAGTTCACGGTTCAGGGACGGTAGGTAAATCATCCGCAAACGTGATGCATGTATAAAGTTCCATAAAGCAGGGTATTTATTTCCCCCAGGGTTTCTTCTCCTGGAGGTGCTGGCTGAGATTTCCTGATGAATTCCACCCATGGTGGTTTCTTTTCTAGGACCCACCAGGCTGCCTCAGGACATGATTAACCTGTCCTAAATATAATAAGTCTCAGCCAAAATTAACATCTGGAAAACAATACTTAATAGTGAATCTTAGCATACTGTAGGAAAAGGAAAACATACTTTTTTTTTTTTTTTGAGTAGTTCAGGGGTTAAAGGAGAACTCATAGCTAAATGAATTTCACCTTACACTACAGTGTGAAACTTTGTGAATTCTTCAATGTCACTTACATGAAATAGAACAAGGAAACAACCACAAGTTGCAGTCAACATGGTTCCTGCTCACTGGAAGCATCCTGGTGTTTCCTTTCTGCCAGTGGCCCAGGGCTGTGTCCCACTACCTGCCCTAGGTCCTTACAAGGAAGCCGACCTTTAGAATCTAATTGTGGAAGCATGTGGTTGACCAAGGGTAGAGAAAGAAGCTGTAGGTAGAGCCTTCTGTGGAAGGGTGCCCCGTGGGCTCTCTACTTTCAGCAACCAAGTATACGATTTGTTCAGATCACACCATGTGTCAGAGGAAGAATCCGAATGAGAAACGGACCTTCCAATCTACATTCATCTTGTGCTGAGTTTCTGATCTTAAAAGAGATATGAGATGTCATTAAACATGTTCAGTTGAGAATAAAAAATTTTCTTTTTTGCAAAAACGGCCTATTAAATCTCGTAGATTTTAGAAGAAGATATATTTAGTCACTGCATGCATTTTGGCAGAGTATGGCAAAGCAATTTCTTTCTTAGCAGTTACCACTTGTCTCAGGTAGCTGATATGAAGACTCCTCCCTCACAGAAATAATGCAGAACATTCACCTTAATGCAAAATATTAATTCCAGATTCACAGTAATACAAAACAGATTAAGCAACAAAGGCATACCATGCACGTAACTGTTGTCACATGAATAAAAGTGCTAGTAGGCAAATGGAAATTCTATTTGTGCTTAGATTTCCTTAATCTAAAAATAATAATAGAATAAACTTGCATTTGAAAGGTGGCTTTTCACGGATACCACAGATTCTAATTATTATGTGATCAATGTGGTCTGGTGTAAGAAAGATATGTAATTCTAACCACTGACACACATACTATCCCAAGGAAGGTTTTTTTTTTTCTTTCTCCCTGTTTCTTTGATGTGCTATCAAAGGGCAGCTTCCTTACTCGCTAAATCTGATTTAGAGGCTTTAATAAATTTCTTCCCTCCATTTCACTGGAGGGAAGTAGTTGTATGATGTACTGCTACGGTATACAGTTTTCTCTGAGATGGTGGACATGTCTGTCCTAAAGGAGGCTATGTAGTAGCAGCCATCAATAATCCTTTTAAGGGCTGAGTAATATTCCATTGTTAGGACAGACCACATTTTGTTTCTCCATTCATCATTTGATGGACATTTTTCTTGTTTCCACTTTCTGGCTATTTTGAATAATGCTTCTATGAACAGATACCGTGCCTTGATCTGAGCTTTACAGCAAAATTGATTCTGTATACATGAGAATGGTGAATACGAATGGTAGAGAACACAGAGAAGGAAAAGCTATCAAAGTCCATTCATTTAACAACTATTTCTTGACCACCTACTATGAGGCAGGGGCATGGGTCCAGGTGCAGTGGTAAGCAACAATTCCACGCCAGCAGTCAACGACGGCACGTGAACCATCCATAAGGAAGAGTTTAAAAAACTTGATTAGATTTATTATTCATTCAACACATATTTAATGAGTCGTTACGGTGTCAGGCTCTGCATGGAAAGGAGTAATTCAAAGTGCCACGGAAATAACTTCTGATAAAATTACCTGCTAACTTCCATGACGATGCTTTTTTAGAGATTTAATATGTCTTGATGACATCTTTTCAGCATGAGAATCATATTTTCAATCAGTGTTTTTGCTTTTGCATTTCTTCTCTTTCCTCTCTTAAACTGATTTAAAAAGGAAGCATGTGCAGAATGTGAAATGTTAAAAGTCTTATACTGAATGCTTTCCACAGCGTTACGACTATCGCCACACTCAGTTCGAGCGCACAGATGAACCAGAATGCAATGTACAGGGTCAGGAATATGAACTTCAATCAAGCAATTGTTCACTTTTGAATGGAGTCTCTTCCCCTGCCTTGGGATTAAACTGAAAGGCCCTGGAATTAGGAAATTCCAATGATCAGCAGTCTCCAAATTAATTTTACTGAGGTGTCCAAGTTAAGATTTAATTAAGCGAGTTCCAACAGGGCATCTCAATTTAAGGTGCGGGGCGCCTGGGTGGCTCAGTCGTTAAGCATCTGCCTTCGGCTCAGGTCATGGTCCCACGGTCCTGGGATCGAGCCCCGCATCGGGCTCCCTGCTCCGCGGGAAGCCTGCTTCTCCCTCTCCCACTCCCCCTGCTTGTGTTCCCTCTCTCGCTGTGTCTCTCTCTGTCAAATAAATAAATAAAAAATCTTTTAAAAAAATGTCAATTTAAGGTGGATTTGAAGTGCACGATTCAATGGTGTTTTGCTTATTCAGAGTGGCGCAACCATCTCCATAATCACTTTCAGGACATTTTCATCACTCTGAAGGGAAACCTCGTACCCATCAGGCAGTCACTCCTCATCTGCCCCCCGTACCCTCCCTCAGCCCTATGCAACCCTAATCTACTTTCTGTCTCTATATGTCTGTTCTGGGCATTTCATAGAAATGGAATCATACAACATGTGGCCTTCTGTGTCCGCCCTCTTTCACTGAGCATAATGTTTCCCAGGTTCTTCCATGTTATAGCCTGTATCAGTGTTTCATTCCTTTTCATAGCTCGATAATAATCCACTGTACAGACAGACCACATTTTGTGTACCCATTCATCAACTGACGGGCAATTGGGTTGTTTCCACTTTTTGGCTCTTACGAATAATGCTGCTGTGAGTATTTGTCTTGAGGTTTTTGTGGGGATGTATGTTTTCAATTCTCTTGAATATGTATCTGGGAGTGGAACTGCTGCTGGGTCACATGGCAACTCTGTGATTAACTTTTTGTAGAGCTGCTAGACTGTTTTCTGAAGCGGCTGTACCATTCTGTATTCCCACCAGCAATATCTGAGGGTTCCAATTTCTACACATGCTTGCTAACATTTGTTTTTATTTGACTTTTCGATTATAGCCATCCTAGTGGCTGTGCAGTGGAATCTCATTATGGTTTTGATTTGCATTTCCCAATGGCTAATGCTGTTGAGCATCTTCTCATGAGCTTACTGGCCATTTACATTATCTTATTGGGGAAATGTCTATTCTGATCCTTTGCTCATTCTAAAATTGATGAAAACATTAATATGAAAATTATTTAACCTTTTATTACTGAGCTGTAGGAGTTATTTATATATTCTGGATACAAGTCCCTTATAAGATACATGATTTATAAATATATTTCCCCTTCTGTGAGTTGTCTTTTCACTTTCTTGAACCACGAGGACCTCTATAAAAACATCTATCCTGGCTTTCATCTGCAAACTATGCTCACGATATGAATTGGATGGAAATGCAAGGCAGATGAGAGTGGCTTCAGAATCTGAGAAAATGGGTGCCCTTGTGAAAATCCACTTATTTATAAGCTTAGGGCCAGGCCTCATCATCTTTACAATTTAGTGTCTGGTGGCACCTGACACACATTTGAAGCTCACATAATGTTGAACTTTTAACCTAAAATAGTCTCTCACATCTTTAGGTTTAAGATTTGAAATCCTGGATAAATGAAGTCAGAAGATGGCACGGTGTGGTCCTGTGTAATATGAGGTGATTTGTTTTCCTCCTCTTTGGGTTAGTGTGAGGATTAATTAGTTTGCCCCACCTCGTAAATTTCTACAACTATGGGCTATCTTGCAGCTACCCGTGGAGGCTCAGAAATCCGGGACACACCTGTAAGTCTTTCTGAAGCTGTACGCTTTGTTCATACTCGATTTAGTGGTTTTCAATCTGAGGTCCTTGGGGTCCTTGGAAATGTTTCAAAGAACTCAGCAAACACTTCAGAGAATTGTAATAACCACCCCCTACAGGCAAATGTCTTATGTGGCATATTATAATGTGTGGAGTACCACTGATGTGTTAACTTGTGCTGCTATGTAATTTATTTTTCTGTAGACTTCTGTACACGTGTATATCCCTCCCCCTACATTTTATGATGACATATTTCAAACATACAACTTGAAATAATTTTATAGTGGATGCTTGAACACCCACCATCTAGATTTTGCCATTACCATTTCACCATACTTAAAAAAAAAAATCACATATCCATCTGTCTATCTACCTTACTTTTGATGCATTTCAAAGAAATTGCAGACACCAATTCACTTCCTCCTAAATACTTCAACATGCAGATCTTTGTCTAGACATCAATATTTGTTCACAGTTTTTTTCTTCTGTGGTTAAAATTTAGGTCCAAAGAAACACAACTCTTGAGTGTACCTTTGCTGAGTTTCGACACATGTGAACGCCTGTGTGCTCCCAGCTCCTATCAAGCTGTTATGCACATATTTTCCACTTCTGGCAGCTGTGGTGCCGTTTGGCAGGAAGGCTGTAGGGGTGCACTGGCCGTCGTCCAGATGGCGCCGTGCCTGACTCACAGTATAACCACGACGGTAAGTTCCCACAGGACACAGACGATGCGGCGTCCCGCTGCATCAAGGCCCGTTCCATGCTGAGCCCAGGCTCGTCACAAATGAGCAACTGCCACATCACCACTGGTGAAAATGTGGCACAGAACAGAATTCTGTCTTAAAGACTATCTTTGTGCATATAAAAGTTAAAAAACCAAAACATCTAAGTGTCTATCAGACCTTGCATTTATATTTAGAAATGTGAGGAGGCTGCTAGGAATTCAACTTGGAAGAGAATTTCTTACTCTTCTCCTTTTCACATTCGGCATCATTTAACTTAAAATGTTTTTGGTGATTACAAAGCAAATTAAAAAAAAACACAAAAGCCAACAAAAAACCCTGTTTTTGCTACTATTTGCTGTTACTCATCTACATAAATCAGAGTATTCCCAGACACCCTTTCCCCAGTAGGAAGTAACTGGACGTTGAGCCCTAGTGAAAGACTCAACTGTCATCTATGAGCAATGGGTTTCAATTCTGTTTTTATCAAAATGGCCACATAGATCTTATACAAAGTAAATGTGATCCATGTGGCTATCTAAAATAAATTTCTAATAAAATACCACTTTCATTTGCTATATTTATTCTAATAAAATATGACTTTGGTTTGGTATTTGATGCAAATTGCATTTGGTCCTGCGGCTTCAACTTTGGAAACTAGCCTTAGTCTTCATTTATTTTTTATTTTTTTAAATTTTATTTATTTTTTAAAAAAGATTTTATTTATTTGAGAGAGAGAGAGAGAGATATCACGAGCAGGGGGGGAAGGGTAGAGGGAGAAGCAGGCTCCCCACTGAGCAAGGAGTCTGACGTGGGATCCCAGGACCCTGGGATCATGACCTGAGTTGAAGGCAGACACTTAACTGACTGAGCCACCCACGCGCCCTAGTGGCCTTAGTCTTTAAGCTGGGCCCTGTGGAGTGTTCCTCGCCACCAACTGAGCCACCGTAAGGACCATGGGAGAGGCTAAGGGTGACGCGCTGGGCTCCTCACTGCTGGTACACCGCACAGGACACTGTTTGACAAGGGTTCTATTTCTAAGAAATAACTGGGGAAATAGAGCTCTAAGGCAGCAAAAACATTATTATTATTTACCATATATAGTTCAAAGGCTTGATTTTCATAGCCTTCAAAATGAATCTAACAATATCTAGGGAATGAGAAACACCAGAAATTAGTGTGACATGCTCGAAGGGACAGGATTTATAGCCCCATCTCAGCATCCTCTCTTTATAGGAAGCATGAGGATTAAATGAGGTGATGTGTGGGAACCCACCAGGATTCTCCACTCAAGGGAGTAGTTTTCTGAAAGATTTAAAAAAATTTTTTTACGCATGTGAGAAATAGGAAAAAAAAATACCTATTGGTCTCTGATCCTGATTCCTGGCACAGAGCTTCTGAACCCCTTGTAAATTCCTAAGTGGGAAGAGCACTAGGGGCATCTTCTGTTCTAATACTTCGTCTTTGCCCCCATTCCTGACACTAGTTCTTTTTTTTTTTTTTAATTTTATTTATTTGACAGAGAGAGGGAACACAAGCAGGGGGAGTGGGAGAGGGAGAAGCAGACTCCCCGCCGAGCAGGGAGCCCGATGAGGGGCTCGATCCCGGGACCCTGGGATCATGACCTGAGCCGAAGGCGGACACTTAACGACTGAGCCACCCAGGTGCCCCTCCCGATACTAGTTCTTAAATCCCTTGTACCTTCCTGTGTGACAGGAACATCTTTTGTTTTAATGAGGTGACTCTGGGTGGGCTCCTGGATGGGGCTGGTCACTGCAAGGACCAAGCCATGATTAGAAGCTTGGAACTTTCAGCTCCCCACCACCCCATCCTCCGAGAAGGGGAGAGGGGCTGGAGTTAAGAATAGATCATGCCGACGTGATGGAGCCTCCCTAAGTACGGGGCTTGGAGAGCTTCTAGGCTGGTGAACGCATTGCACGCACCAGGAGGATGGCACATCCCAACTCCACGGGGACAGAGGCTCCTGTGCTCGAGACCCCTCCTGATCTCGCCCTGCACATCTCTTCATGCGGCTGCTCATCCGTATCCTTTATCATTTCCTTTCATAAACCAGTAAATGTGAGGAAGTGTCCCTGAGTTCTGTGAGTTGTCAATAGTAGGGCAGACGCTGTAGATCACCTATCCCTTGAGCCTGGTGTCTGCAGTGGGGGCAACCTCATGGGACCGAGCCCTTAACCTGCGGCATGCGACAGGGGTTCCAGGTAGACAGCGTCAGAATTGAGTTGAGTGGGAGGACACCCAGCTGGTGTCATGATGCACTGCCTGGCGTGGGAAAACACCTCACACGTCTGGTGTCAGAAGGGGTGTGAGTGTGGTCGCAGGGGAGCGTGAGAGAAACGCAGGGGGAGAGGTGTAGGCTTCCTGCTCACACGGAAGCATGTGTACCACGCAAGCCCTCTTCAAAATTCCTTCTCAGGGCAGGGCTTCCAAATGGGCGTGGGAGAAATGGATATAACCGGGGGCTGACCGACAGTCTATTTGGTCTACCTACTTCGCCCTGCCACTAAATTTATTCTTCATACCTAAAAAAAAGTGGACTGTACTGCCCATAAACAGGAACATTTCCAACTCTGCAGATCAAGAAAATAAATCTGACAACAAATCTGGCTAGAGATGAAGGTCAAAATGAGAACTGAGAAGAACGTTTATGTGCCCCCAGGCGGTTTGATTATATGTTTAATGAGTTCAACAGTATATAGTAACATACACATTTTAAATTATAGTTTCTCTTATTTTAAAATGACCTGGGAAAAAAAAGCAACTTTGAAGTTGAAACTTCATTTTTGCTAATAGTTTCCTGATTGTCCTGAAAGCTTAGATTCAGGAACTTTGGAGCCGTGAGAACCAAACAGTGCTGGAGACTAAATGTGGGAAATGTCATCAAGACCCCTGACAGATGGCCAAAGGCAGACAGGGACACAGCAGAAAGTCACTGTACCTTTCTCACGACTCGAATTTCCTTTTTTCTGGAATATTCTCTCTCTTTGCGAGTATTCTAAAACCAATTATTCAAATGGGTGCACTCCTAGAAGTGCTTATCATGTAAACAATTGGTACAAAGCCTAAGAACCTACACTGTGAGCCGTGGAGTTTCAAGTTACATTAAGCAAAGTCTGATTTTATAAACCTGTTCTAAAGATCCAATTTTCTCTGATTTTCTTTCTCCCAAAATAGCTGTTTCCATGGCTACATAATCACTTATTATTAGGACTTAGAGGAAATGCATTTTGGGGGATAATGCAGTAGAGACTGTCTTTTAATTTTCACAGTGGGAACTGGGCAATTCTGGATAAAATATAATCTCTGGTGATTTGCACAGCTTGCTCGGTGCTTCGAAGACACTCATTTTCTCCCAAAGTACAATACTTAATGCTCAGTTATAATGACTGTTCCCACACTCCTCTAGCAGGGCAGTCTGGCTGGCCCGCCTTACCGCACCCTCTGCTCAAGGATGTGGGGGTGGCCACTGACTGGACCTGTGGGCCTCTGGGACAGCAGGTAAGGCTACGGCCAGATGCAGGCCGCCTGGCTTTTAGCAAAATCGCTCTCTCTGTTTCCTCTGGGATCTGGCCTGCAGATTACAGTGTGCACCTGCTGTAGGATCCAGGGATGAGAAGAGCAGACAGGGAAAGTGAAGTTGCAATGCCCAGACAGCAGGAACAGAAGAGCTGGTCCCCTCAGTGCCTTTGACTCAATAGTGGTTTCCCAGAGAGACTCAGAACAAATTCCCCTTTTCTTGAAGTAGCCTGAGCAAGTTTCCACTCCTTGCATGCCAAATAGCATAATAAAGATCACCATAGCTTTTTTCATTTCATAGGTGCTTTATAATTCGGGGGTTCCCGTTGCTTGTATATGTTTGCAGAATTGGAGTGGCATGCATTTGTGATTGATGGAGGCCTTACAAAAAGCAGGCCTTGTAAATGCAGGCATAGACTTTCATCTGTCATTGACAAGAGGACCCCCGGCTCAGCGAGGACACTGTCCCCCCCCCATCCCGCCAATCTTGACCAGTGTTCCCATTGCTTTTCCTGCCCTGAATCCCTCCCTCCTCCATAATCTTCCTTTTTTTTAGATTGAGATATAATTCACATAACATGTATTTCACATAACATAAAATTCACCAGTTTGAATTGTACAATCCAGTGGTTTTTAGTATAGTCACAAGGTTGTGCAACTATCAATACTATCCTCCTATTCCAGAATATTCCCATTATCCCCAAAAGAAATCCTATACCCATTAGCAGTCACTCTCCATTTTCCCTGCCCCTGGCAATCAGTAATCTATTTTCTGTTTCTGTGGATTTGCCTATCCTGGACATGTCATATAAACTGGATCATACAATATGTGGCCTTTTGTGTCTGGCTTCTTTCACTTAATATAATGTTTTCAGGGTTCATTTATGTGGTAGCATGAATCAGTGCTTCATTCCTTTTTATTCCAAATAATATTCCATTGTGTGATGGATCCTGTTTTGTGTATCCATTCATCATCTGATGGACATTTGGCTTGTTTGCACTCTGGCTCTTGTGAATAATGCAGCCACGAACGTCCGTGTATGAGTTTTTGTGTGGATGTATGCTTTTTTTTTTTTTTTTTAGATTTTATTTATTTATTTGACAGAGAGAGAGAGAGTGAGACAGGGAACACAAGCAGGGGGAGTGGGAGAGGGAGAAGCAGACTCCCCGCCGAGCAGGGAGCCCGATGCGGGGCTCGATCCCAGGACCCTGAGATCATGACCTGAGCCGAAGGCAGACGCTTAACACTGAGCCACCCAGGCGTCCCTGGATGTATGTTTTTAATTCTCTTGAGTAAATATCCAGGAGTGGGACTGCTGGGTACCTCTGTGTATAAGCTTTTAAGGAACTGCCAGACGTTCCCAGACTCTTCATGGGCAGCTCTGCCTTAACAGAATTTCAGCATCACTGAGAAGCACCTCTTACCCAAAATATTCTCCTGGCTTCTGCCATGGAAGAAATTACTTTAATGGAGCTTAGAATTATTCCCTTTATAATAAGCGTTAAGGTTCAAAATGCAATACTGTTGAGCAAGGGAACAGAGTGACTCAAATTCACACCAAGAGGTAAGTCAGATCTTTTCTCAGAGCAGTTTTGATGAGAGGAAAAAAGAAAACGTGTCAAAATGCTGGGGATCTGCAAGGGGGAAGGAGGCCACAGAGCCTGAATCTGGGGTGGGCTGTGTACTTTTAAAGGGACAGGCCAGCTTTTCCTCTCAAGTACCATAGTGAATACTGGGCTCCTATTTTGCGAATTCATTTATTTCAAATAGCACCTACTGAGCACTGACTTCATGAGAGAACATTCACCTGGACATTTTAGGAGGAATAAGACACATTCCCTGAGGAGTTAAAGATTACGTGGGTTGGACAAGTCTCAGGGCTTTCCTCTGAGATCACGTCACTTCATTGGTTGGATGCCGACATGTCCTTTCTTTTCTTGGAGGGATGTTGATGACTGGTGGAGGCAGCTTCTATTTCTTTAACATCTAATTTGGCAACACAAAATTTGGTAGCCCTATGTTGGTCTAACAAATTACTGCAATATTCCTTGTTTTTTAAAATCCCTCATCCCCACCTCAAAATCTGAGTTTAGAGGAAAAACAACAGGTATTAAGAGACAAAGGCTATTGATCCAACTCGATTCCCACATGTGTTAAAATGGATAAAGAAAGCAATGTTGTAGCAGTTAGGATTAACTTAGATAGTGAGGTCTAGGCAGGGAATTGCTTTCTGAGATTCTGCCAGACCCAGAGTTAAGAAAGCCACAGCTGAAGCTTTGGTGCCTCGTTCCTGACAAGTTGGGGAGTCTTGACCTCACGAGCGAGGCAGCGTGTGCCCATGGCTCTCACTAATCTAAAAGGATGGGACCGAAGGAATGTCAGACCTTGGCTCTGTGCCACCTATTTCTGAGAAACTCTGGTCTTACGTGCCTTAGTTTACCTCTCTGGACCTCAGCTTCCACACTGGTGATGTAACAGCAAGAGCTGACGGGCTCACGGGCACTATTTTGAGGACTTTGGAGATATACATATTTAATTCTATGAGAGCCGTATGAGAATGGGACCCATAATTGTCCCCATGAGTTTGCCCAGACTCTCACATGACTGTCAGTGGCAGAGCCGAGATCTGAATCCTAACTGCCTATTGTCAAGGCTTATACCACTTCTTCCTTTTAAAAAATTTATATCTGCATATTCTACGTTAAATTAAGTCATTCATTCTATTACTGGAGTGGTGTGAGAATAATTTGATACTGAGTAGCACTGTGGCGCTCCCTCACGACGTCTCTGCTCAAGAAATACTGGAAAAGGACGAGAAAGCACATATTCCCATCAACTTGAAATGCCAGTGTAAGTGAATTTAATATTATTATGAGCTGTGCTTGAAATTTCCATCGCTAGCATTAACTTAGGATATTCTTTCCATCTCTACAACACCACTGTGGCTTTAATTTTTTAAATGATTTTATTTATTTATTTGATAGAGAGAGACACAGTGAGAGAGGGAACACAAGCAAAGCAGGGTGAGTGGGAGAGGGAGAAGCAGGCTTCCGGCCAAGCAGGGAGCCTGATGCGGGGCTCGATCCCAAGACCCTGGGATCATGACCTGAGCCAAACGCAGATGCTTAACGACTGAACCACTCAGGCGCCCCCCCCCGCTGTGGCTTTTAAACAACCTAGATGACATGTTCGAGAAAGAGCTAGTGAGAGCCCGAGGAAAGATAAGGGCCCTTCGGGGAGTGGTGTGCCTCCTGAGACCCTCCCAGGGTGCATCTGAGCTCCACTGGGAACCTTGCCCCACTCCACCTCCAAACCTAACCGAGCCTGGCTCTTGTGGAAGCAAATGTACATACCAAATGACAGGAGAGTAACCACGGCAGTGCATCCACAAACGTCAACTAAAGGGCACGCCGATTTAAAAAGGGAATATTGATTTAAGGTAAGTCTCGAAGGACTGGTGAAGCATGGCAGGAGACGAGAAATTTTAAATAGTTTTCTAATTCACAGAAATTTTTAATTAGTAAATAGTTTCTTCAGCATATACAGTGGAGGGCCATTAATGCTTTTGGTGCTCATTTCAGCATGTATGCAGCAGGTGGGGGCTGCATCGCCATTTCACTACCCCTGCCACACCCAGAGCGCTTCCTAGACACACGTGCCGCCCACCAAATGCACATGGACTGGGGGGAGGATGAGCCAGCTCTTGGTCACCGTAGGAAGGAGGTTAAGCGAATCTTAACATCATCACTCCTCCCCCATCTCAACCCCGAGATCCTCCCCTCTCCTCTGAAGGACTCCCTCTCTGCCTACTTCTTGGATATGGTTTTAGGCTCCTCCTCCTGAAACCAGCCTCTGGGGATTGAATTTCCTTGTCCAGGACCCTGTCCTCTATATATTCTGCCGGTCTCGATTCTGAGCTCCAGGCTCTACAACCAGCTGTCTGCTTCATCTCTCCCCTTGGGAGTCCCCTCAGGTATCTCTAACCTAACTTCTCCAAACCGGGGCTTGATATTGTCCCCCGTCCTCCCATACACAACATCTTCCAGGTTCCTCCCTCTCAATAAATGGCACTGTGACCTTCCCTGTTGTCCTCCTTGATCCCCACTTTCTTCTGCCCCCGGCATTCTGATTCACCACCTCGTTCTGCCCCTTTGGGTCCCAGGGCTCACCTCCATGGCTGCACCTGACCCGAGCCATCCTGCTCGGGTCCTTGTTCCCTTCTTCTAATACTCCACAAAGCAGCCACAGTGACCCCAACAATCTCACTCATGGAACCGATGGTCACTCACTACATTTGGAAGAAATCCAAGGTCCTTGGCAGGACCTTTGGCAATTGGGAGGGTCTGGCCTCACTGACCTCTCTCATGTGTTTGAGAGTTGGCCACTCTTCCCTTACCCATCTGTCCCCAGGCTGGCTTCCTGTCACTGCCTGGGACACGCACAGGACCCTGTCCTCCGGCCCTTGTCATTGGCTTCTCTCGGTGCCTGTCACGAGGGGATGGTGCCTGAACTCTGGGTGAGGAGGGGTTGGGGAGGCCGCACAGCTACCCTGTCCTTGAAATCAGTATTCACAGTGTAGCTCCACCAGGGGGTTCCAACTACTGTGAATTCCCAGATTGTATGCTTATGGAATCTCTTCCACAGGTATGAATTTTTAGAGTTTACAGACCTAAAATGTAAAAGCGCTCATTTCTTGCTGTCCCAAGTGTTATATAAAACAACGTTAAATACAGTTTTTGTTATCAAAATAGCAAACATATCTAGAAGTTCTTGATTAACATTCTTCTTGGGCCCACTATTGTCTAATGGTTATAGAATGAATCTAAAATAGCAAAAGAAAATAGGAAAATGAGCATTTCAGGGAAAAACAATGAGCCAGCCTAGGCACCAGAGTCCTTTCCTTATTTCATATTTCTCATTGCATTTTTTCATCAAGGCTTTACTTATTCTATTAATTACCATCCACTTTCAAGGTTCTAGTCTACTTCTAACATGTATAGGATGATCGCTTATTTAAGTAAGAGCTTGGGTTCAATTGCAGATGTGGATATTATTTTAAAATTTAATTTGGGAGCCCTGTTCCAAAGTGAAAATATAATAACGAATATCTAAGTACATTCTAATTTACAGATATGCCTGTAATTTTATAGAAAGCAAAAAGATGAACAGAACTGAAAACAAGGGTCTGGGTAAAATGAATACACCTGCTTCTGGTTCTTCCTTGAAACACTGATTCCCATTGGAGTTTCAGTTTTCCATCTGCCAAACCCGTGCCCTTTTAAAAGTTGATTTCTGTAGTAAGATGTTAATGCTTTGTTCCTTGCACTCAAGAGACTTCAGTGACCTTGGGAGGGCAGCATAACCGAGGGCGAAAGGGTAGCTTCAGAGAGGCCTGGCCAGGCTCAGAAGCTGACTTACTATTGTGCGCAGTCAATCAGCTGGTACTCGTTGGACCTCTCAAAGCACGCCTTCACGCCTTCATCATCCCAGAGCTTCTTCACATGATCGAAGAATTCCTAACGTTTGAAAAAGTTCGAAATAAGAAAGCACAAGTGTTACAATCTCTTGAAAAGTTAAAAGTAAAAAGAAACTGCCAAAAAATTTTTTGCAGGTAGCGCATGAATTATTCTCCTTGTAGGAATCGACTTCACACACAGGAAAACTCACAGGACTCGAGAGCGGCCTGATAAGAAATGGATGCATCTGTGTTATCGTTGCTCAATTCAACCTGTCAAACATTCTTGTCCTTCCAGAAAGTTCCCCCAAATGAAAATTATGAGTCAAAAGTAATTTTGTGGCATTCATCAGCTATATATACAACAGCTATTTTAACAAAAATTTTAAAGTTCTTCGTACTCAGTCACCTGCCTAGTGGTACTTGTCACTTCATCAGCGAAAAGTGTGCCTATTCCAATGGTAAGTTCTGTTTTAGCTGTTGTCTTTTAAAGTTTCCGTGAGCCATGATTATGAATAGCCATGATTGAGCAGATGGGTTAAATTCGGCCCAGAAGCATTAGGTACATCAGAAGTAAACCTTGAAAATTTCACCCTTTGGGGATACTAAGTCGCTGTTTTCTGGCATTTTCTAACACTATGAGTTACATGTGAACTGTGATTTTTGGTTCCCTCAAGCCCATGTGGGCGCAGAGCTTAATTTCATCCATTATGGCAAGCAGCACCCTCCGAACCAAGAACTCTCCTTCTCTCAAAGTAAGAGGTGGCTTTATGAATTCATATTTCCAAAATTACCCAAATTAAATTAACAGTGGTATGGAAGCAAATGACAACACATCAGCTGCTAAATATAAAAGAAGTTACGTAAATTTTCACAAACCCGTTCATTAGAATATTTATATCCCTTCCCACATTAGTCATCTGCCCTCAGAGCAGCCCCAGGAAGCACCCATTCCCATCTCTGATCTGCACCAAAGGGTCTGGGGCTTCTGACACCTCATGTCCATAGATTTTTTGGAGAAAAAAAAATAAAGGGCTGATTCTTTTCTTGAAGATTCACAAGTCCATACAAGGGTGGACCTGAGTACTGAGGGGGCCCTCTTTGAAAAAAGAAACATAAAATCACAAGTACACAATTAGGTACAAAACCTTAGAAGGGGCAGGAGGGGTGAGGGGCCATGAGGCTCTGACATCCTAGGATCAGGGATAATCTTTAAAGGTCTGCCACGTCTCTATACCTATCGTGTGTCTGGCTGCTCATTGTCATCAACAAATCCAAACTACCCACAGGTGACAACGAAGGGGGACTCTCCATATGAAGGAGAGGAGCTGAACCTCTCAGTTTTTGTCTCCCTAGATTTATGGCTCCTTCTGGAATCTCCCACTACTGCTCTTGACACTCCAGTGAGGGAGTTTTTATAGGCTTCCTCAAAAATTTTTTTCTTCTAAGAGTCATATGAAGACAGACAGACAGACAGACACACACACACCCACCCACCCACCCAAACGAAAAATACTCTACTTTCTACTGTCGAGACGGTCTTGAAAGACAATGTTAACCTCTGTGTCATGGTGATATTTGGAATCGAGCCCCATCTCTCTCCTCTCCTGCAAACCCCCAGTGTAGTAGTTTCTTGAATAAAGTTCCTTACTGTCTTTATCAGGTGTCTGAATCATTTTTTTCTTCAGCAGGCTGAGCTGAAGCCTCTGAGACAGAATTATAGAGGAGTGCTTGAATCAAGAACCAAGATGCATGATTTCTGGGGTCCGTGTTGAAAGCAGTAGTAAAACAGGAATTGTGGGCACTGTGTTTTTAAAGCAGATGCTTTGGTCGACACCAAAGGAACATAAAAGCAGCAACAATCTCTGCTTCGGCTTTGTGGTTGGTGAACAAAGACATTGGACTAGAATATAGCTAGGTCTCCAGGATTCTCCATGTTTACTTTTTAAGGGGTTCTAACAACCTCATGGAAAATTTCAGAGCTGCTACTGCCGTTGCTTCTGCCTTTTATTAGAGAAAAATGCAAACTTACAAAAGCAGAGAGAATTCCCCAGGCCACTCATTACTCAGCCTCTGTGTTTACCAACACATGGCCAATTCTCTCTCTCTCTTTTTTAATAACTCATGCCTTTCCCCACATTTGTTATTTTGCAGCTAATCTCTTATGCCATATAATTTTATTTCAACATTACTTCTGAAAGATAAAGGCTCTTAAAAGTCATAGCCAAAACACCACTATCTCAACTAAAAATATAACAACAAATAAGTCAGCCAATGCAGCCTCTCTAGCTGTACTTAACCGGTTGTCCAGAGCCAGGCTAGAATTCTCATGCATTCGTGAAACCAGCTGGGAAATAAACCTGAGGAGTAATTTTGGTATGCCTCTATTAGCAGCTAAGATGAATAATATCAAATAAAACTAATTTCAGTGTTTTGTGTGTGTGTGTGACTGAAAATAAAAAAAAGATGATTCACAGAGAAATGTAACCTGCTTTTTTGACAACTGAGAATATGTAGAAATTGAGAGTATAAAAAGAAAATCACTGATATTTAACTTTTTCGGTATTACTGAATGAGAATCGCCTTGTGATCTTCATGTATTTAGCAACTGAAATATGCAAACATTTGTTACTCTTATTTAAAGGGCCTTGACACGCTATGAATTGTGTAAGAGTGATCAATCACAGACCTGTACCCCTGAAACAAATGATACGTTATATATATATATATAACATATAAAAAAAACCCAGGTATACTATATATACCTTTATTAAAAAAATAAAGGGCTTTGACATAGCATAACCTACAAGCTTACCGAGTCACTGAGTTGTATAGCTGAAACTAATGTCATATTGTGTTCAGCTCTACTCAAATTAAAAAAAAAAACAAAAAAACCAAGGGAGTTTGAGTTGTGTTATAGAAAGTAAAAATGATAATGATACCAAATTTAAACTTACTTTTTAAAAAGGCGAGGCTTTAACATTTTCACAGCATCATTCTGATTTTTCAATCAAAATATAAATTAAAATAAAAAAATGCAAATATCTAACTCCTCCATTTCATGTTACAGCATTTTCCTTCTGGTACTGCAGTCTACATTTCCCTTTCCACACGAAGTACAAAGCTAACCTGGGATTCTCAGATGAGTAACAAGTTTTTTCTTTTTCTTTTAAATTCCTCATAACTGCTCTGAAATGGAAATCATATGACAATAGGAAATGTTAAGAATGCAAATTCTTGCATGAGATCCCTCCTGATGGAACTTTTTGGTTACACTAACAGCCGGGATCTATTTTTCATTTTTGAAATAAGAACCCAAAGGGTATTTCTTGTCTCTGGAAGGGAATGCTGTGAGGTGGTTTGGAGTCAGTGCTCTGGCTACACACGCCAGCTACCTTCCTCTTCCTCTCTCCTCCTGCTCCCTGAGCCGGGGGGACCAGGGAGGACAAAGGCAAATTTATAATATACCCCACACTTGCCCACTTTTTTCCCTTTAGGACAGTTCTTGGGAAGAACTGCTCTCACACGCAGTGCGGGTGCAAACTGTCACTAGGTTGAGTGTAAAAACATTCTTCCTCATGCTCATTGCCCGATATTTCTTCTAAGGTGACTTATGGAAAATATCTCGAATTTTAGTATCAGGAGTACTTTTTTTTTGCATTTCTGAAGCAAACGCTTTTATATTTTACTGTTAATGTTTAATCTTCAGAGCCCTGTGGCTCTTCTACGTTTTCATTTACGTCACTGAGTTGACTGCAGGAAAGCTTGGAAGTCCCGTTTAGGGGTCAGTCCTCATGTGTGTGTAGGGCTTGGCCTTACACTCTGGATGCTAACTTCACTTCTGGCCCCACATAACTTATCTCCTGTTCCTAATTCTGTTCTCCTGCATTTTCAGTTATTTTATTACCTTGTATTTTATAACTTTGTGAGCAGCACTAAATCCTTCCTGGAACGAGCCGAAGTATAAATAAATGTTTGATGGAACTTTTTATGAGAACATAGTGGATAACGTCCACCACCACAATCAAATAGACCTTAGAAACAGGCAGCTTCAGGTCAGAAGCCATTTATTTACATGGAATTTTCTAAAGCTCAAGTTTAGGTCTGCTTCATTTAAAATACACGCACTCAATTTTATCCCTCGGATAACAGAATGATCGAACAGGATTTGTCATTTGTTTTTTCAAATATCTGGTGGATATCAAGTCTGTGTGGGATCTATCATGCCTGCTGACACTGTGATTTTGTTATTCATAATCTCTGTCGATCCTCAAATCTAATTTAATACAGTATGTCTAAAATTCTATTTAGAAACAACTTTCAGAAACTGTTTAAAAAAAGAAACCCAAACATTAAAGTCATTAGCAGTCCCCTCGCCCATGTCTTTCCTCTGACCACCCTGGGCAACCCTCTTAGCAAGTAACTCATATAAAAAGAGGTCACGCCTACCATTTACTGAGCACCTCGTATGTTCCAGGCAATGTTCTAAGGGCCTTATGTACAAGGTCCCATCTGAGACAACCCTGCCTTGTAGGCGATTCAATTCCCATTTGACAGATGACAAAACAAGTATGATTAAGGATACTTTATCCTTGCTCAAGCTCTCCTGGAAGGAAGTAGTCAAGCCTGGCTTCACAAGCATGTTCTGAGGCCAGCTACCTTCCTCTTCCTCTCTCCTCCTGCTCCCTGAGCCCGGGAGACCAGGGAGGACAAAGGCAAATTTATAATATACCCCACACTTGCCTACTTTTTTCCCTTTAGGACAGCCTACTTTAACTATTCTTAGAATCATTTTTAACAGCTTTTGAGGTATACTATATATACCATAAAATTCACCCATTTCTTCATTCAATCAGGCCACCACCAACACAAGCAAGTTTTAGAACACCTCATCATCTCCTTACCCAATTCTTTGGAGCCAAGCCTGGCCCCCAGCCCTGGTCTCAGACACAGTTAATCTTACTTCTGTCCCTACAGTTTTGCCTTTTCCAAGAAATTTCATATAAATGAAATCACCTTGTCTTTCGTGTCTGTCTTCTTTGATTTAGCATGGAATTTTTGAGTCATCCATTTTGTTATGTACATGAGCAGTTTGTTCTTCTTAAAAAATTGCTGAGTTCTACTCTGCTGTGTGAATATACCCTGTTTTGTTTATTCATTCAGCAGCGGATGGACATTTGGGTTATTTTCAGTTCTTGACTGTCGTGAATAGTGCTGTTTGGAATATCTGTGTACCTGACTGGGTTGATTTTACCCAGGAGAGGAACTGCTGGATTATATGGGATGTGTTTAACTTTAAAAAACTGCTACACTGTTGGGGCGCCTAGGTGGCTCAGTGCTTAATAGTCTGCCTTCGGCTCGGGTCATGATCCCAGCGTCCTGGGATTGAGCCCCACATCGGGCTCCCTGCTCCGCGGGAAGCCTGCTTCTCCCTCTCCCACTCCCCCTGCTTGTGTTCCCTTTCTCACTGTGTCGCTCTCTGTCAAGTAAATAAATACAATCTTAAAACAAAAAACAAAAAACAAAAAACTGCTACACTGTTTTTCAAAGTGGCTATTCCCTTATACATTGTCAAGCGATCCGTGTCTAAGAATTCTAGTTACACCACATCCTCAATAGCTGGTTTTGTCCAGTCTTTTTAATTTGAATTACTCTGGTGGGTATGTAGTGGCATCTAATTATGGTTTCAGTTTGCATTTCCCTAATGACAATGAGTTTGAACATCTTTTCATGTGATCATTGGCTACTTGCATATCTTCTTAAGTGTCTGCCCAAATATTTTGCCCATTTATTTATTTATTTTTAAAGATTTTATTTATTTATTTAACACAGAGAGACACACAGCGAGAGAGGGAACACAAGCAGGGGGAGTGGGAGAGGGAGAAGCAGGCTTCCCGCTGAGCAGGGAGCCCGATGCGGGGCTCGATCCCAGGACCCTGGGATCATGACCTGAGCCGAAGGCAGACGCTTAATGGCTGAGCCACCCAGGCGCCCCTATTTTGCCCATTTAAAAAAAATTGGGTTGTATGTCTTCTTACTATTGAATTTTATTTCTCTTACAAGAATAAGACATTTGAAAAAATTGTCTGGGTTTAAGTCCTTTGTCAGCTACAGGTTTTGCAAATATTTCCTCCCAAACTGCAGCTTGCATTTTAATTTTCTTGAGCATCTTTTGATGAGCAAAGTTTTAAATTTTGCCGATGTCCAATTAATCAAATTTATCCATTTAGCATTATGCTTTTTTTGTGTTCTAAGAAATCTTTGCCTAACCCAAAGTAAAAAAAAAAATATTTCCCCCAAGTTTTCTTCTGAAAGTTTTACATTTATAGTTCTTACATTTAGGTCTATGATGATTTATCTGAGTTCATTTTTGAGTATGGTGTGAGGAATGGGTCAAGTTTCACTTTTTTTCCATATGGGTAACCAGCTTCCCCAGTGTATTTATTGCAGACTACCATTCCCCACTGAATTACCTTGGTACCTTTGTTGAAATAGACCATATACATGTGGGTCTATTCCTGGACACTGAGTTCTGTTTCATTGACCTGTATGTCTATTCTTCTGCCAACAACACACTGTCTTGATTTCTGTGGCCTCGTAGTAAGTCTTAAAATTAGTAGTGTTAAGTCTTCCAACTTTGCTCCTCTTTTTCAATGTCATTTTGGCTGTTCTAGGTCTTTTGAATTTCCACATACGTTTTAGAATTGGGGCGCCTGGGTGGCTCAGTCGGTTGAGCGTCTGCCTTCAGCTCGGGTCATGATCCTGGGGTCCTGGGATCGAGCCCCACGTCGGGGCTTTCCCTGCTCAGTGGAGAGCCTGCTTCTCCCTCTCCCTCTGCCTGCCACTCTGCCTACTTGTGCTCTCTCTCTATCTCTCTGTCAAATAAATAAATAAAATCTTTAAAAAAAATAGAATTAGCTTGTCAATTTCTATGAGAAAGCCTGTTGATCTGAGATTGCACTGAATTTATAGCTCACTGAAGGGAGAAGTGCCACCTTAACAATAATGAGCGTTCTAATCCATGAACATGATGTATTTATTTCTTTATACCTTATTTAAATCCTCTCAATAATACTTTGTAGTTTACTGTGTATAGACCTTTCATATCATCTGTTAAATTTTTTCCTCTGTAGATTTCTTGGATGTTATTTATTTATTTTTTTTAAAGATTTTCTTTATTTATTTGAGAGAGAGTGAAAGCAAGAGAGATCACAGAGGGAGAAGCAGACTCGCTGCTAAGCGGAGAGCCTGATGCGGGGCTTGATCCCAGGACCTGAGATCGTGACCTGAGCTGAAGGCAGACGGCTAACCGACTGAGCCACCCAGGAGCCCCTTGGATGTCATTTTAAATGTACAGGTTTTTGAAGTTTCACTCTTGGATTTTTGTCATTGCTAGTACATAGAAACACCATTGGTGTCTGTATTTGAGCTTGTGTCCTGTGACCTTGTTAATTTCACCTGTTAGTTCTAGAAGCTTTAAAGTGCAGCTGGGACAGAAACGGTTACCTGCATAGCTCTGGCCTCTCCCTCTTTCTCTTCTTAAACCATGGCCCATACGGCCTGGGGCAGAATCAGAATTCTCTGTGGTTCCAAGTACAGGGCTCTGAGCCAAAGGGACTTCACTGCCCACGGTGGCCAACTTTCATGGCTTTTGTTGCTTTTAAACACTTTTTTTTTTTCTTCAAAAAAAGCTATATTAAGATTTGTCTAGCGATTCTATCTTTTATTTCCAAATTATAATGTTACAAAACAACCGTGGTATGTATAAAGTTTTAGTTACTCAGATCCATGAACCATAACAGAGAATTAAATAAATCGATCTTATAGTGATGAGAACATAATTTTCCTCAAGTAGTTTTCTTCCACAAACTTAATTTTTTAACTTTTGATTTCTCCTTCACAATACTCCCACTCTTATGCCTAAGAATCTCTCTGTAAAATCTTCATTCTCTGAGAAAATTGTGCACTTGGAGAATACCTAAGAGACTCACCAGAGAAACTTATTTGTGTGGGAACAGAAATAAAATAATTAGGTATTTTCATTAGGGGTAAGAGACTCAAAGAATCACGACTTCAGTCCTTGCTTCCAGACAATTCTCTATCAAGTTTTCTGACAAAAGTTCTCCTTGGAACATCAGGCATGAATTACATAACACTTTAAGGTATTATTCTTGGTCTTCTTAGTCACTCCGAATCCTTTGTGCTGAGAGGCAAAATGAAGTGAGGAACCCTCCTTTTTGGGAAGAAAGTTAGATTTAAAGGAAATGTCTTTAAAAGTGCATTTGCTATATTCCTACTGGTAACAATTATAGAATTAGATACACATTTCTTTGGGAAAATTCTAGCATAAAACATACTAAATTTTAGTGTAAAACATCTGTCTAAGGAGAGATCATAAGATATTTATGGTTTGAGCATGGATTTCTGTATTTGAGTGCCTGGGTTCAAATCCTGACTGAGACTCAGTTTCCTCCTCTGCTCCACAGGGATATACCGGTTCTCCTGGGCAGAGGTTGGCCGGGCCAGATCAGTATCTGGCAAATAGATGGAGGCAGGTGGCTGAGGAGGTGCACATACGTGTGAGGGGGGAGGGCAGGAAGGACATGAAGAAAGGATGGCTGCACTGACAAGACCAGAAGCGGAATGGGGTGACGTGAGGGGGGCAAATTCGGACTCAGGACAGTCAAGAAGTCAAGAGTGTGATGACCAACAGTGTGAAGTGCTGAGGAGCGGTGAGGATCAGGGAGAGTCCTTTGGCTTTGGACATAGGATGGCACCCAGAACGCAGTGCTGTAGTTTTGGTAAAAATGTGGCAAGACCTGCCAGATTCCAACAGCCAAGAGAGAAACACATGGCGAGGACACAGAAGTCAAGTGTAGGCTCGAGAACTGAGTTCTAGAAACATCGACAGAACACTGGGTGCTGGGTGTGGGGAAGAACGGCAGGAGAGGGATGAGCTCCGATCACCAGCACAAGGCAGGTTACGGTGTAGCTGTGCAAAGAACCAAAAACGTGGGCAGTGCTTAACTTCCAACCGAGTGCTTCTGATTCCCGGATTTGCCCTAGGCTTTCAGACCCTGCAGGAAAGGCCCCCCGCGAATGTGGCTTGTCCAGATTTATGCACTTACGTCCCAGAGCCTTCTCTGGGAGGTAAAAAACAGCCGGGGAGGGACTGAAGCTGGCTGAGTAAAACTGTGGCAGGTTACTAGAAGGAAGGGAAGAAAAGGGCGCAGAATACTTCCAGAAGAACGTGTGCTACGACTTGGAAAATCTGCCTTAACGGCCGGGTGCCGTGAACTGAGCCTCTGCACAGGGAGAGGGGGGCCAGTGACCTCACGGGACCAACAGCTCTGCTCTGCAAGAGGTGCAGCCAGGAGCCATGATGTGGGGCAGCTACCTGTGTACCCACACCCTAAGATTAGCTGACGGTGCCCTCAGTGGGAAAGAACAGAATCACACGGAATTTTGTTCCATGAAACGTGGGGCCCTGCAGCTCTGCGGCACCAAACCGGTGAGAGCCTTCTCTGGGAGGTAACAAACAGCTTCCAGAAAATTCGACACCTCGCACTGCATCAGAGGCATTGGGTGACTGAAATCTCTATGTAGATATAAAAGAAGAGCATTTCAAAGGCAACCGCTCGCTGAGCCCCTTGGCAATGCTGAAGCAGCTGCAACGCGGACAACAGACAACTGACATAAAAGGGAAAGAAAACTGTCCCAAACGCCAAACACCTCACAATTCTATCCTTGCGCGCTTGTGCAAGAGTCTTGCAGATTTCTTCCAGTTCGGGGACTCTCTGATTTCAAGTTGTATATTTTCCCTCTTCCTTTTTATTTTGTATGCAACAGTTTTATTGAGATATAGTTCATATACCATACAATTCAACCATTTAAAGTTGTATAATTCAATGGTTCACAATTCAAAAAGTTGTGCAACCACGTCCACAATTGCTTCTGGAACATGACCCCTCCAAAGAAGCCCCATACTGTCAGCAGTCACCCCCCGCTTCCCCCCCTCAGCCTCTGGCAACCACCAATCTACTTTCCATATCCTTGGATTTGCCTATTCTGGACATTTCATATACGTGGAATTGTGTAAGACGTGACCTTTTGTGTCTGGCTTCTTTCACTCAGCATCATGTTTTCAGGTTTATTCATGTTATAGCACGAATCAGTGCTTCATTCCTTTTTATTGCCAAATAATATTCCATTGTGTGATGGATCACATTTTGTGTGTCCATTCACCATCCGATGGATATTTGGGTTGTTTGCGCTCTTTGGCTCTGGTGAATAACGCTGCCACGAACATCCGTGTACGAGTTTTTGTGTGGATGCATGTTTTGAATTCTCTTGGGCACCTACCTAGGAATGGGCCTCCTTTCTCTCCCAAGGGAAATAGCTGGAACTGTTCATAAGAGTTACTAGTTGGATTTCTGATTCTACACGTTTGTTTTCTTCATCTCAGCGTTTCATAACCTGAAGAAACACTCAGTTATGTGTCTTCGCTGAGGCAGACGGTGCGGCAGATACTACAAAATGGTCAGTCTCGTCCAGCTTTTGAATGTAGTTCAGGTTTAAATTTGAACACAGACAGACCTGGCATTCTTGAATTCCTGACAACTGCAAAACAAGAAGGAAGCCTCAAAGATGAGCTGAGGGCCCAGCTCTTTCTGCGGGACCGGAACCCACCCATCTGCTCTTCTGCTCCTGCGGCCGGCAGGCCCCTCCTGAGCTCCTGTGGGGCCATGTTGTGTGGAAACGGGAGGCACAGGGAAGAGGCAGAGCCAGGTCTTTTCCTGTGGAGCTGACAGGGACCAAGTGAGTGTCTGGAAGGAGAGGTGTCTGGGGCAGAGGGGGTGATTATTCCTTCCATACCCTCCACCCATGGACTCACGCAAAACAACAGGTATCGTTCATTCATTGACTCAGCAGATGTTACTGAGGGCCTGGGATGGGTAAGACTTGTGAGGGGCAAGAAGAACAAAGTTAAAAAAAAAAGAAAAACAACGGGCCTGGTGGGCAAGAAAGGGGGGTTTCTTGTGTGGGTGATGATTAGGCCCCTGACCTGCCGGTTGTTGCATTCAGTGGTCTGTTCTCAGTCTGGTCCTCTCTGGCCTGTCCTAAGCAGCCTCTACCACAGCTGACCACTGCCTCCGTACTCCAGGCTTCCTGACTTTCCTTCTATCCCATGGGCACTCTTGCTCGGTGCTCTTTGCTTGGTCCTTCTCCCTCCGCAGCCTCCAAACACTCATGGGTCCTCCTGGGTCTCCTTCTCTGTCTAAGCTCACTTACTTGGCCATTTCTTCCATCTTGCGGCTTCCATCCCTTGAATGTTCTAGTGACTCTCATATTGACATCTCCAGCTCTGGTTTCTGTACCACTGCCTGCCTGACATCAACACTTGAATTCTAACAGGCAACTGCAACTCAGGGAAGTCAAGAATGGGAGGCCTGATTTTCTCCCTAAAACGCGTTCTGCTTGAAGTCATTCCCAGTTGATGGCAATGCCATGATTCACTTGCTCAGTCCAAAACCCCTGGGGTCATCCTTGACCCCTCTCTCTCACACCTGACGTGGATCCTTAAGGAAATCCCCTTGGCTGTACTTCCAGAACACACCCAGATTCTGATCACACCTCAGACCTGCACCGCTGCATTCCTGATGGAAGGTGTCATCCAGGACTGGGAGGTATTGTCACAGAATCCCACCTGGCCTGTGTCCACCCTTTCCTGCCACAGTCTAGTCAACTCTGGAGCCATGGATTATTTGAGAACATAAGTCAGATCACAGAACAATTGGGTTCAAAACAATCCCATGCTAAGAACCCAGTGTCCGCAGATGGATGAACAGATGAACAAAATGTGGTAGAGATATAATAATGGAATTATTCAGTCTTAAAAAGGAAGGAGATTCTGGAGTATGATAAAACATGGATGAACTCTGAGGCTACAATGCTCAGTGAAACAAGCCAGACACAAAAGGACGAATACTGTATGATTCCACTTACATGAAGCACCCGGAGTAGTCAGATTCATAGAGAAGAAAGTAGAATAATGGTTGCCAGTGGGTGGGGTGAGGGGAATGAGGAGTTAGTGTTTAATGGGGACAGAGTTTCAGTTTGGGAAGATGAGAAAGTTCTGGTATGGATGGTGGTGATGGTTGTACAACAATGTGGATGTACTTAATGCAACAGAAACGTACACTTAAAAATGGTTAAGGCGGTAAATTTTATGTTTTGTATATTTTACCACAATTAGGAAAAAGAGTGTATTAAGAAAACCAAACCAAACCCATTCAGTGCTTCCCATCTCAGAGTAAAATCCAAAGTCCCCACATTACCTGACCCCCCCCTTCCCTTTCTGACCTCTTGCCTGGCTCACTCTTCTCTGGACACAGGCCTGGCTGTTCCTGGGGGAGGCCCAGTACTCCGCTGCCCCCCGGGGAACTGTGCATGCTCTTCTCGCTGGCTGGACCCTCTTTAGGCCTCTGCTCAAATGCCCACATTGTCCTAACAACCCTATATAAAACAGCAACTCTAACGGCCACCCTGCAGTCTCTGGCCTGCTTTGTTCTCCTTTCTCCTCCCCCCAGCCATCAATACACTGTGAGCTTACCTATTTAGTGGCTGTGATCTTGTCTGCCTCACTAGAATGTCGGCTCCATGAATGTAAGCTCTTTTGTCTACTGCTGTATCCACAGCACCTAGAATCGTGCCTGCCAGATACACATTCAATGGCTATTTTTGGAATCTATGAATGGATGGGAGGTCACTGGGGGTTTGGATCAAGAGAACCCCAGAGCTCTCCTTTACGAATGTGAATCCAGGGATGACAGGAATGTGGATCACAGTGATAAGCCACTGTATAGAGCAAGACTGGAATGACCTTGCCAAGGGAGAGAGGGAGCGAGAAAGCAGGGAAGGATGACAAGGATGGGACCTCAGAAATTCCCTAGATTTGGAGGATTAGAGGGCTGGAGGAAGAGGAGAGCCAGGAGAATGAAAACCAAGATGTACTTGGGGGGCAGGGCCGCTAGCAAAGGTGGAATTCAACCGGATTACCAAGGTAAAAATAAAAAACCACGTGTAACAAGGTGGTAGACAGATGGCTTCCTTTGAATTAGTTGCGTTATTCCAATAAGAACTGAAAACAATTTCCAAAGAACCCCACAAACAGAACGGTTCTAGTTCTTAATCTCTCGGTGAATCTTTTAGAGCCAAATGAAATGAGTAAGCAGCAATGGGATTTCAGGGGGAAGTCCAAAGGAAGGATGATGTTTATTTTATCAGTTTTTTCCTAACTTGACTCTAAATATCAACAAAATGATATCAAGAAGAATAAATTAAGGCATCTGTCAGATTACAGGAAGAAGAAATATTTTTTCATAGCATTTTTATCCTAAATCTGCCTGTCTTCTGACCACAAGAAAAACGTCCCTCAACTTTCAGGGAAATAGGTAACAAAGTTCATATTTGAAAAAGCTTTGAAAAAATAAACACTGTATATGATGGTTAAGCATCGCACTGATCATTGTTCTAAGGACCAGCCTGGGATCACGTACCTGAGACTGTCTCCTTATTCCCCACCCACGGAGCACTGTCCTTGGAAGCACCTGGTACCTAAAGATGGTGTAGAAGAGCAGTTCCAATGTCTCTCCTTGGCTGTCTAGTGGACGTCTTAAACTCAACATGGTCAGAGTTAAACTCCTGATCCCCCCAAACCCGCCCTCACTACAGCCTTCATATGTGAGCGGATGGCAACTTTGTCTTTCCAGTTGCTCAGAGCAAGTGTGAAGTCATCTGGATGCTTCTCTTACCCTCCCCGACCACATGTAATCCATTAGCTCTACTTTCAAACTGTCTCTGGGGCTGAATATCTCACCACCTGCATGGTTCTAACCACCAATACCTCTCACTTAGATTATAGCCAGAGTCCCCCGTCGGGTCTCCCTGCTTCCACCCTACAGTGTCTTCTGAAACTGGAGTCAGGATGATGCTTTTACAGTGAAGGTCATCTCAGGTCACTCCTATGGGGCCCTACTCACTCAGAGTCCCCACAATAACTCTAAGACCCTGTTTCTTTGGTGCCCCTTTCTCCATGTGTCTCTCTGGTATCACGCCATCGTCAGTCTCCTCCTGCTCCCTGTCCAGCCACACTGGCCCCCTGCTCTTCCCTGCACTGCAGGGGTCTCCCACCCCGGGGCAGGGCCTTAGCAATACTGCTACTCTGACTGCCTGGATTGTCCTTCCCTGGTCTGTCCTTAACCTGCTTCTCAATGCAACCCTCGCCGACCATCCTCTCTAAAACCACACCGTCCTCGCTCCTCCGCTCCCATGCCCCTGAGCCTGCCCCAGTGGTTCTTGTTTCTGCAGTGCTTAGCACACCCTAAGATACTCTTTCATAAACTTATTTATTATGTCCTACTTATGCCCTGCATTCCCTGCTAGACCCATGAGGGCAAGGATCTTCATGGTTGTTCTCTGATGTCTATCAAGCACTTAAGACAGTCTTGAGTAAGAGCTCAATAAATATTTGGCTCATGAGCAAGTGGATAAATAAACTGTTCTGGGAAGTCCTCTTCTCTCATTCTGTCTTCTACTTGCTTTATTGTCAATGTTCACCTCCATACCAAAAGTTTATGCTAATTAAGAAAGCTGAAAATTCGTATACATGATTTGTTAGTAACTTTGGATTGATGGGAACCCAGTTTGTGTCTAAAAGTTATTTTAAATTTTATTTATTTATTTGAGAGAGAGAGAGCATGAGCAGGGGGAGCAGCAGAGGGAGAGGGAGAAGCAGGCTCCCCGCTGAGCAGAGAGCCTGATGGGGGGCTTGATCCGAGGACCCCAGGATCATGCTCTGAGCTGAAGGCAGATGCTTACCCAACTGAGCCATTCAGGGACCACTGTAATTTGACGTTTAAAGGCATGTTTATCCTGGTTCTCCCCCACGAATAATTTAAAAAGTAATTCTTCTGGAACCCAAGAACATTATCAAACTCAGAGAGTTCTAGAGAACTCATGTAATTGATAGTGTGTGAAAGAGCTTCCTTTTCTTTGACTGACAGAGCTGAGCCTTCCACACGGGAGCCCCGCCTCACCGCAACACACCCAGCAAGTCCAAGGCTGCCCAGCCCTTTCCTGGCCCGTGGCCGGCGGTGTAATTCGGCAAGGTCAAATTCTACCCAGGCCTGTGGCTTGAGGGACATTCTACCAAGGCAGTTGCCTTTCTCCTTCCATTAGCTTTTGCCAGGATTTATACCTCTCCTCTTATCAAACACTATTTCTACATGGCAGTAAATTGCCCCCTGCTACTTACACACCTCCCCCAGAATGTCCAGCAAGAACCCTTTATTCCATACTTGTAAAATGCCTAATTATGACCAGCTGTATGGAAGTATAAATGGAGGGAATACCTGTGCACATTGGTTGTTTGTTATCTGTGAACATTGCTGGTCATACAAGCCTCACATAATTCTTAAATACTGGGCCTCCACTACCAGGGTTCATAGGACACTTGCTGTTTGTCATTTTATCCATCCATCCTTCCATCCACCATTTATTCATCTATCCATCCATCTACCCATCCACCCACCCATCTACCTATCAACTATTTTGTATGTTTTGTGTTTGAAATAAATATATGGAGGTAAGGGTATATACAAATATATAGTTGTTGTCATTTTTTAAAAAGATTTAATTAATTTATTTAGAGAGCACAAACGGGCGAGTGGGGGGGGAGGGGCAGAGGGAGAGGGAGAGAGAATCCCAAGCAGACTCCCAGCTAACACAGAGCCTGATGTGGGGCTCGATCTCATGACCCTGAGATCATGACCCAAGCCAAAATCAAAAAGTCAGACACTTAACAGACGGAGCCACCCAGACTGCCCTATAGTTGTCATTTTTAAGGCTGTTGGTCCACAGGGGGAAAATCTGAACGTGGGATATTAGATTCAACTTACAAAATAAAACAAACAATAATAATAATGCAGTAATAATGCACTTTGGTTTCACGGCCTATGAAGAGTAGAGAGAGATGGGCGAAAAGGAAAGGAAGGAGACAGAGGAAACAGACACATATTGGGGACAGAAAGCACGAAATGAAGAGGAAGGGAAGATGGGAGAGAGGATGAGAGGCCAAGAGAAAGACTCAGGGGCACAGAGAGACAGGGGTTCACACACGCCTGGCAGCCAGAAGACAGTGGGACGTTTTGTAAGTGGTGTCATTTTCAGACGCTGCTACTAAAACGTTAAAGCTAGTGCTTAAAAAAAAAAGCCATAAGCAAAAGTAGTACTAACAGGGTGGGTCAGTCTTTAACAAACAGAAGGCTGTGGCTGGCATGGGCTGGATGGTGACCCGATTATATCACTGGGTTATTGTATAAAAGCAGTGAAACATCCTCACTGTAGAAAAGATAGAACATTTATGTTTAAGACAGGGCAATTAAAAGATGTTACAAGACATTTAAAAATGATGCTGTAACACCTGTCCTAAGAAAACAAGGGTACTCACAGCAAAGCGCTCAGAGCGCTCCTGGGCCAGAGAGAGAGCTCTCCCACAAGCAGTCTCAGAGCTAACGGTTGCCTCGTGCCTGGGGAAACAGGCTTGGGAGCTGAGGGCTCATTAGTTTGACGTGTAATTTCTAAAGATGTTGTTAGAAAGGGTATATTCACTTAAAATATGTTAAGCTACTGAAGTGCTTTGAGCTAATGATTTGGCATCCACATTTGATGCTAAACGTCCCATTTTATGATATAAACACTGTTAATTAATTCCATGAAGACGTTTGACAACAAATATATCACCGTTATATTCAAAAGACATAATTCTGAATGTGACAAATGTCAGCAAATCATTGTATGTATGTATGTTGTAAATACAAACACAGTTCATACAACCTTGAGGAACTGAATCAGTGTTGGCCTTTTATTGTAAAGATGACAGAAGACTGGGAAAGACTTAAACACTACCTACTTTAAAGGCACAAAGAATGAAGAGAGTTAGCTACACAGGGGAAGGTCCAATCCATCCGATTCTGTGTTTTGCCATTCTGAAGCTGAACTTCCCTATAGCTGTGGAATGAGAAGCCTCCTGTCATCAACACCACGGGTTCCACAGCATCTCTCGGGGTACGTAACAATAACCCAAGGGCAGGAGTATCACAAGCGTGTTGTACATGTCTGCTGCCAAAAACTGTACCTGCTCATTACGTATCTGTTATGGGAAAGTATTTGCTAGAGTATGTTTCTTGTAGAAAATCTAATTTACTCATGGAGGTTATAACGTTTACACCAGCACTGGGTGATGAGTTCGCTAACTGTTCTCTCTCCAACTCCACGTAATGACATTAGTTCATGGCTGGTCCAAAACCACTGGGACCTTTCTGTTTTGCTTTTTTCTGTGTGGGTGGGTTTGTTTGTAAAACATACATAGCAGATTCTGACCGATTTATTTCTAAACTCAACCGGAAGCTTATTTCTTTGATAACACTGTCCCCAAAGAGTTATCAAAAAGGAATACTAAATAATCAAGTAATTCAAGGGATGGAACTTTGTATACCATAAACAAAACATATTTTAAAAAAGATTTTATTTTTATTTATTTTGAGAGAGAGCGAGAGCGTGCATAAGCAGGGGGAGTGGAAGAGGGAGAAGCAGACTCCCCGCTGAGCAGGAAGCCCAAGGTGGGGCTCGATCCCAGGACCCTGGGATCATGACCTGAGCCGAAGACAGCCGCTTAACTGACTGAGCCAGGTGCCCCTAAACATTTTTTTTTTCCTGACTGCAAGGAAGTTAAAATTAAATTAGTCCCCTAAAGCAGTAAATATTAACAATATAAATCAAAAGCATTAAAGATGTTGTATCTTTAAGCAGTTCTATTAGGAATTTATCCTAAATTAAAAAAAATCAAGAGTTGTAAAAAGTTACATGCAGTATTTTACACATATAATAAATTACAAATATTGTGTAACAGCAAAAAATTACACGTATACAATAGGAAGTTTGTTAAATGAGTAATGGGATACTCATATGATGAATAATCTGTAGTCATTAAAAATCAGGTTGTAAAGTCATATTTATTAAATGAAAAATATTTCTAATAAGTTTAAAAAGTAGGTTTTAAATCGGTAGCAAGCTAAGATCCCAATTTAATAAAAAACAGGTATGCTTGTCCATAAGATACTGGAAGGACGTCACCAAAGGTTTATAATGTTTATCTCTGGGGAATGGGGCTACAGAAGGATTTTATTTTCCTTCATGGTATTTTCCTGTATTAAAAATAAAAAAAAATCCTACAAAATGTACCCTCACCACATTAGTCAGCACATTGTTCGTGTTGGTTACCTAACACTGGCTTTCTGCTTAATTATGTTCATCCCTGAATATACGGCACGTCTGCACAGCAGTAATGGGACAGAAAGGAACGATCATTTTCCTCTATTGCAGTAACAATCTCCTGGTTGGTGGAATGTTCTGGAGTCTTGCAGCAGACCACAGCTTTGATAAACCTCATTGCTGGCCCCTCCATTCCTCCATGAACGAAATGCTACAGTCCCCAGTCACCTGGAGCTGATGAAATGGGGACTGTTTTACCCCTACGGGGGTACCCTTTCTCCTTAGAGAAGTCTGTTCTCCTTACTGGAGTCTGAGGAGATCCAAAGAACCCGGGTGAAATCCAGACCTTCAGCACAGGGCTGGTCTTCTCGGCCGAGCGACCAGAGTCTGTAGGAGACCCGAGGCCTGGTGTCCTGCTGTCGCCAGCCCTTGACACAGCCAGATGGCCCAGATGTGCAGATAGGACCACAAACACCACGACACTCAAGTTTCAAGGAAATATCTGTCTGAAAAAGGTCTCAGCTAAACCTTTCCCATAATGGGATTTATATTAAGTATAAAGCCTGTTGTTGTATCTGCCCTGTGACACTATCCTTAAATCTGTAGTTTAGCATAAATGGTACTTGGAAAAACTGCAATATTTTAAATTATTTTAATCTACTTCCACTAAACAGAAATTTAAGAAAGCGAATTTTTCCTGATGATGGACACAAACATCGTTAGGTGCCTGTTTATGTACAACTTGAGATTTTTTTTTAAATTGAATTGAAATTTGCATCATATAAAATTGACCACTTTAAAGTGTGTAATTCAGTGGTATTCGTAGATTCACAATGTTGTATACCCACCATCTCTGTTTAAATAGGTTCTAGAACTTTCATCAGTTCAAAAGAAAATCCGTGCCCATCAAGCAATCTCCATTCTTTCTCCCCGCTAGTAACAGGCAACCACTGATCTGCTTTCTGTCTCTACGGGTTTGCCTATTCTGGAGATTTCATGTAAATGAAATCATACAATGTGTGGCTTTTGTGTCTGGCTTTTTTCACTCAGCACAATGTTCCCCAGGCTCCTCCTTGCTGTAGCATGAAACAGCGTTTCATTCCTTTGTGGCTGAGTAATCTTCCATCGTATGTACAGACCACGTTCTGTTTATCTCTGCATCTGTTGAAGGACATTCAGTTGGTCCCACCTTTTGGCTGTTGTGAAGAGCGCTGCTATCAACATTAGCTTACGGATGTCTGTTCAAGTCCCTGCTCTCGATTATTTGGAATCACCGGGTCATATGGTAGCTCTGTTTAACCTTTCGAGAAACTGCCAAACTGTTTTCCACTGCATCTTCCCCTCCCACCAGCTGCACAGGAGTGTTCCCATTTGTCCACATCCTCACCAACACTTGTTTTTATCAGTATTGTTTCTCATTACTTTATTTTATTTGCCGGGGCGGGGGCAGGGAGAGGGAGAGCATCTCAAGCAGGCTCCACGCCCAGCACAGAGCCCAACACGGGGCTCCATCTCACGACCCCAAGGTCATGACCTGAGACCAAATTAAGAGTTGGACGCTTAACTGACTGAGTCACCCAGGAGCCCCTCAGTGTTGTTTTTTTTTTTTTTTTTTTTTATGATAGCACTCCTAGTAGGTGTGAAGTGGTATCTCACTGTGGTTTTGATGTACATTTCGCTAACAGCCAACGATGCTGAACATCTCGTCATATGCTTATTGATCATTTGTGTATTTTCTCTGAAGAAATGTCTATTGAAGTCTTTTCCTCATCTTTTTTTTTTTTTTTTTTAAAGATTTTATTTATTTATTTGAGAGAGAGAGAATGAGAGAGAGCACATGAGAAGGGGGAGGGTCAGAGGGAGAAGCAGGCTCCCCGCCAAGCAGGGAGCCCGATGCGGGACTCGATCCCGGGACTCTAGGATCATGACCTGAGCCGAAGGCAGTCGCTTAACCAACTGAGCCACCCAGGCGCCCCTTTTCCTCATCTTTTTTGTTACTGAGTTGTAAGAGTTCTTTATATGTTCTGTTTACCTACATCTTTTACCAGATATATTGATTTGCAAATATCTCTCCCATTCTGTGGGTTATTTTTTCACTTTGTTGATAATGTCCTTGGATGCACAAAAATTTTAAGTTTTGATGAAGTCAAATTTATGTAATTACAATTACAAATAAATTTATGTATTTATTTACTTCGTTGCTTCGGTGTTTGGTGTCATAGCTAAGAAATCATTGCCAAATCCAAGGTCATGAAGATTTACCCTGTATTTTCTTCTAAGTCTCTTTATAGTTTTAGCTCTTACGTTTAGGTCACTGATCCATTTTGAGTTAACTTTTGTGTGTGGTGTGAAGTTACGTATATTGTTTAAAGGTAGTTTAAAGATTATTTTTCAAACACACATGAATATTTTTCGGGAAATGACATATTTCAATACTATAACAAGTCCATACTACATAAATATACCTCATTTTATTAAGGAATTTTGTAGTGTCATCTTTCCCACAAATGGAATATGAAGAGTCTCACACAGAATTTTCATCATCATGTCACTGAGATGGCAGTTTGTCAAAGACATTTTGAAACAAGAATTACCTTCTCCCTAAAAACTTGTCTTCACTGCCCAAGTATTCCCTAAGTGCCAACAATCAACCAGTCATTCAACAAATACTTACTGAGTTCCAACTGTGTACTAGGTACTGTGTTAGGGGTTGGGGAGACCATGGTGATTGGGAAAGAGTTTGAAATTTCGCAGATTATGTACCTAGCACAAGGTGAGGTGCTGGGGAGATGGACCACAAGTATAAGCCACCACTCCTGGTCTCTTTAGTAGGGAGACCATACTCAGGTGTACCAAATAATTAGAAAATAATAAAGGGCAGGAAATTACTGAATATAATATAATGACTAAGTAATGGTGCCAGCTAGGGAAGCCACAGCAAGTGAAAGCTGCAGAAATCGGGAAAGGGAGAGATCAGATTGGAAAGGTCTCCAAAGAAGTAGGCTTAAACTCCAAAGAATCAGCAGGATGTGAACAACGAAGGTGGTCATAGTCAGGAGACTCTGAACAGATTGGCTGAACTTGTGAGGTGGGAGAAATTGATAATGGGGAGCCCCGACGGTAAGCCTGGTGGGGCCGCCGTGGAGGCCGTGCAGAGATGGACACGGGAGAGCTACTCGAGCCCAGAGTCCTTTGTCTCATCCTCCTCTGGGTCCTTGCCACTAAACCCAATGGAGCAGAAAGCTCTACACATACGTGTTGCTGGTGGGGCTCAGCAGTTCAGGTGACTAAAGTTTTCCCCGGTAACAATGTTTTACCCAAATGTGTCACATGCACAGCAGGTTGATTTGTGTGTGTGTGCGTGGCTACCAGATGGACACAGTATCTTATTTAGATAGTGTGAAGTTGGTTATAGTTGTTTTTTTTTTTTTTTTTTCATTTTTAAAACTTTTGAAATGTTTTACCAAGAAAAACACCCAGGAGAGAAGCCACCTCATTTATTTCAAACAAACAAGCATGATCTCTTGGTACTCAACCTCCTGTTTAGAAGGCAAGTAACAGTCCCTGATGGCTTCTCTGATCACCTCTCAAGCCTGGGTGTCCCTATCATGCAACAAGGGAGCTGTGGCTACAGAAAAACACCTTGCTGTTCCTGCTACTGTGGCTGGCGACGCAGATACAAAGGGACAGGGAATTTAAAAATAACCGGGGCCAGGAGATCTCTTTACAGTGTCAGCATCACCTTCTTGGAAACCTTCATTAGGATGCTGGCGATGGCTAACGGGTCCATGCAGACTTCCCAACACAATGCTCTCCCTCACAGCCACCAAAGGGACAGCTCTGTGAGAGATGACCCTCCTCCCCAAATCAGGATATCTTGCTCTGTACATTCTGAGTCGTAGTTTTATTTATTTATTACTAAGTATTGAAATAGTTTTGATAGAAAAATCAACAGGCTGCAAAGCACAGAATGTTACGTTATGTTAAATGCCAAAGGGGTTTCAGACACAAAAATCAAACATGTGAACAGACTCGTTTCCACCCCCAGCATGTCCCCTGAGAGCCACCCTAATGTTAAGAATTACCGAGTTAAAATAAATGTTACAACCTCTTGGTGCATCTGCATGAACAATGAGGTCTCTCTTGAGTGTGAATGCCACACTATCATAAACAACACCCCCCCAAGGGACGCAGTGATGTCAGAGTGTTGGAAGCTGGGGACTCGTGATACACTAACGAATGCTCTGGAGAATTCTCCTGTCCCAGCAATGGTGCCGTGAGGTCCCTGGGTGCCAAATCGCATCCCCACCCACCCACCCACCCACCCAAGACCCAGGGTGACTTATAGTCAAACTATTAAAAACCATTCTTCCACTTTAATTTTTTACTTGGAATACATCTGGTCTCTCATTACTTTAAAATAAAAGCACCATTCCTGGACCACTGGAGAGCCCTAGAAAACTGAAGCCTTGAACTTGGTTTTCTAGAATTTTCTTCTTATTTTCAATACCTTTCCTTCTTCTTTATTTGCCATAGAATTGACATATAACATTATATTAGTTTTAGGTGTATAACATACTGTTTTGATTTTTTATATACAGCAAATGAACCTTTCCTTCTTCAACTGCTGCTACATATTGCAAGTAATCAGACTGGTGATGTACTTCAAACAAAATGTTTACTTTGTGACTTTCAGTCTGAAACACAGCAGAGTCACCGGGTCACAGGCTACTTCTTGTTACATTGGCATTTGATAACGGGGCCTTTTACAGCTCCCGGGTCTACACTTTTCATTTCTCAGCTCAAAGCCAGATGAGCATTATGTGTATAAATAGCATGTGAAACTCTGTGTCGGTGTAAGCTTGTTTCCAAATTATGATAGTAAATGCCAAGATAAAAGTGGAGATAAAAATGTAAGTGGGATGAAGGAGATACACAGAATACTTTAGTGAAAAATGTACTTAAAAAAGAATATCTTTGTTTATATTTGTAACCCAGAAGAGCATAATTGTGTTTTCTGATCTATGGGGAATCTGTCTATACAGAGTCTTCCCACCAATATGCTTCACAGGTGTTGTCACCTTGCACACCCCGAACGTGGAGTCCCCCAGGTGAGCTATGAGCTGTGAGAAAACGCTGAACACGGGTCAGCCAACCATCTGGAAGCAATGCCAACATGGTGGGAATGTACCACTCAGAGTCTCTGAATCTAGAGACCCTTGCTGGGGCCAGAATTTCCACCACCATTTTAAGCTTCTTTAGTCACTCACAGCTTCCCAGGCTTAAATGCACGGTGCCAGAACAGGACTGTTTGGGGCTATTTTTGGCCATTCTGTCCTGGACTCCATAGTTTTGCCTGGGACTACCCTTGACTAACTTCTGGGCATTCCAAAGCAGTCCCCGAGTCCTTACGACTGCAGCTGGGAGCTTCCCCCTAAACCCCACCTCAGCCGCCCCTCTGTGTCCGCCAGGCCCGGCTGGGGTGAACTGGCAGGCTCAAGAAGGCCCAGCTCCTGCTCACTTGACTGGAGCCCAGCCAGGAGGGGGGCAGCTGCCTGAAATGACACAGGGCTGGCAGAGGGACTGTGGCTTCAAGTCCTCTTTCAAACCGATCCTTCACATTTATCATCTACATTCTGTTTTTAGGCAAAGATACTGTTGATGACTTTTAATGAATCAAGATTTATTCTGAATCGTAAATATAAGAAGGGCTACAGGGAAGTGAAGTTATTACTACGACCGTGACCGGTCCCTGCAGAGAAAGCTTTGTTAAGTCAGGCAACCCGCACTGGTGACCACTCAGCATGTAACTAGAAAGTCCCTGCACGTCCACAGAACATTCTTGAGCACAGCCTCGCTTGACTACGCCCCGAGAACCACACGCTATTCCACCATCCCTTCCACCCAAGGGTGCGGCAGAAACCATTGGTGAGCTCGTAAAAATAGATTCCTCAAACCTTCCCCCAAGAATTCCTGAATCAAAATCTCGGAGGGCAGGCTTAGGAATCTTGCTTTAAAAGCTCCCCAGGTGATTCCAGAAGTGCAGCCTGATTTGGGAATAATGCACTGACCCCATGGTTGAGGAGAAATTCTTAGGGCTCCCTAAGATCTCAAAGGCCTGATTATGGGAATGGCTGCAGTTTTGATCAAGGATTCATTGAATGGGGACAGAAAGAAATAAAGAAGGGAAATTTGCAGAAGGAAGTGGGAAACTGGCAGTGTCAGAGACCAGGTGCTAAAATCCACTCTGGGCCTTTCTTTATTATCAAGCCAATCTAGTGCAGGTTGCCCATGATCCACTAAATACACGTGAAAATTTCATGACGGAAATAAAATTCACCAAGGCTGATAGACCTCAAATACAGGAAATCATCCAACCAGGATGAACGTTTATCAGTTAAATGATGGCTGTCAAATGATGCCAAAGTCTGAAATGTTCTATATCCATATCTTATGTCAATGTTGCAAAAAGTCACTAATGATAAAATTAGGCGATGCCGTAAATGTTGAGAACTCTCCCTGAATATCATATTGTCACTTCCAGGCACAAGAGCTGTTGCCAAAAAAGTGATGTGTTATTAGCAGAGACTTTAGTTCTAAGATCTATACATCTTAGGCGTCGGAATGCGCTGTTTTCAAGTTTGTCCAGAACGGGCTTTTGCCACTTTCAGATTCTTATTTTCCTTTCTATTTGGTCATGGGAAGTAGAGACAATTCTAAACTAGGACCTAGTTCAATGCTATGATCTCTTGGTCTTTAGCTTCTCAGGAATGTCGGTCTTCCCTTCCTTACTAGACCATGAGCCCTAGAACAGAGATTATTTAAAAAAATCTTTTCCATACCCCTCTAAGCCCCTAACTCAATTTCTTGAACACTGATGGCGCTAAGCGAACATACGCTGCCTATGTTGGCTTGGGATGTACAAAAGCGAGCTGAATTAACAGAGAAATTAAGAAACGATGTTCTTAAAATACAAAAAGATTTAAATGGAAATTTGTGAAAATCTATCCACTACACTTCCTTAGTCACATGGAAAGAATCATTACCAAACACGATTTCTCATTCAGATCTGACCCCCTCCACCCCCCCGCCAAATGGATTTCTTTTCAGTGGAAGTGCTAATGCTCAAAGGGATAGGAAGAATAAACTGAGTTTCTATTACCTTTACATATTCTTCTTTACATTTCAGTCATCTGGGGTCTTGGAGTAAACTGCCCTGTGGGGACATAATCACGGGTATCCCCTCCAGGGTGAGCAGGTACTCTGTATTAGAATGTGTCCTGCATTTTAGGACTCTGAATTTATAAGCTGGAATAAACATACACAAAACAGAGGGGATAAACTTCCCCTTCTCCTGATTTCTGAGAGCTGGAATTCTTCACCCTGTTTCTAAGAACATCCTTCACAGGTAAGGAATAATAAAAGAGAGGCAGAACCCACTTTTCTTCTCTCTCCTTTTTAGAACAGGGAACAAGTCATTTTCTTTCACTTTAATAATTTTCTACCTTGAGAGAGGAATTCAAACGTCTTTCACTTGCCAGGGGAGTGGGAGGAAGGTGGGTGGAAATCTTTAAAGACCTTCAATAACAGCTTGACACAGAGCTGAGCTGGCGCTGTAACCCCTTCAGAGCCGAGGCCACGTTTGGGATTTCGCTGGAGGAGGGAAACGAAACCGGGGCTCTGGTCAGAATGACCCCTTCTGGCCTCCCATACACCAGCTTAGACCCAATTTAGGAAAGGCATGTTGCAGAAAAAACAAAATGAAAACAATGCAATTCGCTTTTAAATTCACCAGCACAGACTTCTTTTACCTAAGCGAATTAACTGTGTGCTAGAGAGAGATACAACAACGCCCTTAGAGAGGCTAGATGGGGTGCTTTCTGGGATAATGCTCTTGCAGGGGCATGGCCTGCACTGGGTGGGTCCTCGCTGGCAGCACAGTGCCCGAGCTGGGGGCGGGGGCACCAGTGCTGGCAATTCCAGATGCTGGCCCAGCATCCGGTTCCTTCTAATTGTTAGACCTTTGTGATGGATATTTTGTTTGTTCTACTTGTTGGGAGGGCCGAGGCACTCCTGCTTACAATGGAGCACCCCCACTTCCATCTGTTGTGAGGATCTGCACCCCCACATTTCCAGAGTTTCGCTAAGGGTTGGCAGCACAGGAATGGGCAGAATCCAGGGGCACCTGCCTAAGCTTTGCGTCAGCTTTCCTGGACCCTTTCACCTTTCAGCTTTCTAGACTTAATTTCCAAATTCCACAGGGGCAAGTCTTAGAAAAACTGTCTAGCAGACTTCACTGGAGTGAAGCAGGGGAAGAAATTTCAAATGGCTGATAGAGATGGGCCCTGAGTGTGGGGCTTGACAAAGAGTATGAATCACAGTAATTCTAGACTTTGGAGGAACTATAAATGCTACACTCTCTGGAACTTTCTCTCCTCGAACACTACTGTGCTAATTGTCTTCTGGTTCTCAGTTTTAAATAGTAGTGACTGAGTAATGCCTCTTGTTTATTCCCCTTTTCTAAACTTGACTTCTTTGTACACCGTGAATCATATTATTTCCTCCCACTTTTCTGACTCCCTCATGTACAGGACACCCAGGCCTGCGCAGCTTCCTCAAAATTCAACAGAACGCGCACAGCGAGTTCCTTTAAGGCTCAGAAATCAGGTATTGGCTTTTTTTCCTCTCCCAATTCCACTGAGGCTGAAAAAGGCTCCCCCCACCCCATGTATCCCATTCAGATTCATAATATAGTCCTCTTAAACACACACAGACCAGAAGCCAAGAAGTAAAATGCTAATCTGTATGTTTTCAGTGAATTGCTAAATGCCCTAAAAAGTGCATGCATAAAAGAAAATGAAAAGAACAAAATTACACAATCTGTCTCCGCTCTAGCAATACATAATCATGTGGCTCTTTCTGAGCAAAGGCATCAAGAAGAATACGTTCAAAAACACAGCATTAGGCTTACTGCAGCTTTCGATAACTAAGGTGTGGTGAGGTAAGGTCTCACAGTTACACCTGCTATATACACAGAGAACATGGCTGTTGGCTATGTTGGAAAAGGGCCATGTGGTTGGATTCCGTCCCAACATCGGGCCATGGGAATGGCATAAGAGACTTAGACGCAGTCAGCCGGACGAGCGGTTATGCCCATTTGGCTGGACACCTCACCACTGACCTGAAGAAAGGGAAGTGCTGCAGAGAAGGTTCTACAAGAGTAAGAGGTTCTTGTCAGCACTTGGAGAGCAAAGACGAGTGTGCCTGGGCCCTTGAGGAGGAAACATGGCTCCCAGGCCCAGGCAGGCTGGGCCCACTCCTAAGTGAACACTCCCAACATGGGCTGCCCTTCATGATACCCTCCACCCTCTGAGGGTGCAGTGGGGCTCGGAGAAGCACAATGAACAGCTACAAGTGGTGCTTCTCACCTGGACCCGTGTCTGTCAGTAACTCTAATGCTGAGGCTAGTCAAGAAGAAATCATTATTCTCTTTGCCCACATCCTCTGGCTCAGCCCTGCCTGTCTGATATGGCAGACACTAGCGACAGGTGGCTTTTGAGCATCTGACATGTGTCTTGCTCAAACTGAGGTGTGCCGCACGTGTAAAACATACACTGGATTTTGAAAATTGATTACAAAAAAGATAAAATATCTCATTAGTAATTTCTAGAAACTGCACACCAAAGTAATATTTTGGATATATGGTGCTAAGTAAAATACATTATTAAATTTTACTTGTTTCTTTTTACATTTTATAAATGTGGCTACTAGAAAATGTAAAATTATGTAGTTTATACTCATGGCTCACGTGATATTTCTATTTTCTGTATCTGGTCAGTGCTGGTCTAGAGAATGAGTTCATTAAAAAAGGGGTGGCCACAATTACATGTATCAATGCAATCACTCTGAGACCAGTAGAATATCTCGGCTTTGCAAACACATAACATAAACGTTTGATTTTAAATTTTTCTTCTGTATAGCTAATACGGAGTACTTACAATGTGCAACACTGAGCGTAATCTTTCACTATACTAACTCATTTAATCCTCACTGCAACTCTGTGAGGTAGGTACCATTATCATGCCCATTTTCAAGGGGAACAGACTGAGGCATACCGAGAGCAGGCTGAACTCTAAACTCAGGCAGCCTGGCTCCAGGGAGCAGCCTTCTCACTACACCCATTTCTGTTGAATGTTGAAAGTTTAAATTACTTTTATTTATTTATTTTTAAAGTTTTATTTATTTATTTATTTGACAGAGAGAGACACAGCGAGAGAGGGAACACAAGCAGGGGGAGTGGGAGAGGGAGAAGCAGGCTTCCCGCAGAGCAGGGAGCCCGATGTGGGGCTCAATCCCAGGACCCTGGGACCATGACCTGAGCTGAAGGCAGACGCTTAATGACTGAGCCACCCAGGCGCCCCTAAATTACTTTTATTTTTTAAAACTTATTTTTATTTATTTATTTTGCGTGAGAGAGAGTGCATGCGCACACAAGGGGGAGGGATGGGGAAGGAGAGGCAAAGGGAGAAGCCGACTCCCTGCTGAACGGAGATCCCAATTCGGGACTTGATCCCAGGACCCTGGGAAAATGACCTAAGCCAAAGGCAGACGCTTAACTGACTGAGCCACCCAGGCGCCCTTAAATTACTTTTAAAATAACCTGAATTATATTCAGCATAAAAAAGAAATGGGAGAGGCATCCATCTCTGGAACTGGAGTCTGATTAAGTGCAAGAATGACTGCTAGAAAGTGATATGAAACTTACAGAACTATAGTTACTTTTACAAACACTGATTTTTCTGCCACATCTTCTGCATAATCATAGTCTGTTCTCATGAAGGTAATACCCTCAGTAACTGTGACAATGAATCTTAAAGCATTGTCATCTATCACAATAAATACAAATCTCAAATAAAAGTCCTGAGATTTATGATTCTCTTTATCGTGCAGTATGCTCACATAGCCCCTTCAATATCATCTATATAAAATTTTCTTTTAAAAGAGGACATGATACAAAGAAGAATATATGTCAATAAATTTTTAAAAACCAGAATTTCTTTTCAATGTGGACTGTAGGTGAATAGCTACTGGTTAATGACACAAGGTCATCATTGGTCCTCTCATGGTCTTCTTTTGTTTTATCTTATTATTTATTTGTTCAATAATACAATGAACACCACAAGCCCCCTCCTATTCCCCACACCGGACACATCAGTAACTGATATTTACCCAGGTGCTCTCCCATATGCCCTTTTTCTGCTTCATCTCCACTACCCTGGAGACTGTGATGACCATTCTCTCCTCTTGGAAAAAATTTTAGCACAAATATATGTATACTGAAACAATATATATTTAGTTTTGCTTGTTTGTGAACTTTACAGAATGGTATTGTATTATATATAACCTTTCAACACTGCAGTTTTTCATTCAACATTAAGATACTGCGATCCATCCCCATCTGTTATGGTGTGGGTGTAATTCATTCACTACCACTACTGTATACTTCACTGTGTGGCCATTCCACATATTATGCATCCATTGTCCTGTTAGTGGGCATTTGGGTTATTTCCAGTCTTTTGTTCTTAAAAACAGTACCCCTATGAATATTCTTGAACACATTTCCTGTTACATATTTCTAACGATAACACTTATTTATTGAAACAAATCTAATTTTGGGGCACCTGGGTGGCTCAGTTGGTTAAGCGTCTGCCTTCGGCTCAGGTCATGATCCCAGGGTCCTGGATCGAGACCCGCATCGGGCTCCTTGCTCAATGAGGAGTCCACTTCTCCCTCTCCCTCTGCCCCTGCTCGTGTGCTGTCTCAAATAAATAAATGAAATCTTTAAAAAAATAAATAAAACAAATCTAAAATTGAAATCCATTGTAATCCCTGCCCTTCTGGCAGCAGCATTTCCTAGGTTTTCCTTAAAAACGGCAGAATAAACAAAGACCCACTAGCTTGATGACTCTATTTTGTGCATTTCATAATTCCCTGTCCATATAACACATATAAATCATAAATTATACATAAATCACGAAGTAGTTTACCATCCTCACAAAAGACAAGATTTATCTTCCAAGAACTCCGTAATTTGTTCATTATGTAAAATGATGTTTTTTTTAAAGAATTATGCAATTAGCCAAGGAAATGTTTACAACTGCTCTTTTCTTTTTTCAAAGCAATCTGACGTTTAATTTTTCACAAAATGCTGTATTTTCTCCATTCTTAATGTTCCACTGTTTTGGTGATAGACTTTTGAGGGTATGGGGGTGTATGGGAGGCGAATGCTATCACATTAAGTGTGCATATCTATTATAAGAGATCTGGCAACCTCAGAAATTCTACATTTTTAAGAGATGTACACTAGGAACTCTCAATCCCAGGTTGGGCTCTCCGGCTTGGGTGACATAAAGGACCCTTGAGTTGTTCACAGCTGAAGTTCAATGGTTAGGTGTTTCTAAGTCCAGTTTTTTATGTATAAATTGGGGAATGCTTTATTGATAGGGACCGCAGATATGGCGAGGACAAACAAAACCTATTTTCCTTACACTGAAAGTCTTAATTTGAGAGCTTGTTTGGAGGTTCTAGCTGAGAAGCATCCCTACTTGTATACCCTTGACCAAAGAATGGTCCTGCTCTATCAGGGAAGGTCGTCCTGTCAATCAGGAGGGATGCACATGGAGCAGTGAGGGAGGAAGGGGCCACCACCTCGCCAGCCCAACCAGCAAAATCAACCCTGGTGATCAACCGGGTGACAGGTGTCACAGCCAACCGCCTTCCCATCCCAAAGGGTTACTTTGAAACAGCCCTAAAAATCACTCGTAAGTTTCAGTCATTCATTGGTTGATACTTAAAATTTAACTTCTAGAATTTCAATCCTGTAGCCACAGGCTCCGAGTTGGTTAAAATGCGAAGACACCTGGTAGGGGTAAAGGTTAAGTAGTCTGTTATTAGTCATTCACACCTTGGGGAGCCTTAGGTCTTGCGGGTTGGGCATGGAGTTGTCAGGAACATGTACGTCAAAGTCTTTGTGTTTCCTGCTAATTTTTATTATAATTCAAGTCCCTTTCTGGTTCTAGCTTTTGAATTTGGCCAACGGTAGTAACAGTAATAATTTACACTTATGTTTTTTTTTTTTTTTAATTTACCAAGCTTTTTCATGCATAGGATCTAATTCATTCCCCAGTGCAACTCCATGAATTAGGTATTACTCTCCCTATTGTACAGATGGGGAAATTCAAAGGCAAGTTGGCTAAGAGGCTGTGTCTGGCCAAGAACTGACTTAAATCTTTTTACTCTTGGGCTCATTCTAATGTACCACACTTCACTGGGGCTGACTGGAATAATTCTGAAAAACTGTTTGGACCCATCTTCCATATAGCTAAAATATTTTTATTTTAAGGAGCTAAACAGTTTCCCACAACATAACTGTATTTATTCATTTTTTTTGAAAACCTTAAAATATTTAAAGATCTAGAGTTAGCGCATCTTAAATTTGACAGAAAGGTATCCTTTTTTAGGTATAAGAGGCATAATACGAAACTTTAGATATGCGCTCTGACGTATTAGGACTTACGTATTAGGATTCAAATAGATAAAAGCAGTGCGCTAGGCTAAACCCCTGGACAAGGGAGCAGGAATGTGACTAAGCAAAAATCCCTCAACTTCAGGGACTGGTTTCAAGTCCCTATAGAATAACTTTAAGTAACAGCACATGCAAAGAAGTTTAAAAACTTAAAAATAGAAACTTATCACAGAGATATTTTTATGCTACAATGGAGAAATGTAACACATACCACCTGAGACCCTAAGAAAGAATAGGACTATACAACCAAACACTGCAAAAATGCACTAAGTGAGCCAACGAGATTCATGTTCTAACGGAGCATGTATTCCAACAACATTATTAAAGACCTCTCTCAACTGGTGCAGTAAGCTGCAGAATTCTTCAAGTGAGTGGAAAAAGAATCTCTAGTTGATACTTTCCCCCTTGATTTCTGTTCATGATGGCACGATTAAATTTTTCCAGTAGGATGCAAGAAAACCGCAATAGTATGTGAGAGAAAATGCTGCCTTTCAAGCAAAAGTCTGGTTGATGAACTGTCCTTCAGGGCAGTTTCCAAGCTATTCCAGTTTCCAGGTTACCCTAGACTTCACCTAGGGGGTGCTCAGGAAATTCTACTTGAAGGAATGAATGAGCCAGTCATTCCCATACTTCCATTTTCATCTACTTGCGTTTTGCTCCGAAAAGACACAGAGTGGCTATTAGATCCGATTATTTACGGACTAGCTGGAGGTAGGTCACAGTGAACTGAAAGAATGTCCTATTATTCCAGGTAATTTCCCCTTTTCAGGCTGTTATAGGAAGCTGAGCCCCTGCTACGCAAGTTCCCGTCAGCAGGTCCCTCTCTGTAAGAGAGTTTACCCACTGATATCAAGGCATTTCATCAAATGACTTATTCCATCCAGCGTCCACCAATCAATCTCACTAATATCTGTCAAGGGCAGTAATATGGATACCACATACTTGCAAACCTATGGGATGAGACCTAGTAATGGAAATTTTGGGTGTAATGGCCAACTATTAGAAAGTCTAGATTTGGGAAACAAAAAGTTGCTTCCATCCTAATCATTGCTTGTAATCTCTTGCCCTACATTTGGCAACACCAGGAGACCCATTCTCCAACCCACAGTGTGTTTGTCTCCACTCCACCAAGGCCACGGTTACTGGGCTAGGAAGAGCGGGTCCCTCCATGACGTCTGCACCCTGTTTCTAGTTCTTTCAATAGTCATAGTCAATGTATCTCCTGATCCATGATGGGAACTGATAAAAACAGGTTCTTGAGAAAGGGGATTTTTACTTTCTATATGAATTTTCACCCATGTACCCCTTGCATTGTTTAAATGGGACCTTTGTCATAATTCTACTGGCTCTCTGAGCCGAATCAACCTTTCAGGGATCATCTTGCTCAGCACCCATTTTTACAGATGATGCTACAAACCCCCCAGATACTGAGTGATGTTTCCCCGGGTTTCATCGCTTGTACTCACTGAGGGGAGGAGAAGCTAAGACTCTTCCTACAGAGTTTCTCTGTCACATCATCCTGCCTCTGTGGATGTGACTCCAGGCTCTGAAGACTTGCATAATGATCTAGGGGATGCTCACTCGGTCTGCAGTTAGCAGGATTTTTGAAGAAATAACTGAAAATAAGAGAACTAAATGGGACTTAATTTGGACACAAAAGGAACCTTGTCTAGAGGTTCTGATATTCTGGAGGATTTAACTTCTTTGATATTGAACTACGTTCATCTGTTCCAAGGATGGGTCAAAAAAACACAAACCACTTTTCAACTCTGAAGGCAGGCAGCCAGCCAGCCGCTCTTCCCCTGCCTCAACAGCCACTACTCACTGTGTATGTGTCATGGGTGGTTGTGAGAGTCCCTTCCCGAATAGGACGGGCAACACAGTGGCCTGTGGGAAGCAAGACAGTCATGGGAATCTTAGGTAGCAGACAAGCTGGTAGGCAGGTGTAAACTCTGGAGCCCAGAGGCAGCAGTGTGATGGCATTTAAAATGCAGACTCCAGGGGCACCTGGGTGGCTCAGTCGTTAAGCGTCTGCCTTCGGCTCAGGTCATGATCCCAGGGTCCTGGGATTGAGCCCTGCATCGGGCTCCCTGCTCGGCGGGAAGCCTGCTTCTCCCTCTCCCACTCTCCCTGCTTGTGTTCCCTCTCTCGCGGTGTCTCTCTCTGTCAAATAAATAAAATCTTTAAAAAAAAAAATGCAGACTCCGGACCTGAACCCACCACTGACTAGTCGTGTGGCCTTGATCTCTGCACTGCAGCCCCTCGTCTATAAGACGGGATGCCACGAGTCCCTGCTGCTGGGGCATTGTGGGGATTACGTGAGCACGTATGTCTGCAGCCCTTAGAGAGGAGTGAGTGCTGTGTGAGTGTCTGCTCTCCTGGGGAGGCTGAAATCCTCAGCAACCTTTCCCACAGAGGTGGGTGCCCATCTAGCTTACCTAGGGTTTTTTTTTTTTTTTTTTTAAAGATCTTATTTATTTATTTGACAGAGAGAGACAGCAAGAGGGGGAACACAAGCAGGGGGAGTGGGAAAGGGAGAAGCAGGCTTCCCGCGGAGCAGGGAGCCCAATGCGGGGCTCGATCCCAGGACCCTGGGATCATGACCCGAGCTGAGGGCAGACGCTTAACGACTGAGCCACCCAGGTGCCCCTGAGCCACCCAGGGTCTTGATTAAACAACTTGCAAAGAAGAGCATGAAGAAAGGCATTCAGTAAAAAAATTTCCAAGTGCTAATTATATTATAACAGCCTGAACAATACGTTACTCTCTTATGTCATCATTCTTATTAAGATTTGAAGACGCTTTTCGTGAGCATACTCTTCGCATTCCAACTGCAGCGTTCAAATGAACACGTTGCTTGGATTAATATATCTCTGATTACGTTCCTTCATTCTTCTGACAAACAGTTTGCTGAATTCTGAGCACATGGTACTGTGAAACGAAATAGTATCAGTCTGGATACCTGTTGCCCAGGCCTTCACAGGCACAGAAGGCGCAGTATGAACAGAGCTCCTGAAGTAGGTCAGCTGGAGTTAACAGGGAATTTCATGTGATTTTAAGCTGTATGGTTCATTGTACCTTAAAGCGAGAAATTCTCACTGATTCTGTGTCATCTGACACACAAATGGTAAGAATCCTGATCCCACAAGGAACGACTGTCACTTCCAGTCGGGCTGTGAATGTGGGCAAATCCCACCTTCTCCCTGGGATTCTTGCTCCTCATCTATGACGTCACTCCAGCTGTCTCTGAACTTACTCATGCACGTCGTAGACTGAGTTTTCACAAGAGGACCAAAGGAAAGAAGAGTGTAAAAAATGCATTTGGCCTTCTGATTCCTAATGTTGAGGAAAAGTAAAATGGTGTTTTATTTTGATACAATCTTTAGGCTTTTATGATTTATTTATTTTTGAGGTTCCATTCCTGGGGTGCCCCCGTGTTATGCACAAATGACTGGTAGCATAACAGCTAAAGAAATCTGACAAATGGCAAAGGGAACCTACAGCACATGATCCAGTAGCAAATCTTAGTGATGAACAGAAAGCAAATTTTCAAAAACATTACTTTAAAGTTTTCAACAAAGCCAAAGGATGAAGAGAAGACTGTCGTATTTCTAAGTTTTAAAATCTTATTACAGGAGTTCTCTCTCAATATTATACACGTCAGAAGTGTTGTTCTTGAAAGATTTGAACCTTCTCTTCATTAACAAGCTCTTTACATAAAAAAACTTCTTAAGAGTATGGAATTCTTTTTTTTCTAATGAGCTAATTGAAATAGTGTTGTTATCTATAATAACATTTTGTCTAATCAAAACAAGAGTAGCTGGAGAAACTAAGAGAGCAACATGGGTAGCTGAAATTTAAGAACAAGAAAAGTGGCTTTTGAGTCAAGTACCATAAAAAATGCAAATCCTGCAGAACTGTATGGAAAAATGTTCCAGATCCTACTGAAAAAGGAGCAATTCTAGAAACTGAAGCTGTTTATTTTTTTTTAAGATTTTATTTATTCATTTGAGACACAGAGATACAGAGAGAGAGAGAGAGAGAGACGGCATGAGCAGGGAGAGAGGCAGAGGGAGAGGGAGAAGCAGGCTCCCCGCTGAGCCGGGAGCCCGATGCGGGGCTCGATCCCAGGACCCTGGGATCATGACCTGAGCCGAAGGCAGACGCTTAACCATCTGAGCCACCCAGGCGCCCCGAAGCTGTTTATTTTTAGGCATCACTGGACCATGACAATGGATGGATAAATTCTAAGTCACTTCCATCCAGACTCTTCTCTCTAGGCATTACTATTACAGTTAAACCCTAGGGAAACCAACAGTTAACAAGATTCTAGAGAGCCTATCAATCCAAATCAAAGATTTCTAGATACTTACGGGTTTTAACTTTTTCAGCAAAACTTTTTTCCCCCTTATCAATGACTTGTGATTATAAATCTTTCTTGAAGCAGTCCATACATCCCTGCCTTCTTGAAAATCTGGTATTTCACTTCTTGCTTCTTAAAGACCCAAGATATAAATCACAAGCATCAGTCACTGTATTTGTGATGTAGACAAGTGACACCCAAGGAAATCTGTCCCCACACAGAATGCCTCTGAGGATTTGCTTTTGAGTTCTTATGCATGTGTTCTACTCATTTCTGTCTTTTTCCTTGTTGTTCATAGTACTTTTGTCTGCTCCTTCTTAATTTTCAATCTGATACAGGCTTACTTGTTTCAACTGTAGATAGACCCTTTGACATTATGGCTTAGAGTGTGGGCTCCAGCAGCAAGTGCCAGCTGTCCCAGCAGAGCTCTGTGATGTGGGGCTAGTTAATCCACCTGAACCTCTTCATCCACTTCATGGAGTTTGTATTGGTGGCTACTTCATAGGGGGTGCGTATGTGTGTGTACATGCATGTGCACGTGCGTGTATGAAATGAGATGATACATGTAAAACCTTAGAATGGTATGTGCTGCAGAGCTCAGAATCCAATGATACCCAAACCGATGGCTTCAAGATATTTTCAGAAATGAGAGCTCATGTAAGGATAGATAAGCCATGGGGACTTGGAACAAACCCAGCCCAGCCACCCTCTTCACCCTCACACGCAGTGAGGGTCAGCGGTTGGCTATTCATCCCTCCCTCAGAGTTGGGAAATGATACAGAGCAATTCCTTCAAGGTGTTAGTTTTGTCTTCAGTGATCAGGACTCGGAAAGCAGTCACAGTTGAGGGCAGGTTCAGCAGGAACTCTCTGCCTACACACCGGGCTCTCCTGAGAGACGGCAGCCAGGCCTCTGCTGTGGGAAGAGCTGTCATTGCTCGGATGAGGACCGGAAAGATGGCCCCATCCGAACCCCGCCTGCCCGCAGGGAGACGATCATGCCATCAGATACAGGACTGCACTCAGAGACTGATTCTTATCTGAGACGCACAAATGAATCAGCAATTTCCACCGACCTGACCTCTGGAAATAAAGATCAAAATGATGATGGTGAGTGGCCTGCCCAAGTCACAGCCTGCTGCTGCAATCAGGCTGACTCTGCGTGTGGCATGGACCAGTGGTCCCTGAGCCCAGGAAGGTGACAGAACACGTTCTGGAGTCTGAGCACCTGGCCTCCAGTCCTGAACCACGTGCTCGCCGGCCCCACGACCCTGGGCACATCAACTGCTTCTCTGTGCTTGTGTTTCCTCCCGAGGGAAAGGACCAGACGGCAATGGCACCTGCCTCAGGGTGCTGCTGGGGATACCCCACCTGGGACAGTACTTGCCCTGAAGAGCTGTGTGAGCAGCACTCACTATTTACCAACTTCACCAAAAACCAAAACCAAAACCAACCCAACCAAAAAAACCCCAAACAAAACCCAGATGAAAACTGAGGTGTAAAAAAAATGTTTGTGATATGGTTTCATGCATTTTAAAATTCCAATTTGGTTTTTCTTTATATTTTTATCTAAACTATAGAATTTACTCCAGGTGAAAACATTTTCTGCAGAATATAGTATTTTTAGCTCTCCCCATGAAAGCCCAAGCCTTGAAAAGCTACAGAAGAGAGAGAGAGCCCCCTGCAAACGCGACAGTCTGACCATGAATCCCGAGCCAGGCTTGCTCTGGGGCCACTCGCAGAAGTGCCAGCGAGCGTGCACAGGGCAGGCGTCCCATGTCGGTGGCAGCTCCCATCTCCCTGCTCCCGAGGGCCTTGCTGGGCTCAGGAATGCAGCAAGGATCCTGAGCACTGCACTGCTTCTCGGTGGGGAGGGGGTCCTCACCACTCCCCCGCCCTGTGAGCAACAGTACTCTGCATGTTTCTGGCACTCATGTTACCTGACAGCAAAATGCCTAAGGAAAGTTTCCAAAGCTCTAGCACTTGGCAACACCTAAAAAGGCACTGTAAATACATTTATAAATGTCACAAGAAAGGCAATTAGATAGTAGCTGATATTTATTGGATATTTACAGGGTGCCAGGAACAGTGCCAAGCACCAAGATGCATTGGTGCATTTAATTTCCATCACAAGATAAGCATTATTATTATTATCCCCATTTTACAGATGAAAAAACTGAGCACAGAGTTCTCATTTAAACTGTCCAAGGTTGGGGCCCCTGGGCGGCTCAGTCGTTAAGGGTCTACCTTCGGCTCAGGTCATGATCCCAGGGTCCTGGCATCGGGCCCCGCATCGGGCTCCCTGCTCAGCGGGAAGCCTGCTTCTCCCTCTCCCACTCCCCCTGCTTGTGTTCCCTCTCTCACTGTCTCTCTCTCTGTCAAATAAATACATAAAAAAATATAAAAAAATAAAATAAAATAAACTGCCCAAGGTTATAGAGTAGTGGCAGAAGTAAGACAAGAATCTCCGTAACGTTAAAGAACCTTTCCTCTAGGCACCAAAATGACTCAGATACAATTGTTTTAATACAACTATATATGTAAAGCTATTATTATTAAATTTCTGGCACTATTTTGCGTCCTTTCTTTTCAAACAAGAGTCTGAAGACAGTATACCAAACTGACTATGGGAACTAGTTCAGAGACTGGTTACACAGAGCACCATCCTGTTTTCTCCCACCTCCAACATACACCGAGACTCTTCCAGGGTAACTACACATCAAATCCTTTACGCAGACGGCTTGAGGTTATCGTTGTTACGACTGGAAACAAGCAAACGCGTCACGTTCTTGGCCACCAAGAATGTGTAACTTCGACCAAACAAGCACTGAAGCAGCTCGAATTAAATGGATCAGGGCGTGGGACATGGGACGTGCAGGCACGGGGACGCCAAGGGGCCGGCGAACAGGATTTGCCACCTCTCACCTCACAGGTGGGGAAGGCTCCCACAGGAGATGGCTCCTTGGAAGGCTTCTGCCCAAACGTATGTTGAGACTAAGGATGTGAGGAGAAGCACCTCAGAGGAGAGAGGGTGATGAGAAGGGGGCACCACGTAGATGGTACTGACCAGAGTGAAGCAGAAAGGCAGGGGAGAGGGAGACTTCTGGAATAGGAAGGAAAGAGCCTCGCCCTGCTGCAGCCTGGCCAGCAGTGGTGGCCCTCATCGACGACCCGCTGTACAAACGCAAGGCCATCTCCTGGTAGCAGGGGATGAAAGGGACTGAAGGCTGATGGGTGGTACTCAATCCATAAGGTTAAACCACATGAAACTGCATAATGTAGGTCAAAAACGGCCATTTTTGACCAAAAAGGGCAGTTTCTTTTTTTTATAATCTGTATGTTTGTACCTCTTAATCCCCTTCCCCTATTTCATTCCTCCCCCCTAACTCCCTCCTCTCTCCTCTGGCCACCACCAGATTGTTCTTTGTATCTATGACTCTGTTGCTGTTTTGTTTGTTTGTTTGGTTTTGTTGATTCAACATATAAGTGAAATCCTATGATATTTATCTTTCTCTGTCTGATTTATTTCAATGAGCACAGTGCCCTCTAGGTCCATCGATGCTGTCACAATGGCAAGACCTCATTCTTTTTCGTGGCTGAGTAATATACCATTGTATATCCATCCATCTATTGATGGATGCTTAAGTTGCTCCCATATCTTCACTATTGTAAATAGTGCTACAATAAACATAGCAATGTGTATATTTTTTTGAATTAGTGTTTTTGTTTTCTTTGGATAAATACCCACAAGTGGAATTGCTAAATCAATATGGTAGTTCTACTTTTAACCTTTGAGGAACCTCCACACTGTTTTCCATGGTGGCTGCACCAATCTGCATTCCCACCAACAGTGCATGAGAGTTCCCTTTAATCCACATCCTCCCCAACATTTGTTATTTCTTGTCTTTTTGATAATAGCCATTCTGACAGGTATGAGGTGATATGTCCTTGGGGTTTTGATTTGTATTTCCCTGATGATGAGTGGTGTTTAGCATCTTTTCATGTGTCTTCGGCCATCTGTATGTTTTTGAAGAAATGTCTATTCAGATCCTCTTTCCATTTTTCATTAAATTCTTTTTGGGTTGAGTTATGTGAATTCCTTATAATTTGGGATATTAACCCCTTATTGGTTGAATCAGTTGCAAATAACTTTTTCCCTGCAGTCAGTTGCTTTTCATTTTGTTGAAGTGTTTTGTTGATAGTTTCCTTTGCTAAGTAAAAACTTTTTAGTTTGATATAGTCCCACTGGCAGTTTCTTATTATTCAATTTAATAGAGGATAAAAGTCTTCTATATAAATGCAGATCTTGCATTTAATGAAAATGAGAACTGAATGAGAAGATGAGAATGAAAATGATGAGATAAGAATGAAAACAATGAGAAGAGAACTGAACGAGGAATTAGGAGACTGTGTTCTAGTCCTGACTCAACCTCTGGGTCAACACATCTGGATGACCCTAGACGAGTCTCTTAAAGTTCTGCTGTCACATCCTGCTCATCTATAAAGTAAGTCTACTGGACACACTTAAGTTCACTTCCAAGTGAAATGCTACGAATCAAGGAGAAGCCACCATAAGAGTGTAGAGAAGGAGGCGCAATCAAAATGAGGTGAAGAAGTCAACTGCATATGAGCCGGGATCAACTGGGGTAAGAGCAGTGCTGAGGACAGAGCAAGGACTTGAAGTAGAACCCTGCAAAGATTTAGTCTCCCAAATTTCTAGGTCATGAAAACCACCAGAGAAGCATGAGTAGTCATTTGGCTTAAAGACAAAGTAGTTTCAATTTTATCCTCAATGAAATTGACTTGGGCCATTTAAAGCAATCCTTTTATTGAAGCTCATATATTTTCTAAATTTTTTGTAATTCTTTTCTATTACCTGTACAGCTGTTTTTATTTACTTCTATACCATAGCATTCCTACCATAACATTTTACACTGGAGTTAAGTATAAAAGTCTCCAGTTGAATTACCTAAAAATTAGCTTCAAGAGAGCCATGACGCTAAGAATGTCTCACCATGATATTTCTGCAGGACCAGACTCTCTTTCTGAATTCCAGTTGTGAGAAGGACTCCTCGGATGTGTCACAATTTGTATGTGGTACTGCTCCGGCCACATTACCCTCCATCCCCAGTCTACCTGCCAAACTCATTCATTCTTCAAAGTCTGGTCCAAGCCTCACCTTCCCTGGGACAGCAAGGGGTCCACCAAATGCTCCCTCACAGGCGAATGCCACCTTCTTCTGCATGGACAACACATCTCAATGTGTCCTGGTTATTTATTTAAACCCTGTGCACCCTGTCACTCCTTCTGGGTACCCAAAAATTCACCTCGGTATTTCCAATGCTTAACACAGCTCCTGACACATATCAGGTAATCATTCTTGAAGAACTGAATAGAATTGAATGCCTATTCAGATAAAACTGATAATGGTTAATTTGTAAGATAATATCTTCTAGTAAATAAGAGAAATTCATGTGATATGATGTACTAATTAATGATAACTTTTTAGCAGTAAAAATAGGAAGCACTGATGATAATCTTTATTGACTTAATTATTTTTTTTAAGATTTTTATTTATTTGAGAGAGAGAAAGCACATGTGGGGGAGAGGGAGACAAGCTCCCTTCCAGGACCCCGGGATCACGACCTGAGCTGAAGGCAGACACTTAACCAACTGAGCCACCAGGTGCCCCTTTATAGACTCAATTCTTTCAAGTAGATGCAGATGCCAGTTGGTGTCATTTTAGTTTCTCGGGTAGGTGATTACACAGCTTAACAAAAACAAATAAAAATACAATGGCTTAAGAACAATTTAAAAAAAAACCCTGAAGAAATATAACACCTAGTACTTTGAAATGATATGTCATCATTTGAACTGCAAAGCAATAGGACATTTAGATACTGTCAAAATTTAGGAGATTGGGTAAGAAGAGGAAGCTTGAGAAAGAGGGGTTAGGGCTCCTCCAATAATCTCTCAAATCAATCATATTCTCACCAAAGGTATTCTTTTTTTTATTTTTTATTTTTTATTTTTTTAAAATGAAATAGTATTTCATTAATTTCATTAATCAATAATTATTTCTATGAGAGATATTCAAAAAATGAAAGAGGAGGATTTAGTAATTAAAAAGATTATTTCCAGTTGGAAAGATCAAGGAAGACTTTATAAATAGGTATACATGAATAGCTTTTTTTTTATTATTATGTTATGTTAATCACCATACATTACATCATTAGTTTTTGATGTAGTGTTCCATGATTCATTGTTTGCGTATAACACCCAGTGCTTATGGGTGTTTATTGGGGGATACACGAATATACTGTTGTGGATAAAGAGAAATGAAACCTGATAATGACTCCAGAAAACTGCTAACATTATTTTTTTATAAAAATGAAAACGCAAGTAGCAATTCTTGTTTTTCTACAAATACTCATTTGAATGAGATTGCATAGATGGTTCTAGAACCCAATTGAGAATCAGGGGTAGTAAAACTCATTTTTGAAACCAAATGTCACGCTCTTATCTGATGGACGGATGGAAGTAGGGGAAGAAAAATAAAGAGAAAATGCCTGTTTTCCTTTTCCAGAGATAACTGTAAACGTAGTTTTTGCTGTGATAACATCTTTCATTCCTTTTAGGTCTTTTTGAAGAACAATCATTGAACTAAATGTAATATGTTGAAAACACTGTTCATAACTTACATAATACTTTGTGCAGGATTCAGCCTCCGTGTGTGTGTGTGTGTGTGTGTGTGTCTGTGTTTTAGATGTGTATGTGGATAAATACGTAGGATAAACAAGATTATGGTAAGGTTCATTTCACCTCAGTGTGGGATGAGCAAGTTCAAATGGAAATGAGTGAACCAACTAGTACATTTATTTATCTTTTCTTTTCCTGTATTTACGTGCTTTATAGAATGAAGAAAATACAATGAGCCTGAACACGGTTTTTACTACTACTGTTTCCTTAAACACTAAGTAATTATGTGCGTGAGTAATAAATCGACTGCCACAACTGTGACTTCACTATTTAAGCTAAAGGAAGACAGTCTGTTTTTCTGAACACCATGGAACCCAGTCGGTAGACCATGGGCTCACCCTGGGTTCAGCCAAGTTCACGGCTCCCGCAGTCCCGAAGGACAGTGAAGCGGCTACTCTGGCAAACAGATCTTGATTTTGCGACGGGGATGTGCTTCCTGACCAGGTGAGTGCACGTGTGAGTCCGTGGATGGCCACTACCTCCTCCTCTCTGTGCTCTCCTGTTCAGTCCCCCAGCAGCCATGCTCCAAATCCACAGAGTGTCGTGTTTTTTTTTTTTTTTTTTAAAGATTTCATTTATTTTTCAACAGAGAGAGAGAGACAGCGAGAGAGGGAACACAAGCAGGGGGAATGGGAGAGGGAGAAGCAGGCTTCCCGCAGAGCAGGGAGCCCGATGCGGGGCTCGATCCCAGGAGCCTGGGATCATGACCTGAGCCGAAGGCAGACGCTTAACGACTGAGCCACCCAGGCGCCCGAGTGTCGTGTTTTTTAATGAAACGAGTAAAAAGTGTTCCAGGTGGGTTGGCAGCCTGCGTCCCATCTCCCTAACCCTCCATCTCCTTTCAACACCCAGCTTGACTTGAACTAAGCTGGCTCTTCCCACCACGGTCCTTAGCTCTTCCTGCTTTGCTGATGAAAACACAACTCTCCCAGGAATCCCACCACATCGGTGTGACCGCGAACCTTCGGTCTGAGCCCTGTTATCCTTAGGACTCTTCTCTGAGTGGCTACACAATTTCTGGTCTATCCCACGTGAGGAAGCATGACATTATACGACACTGGGTTGTTCATTCATTCTATAGCACATACTGTAGATTGCTGTACGTACATCTTGTTTCTTCACTAAGACATCAGGTTCCTGAGGCTAGAAGTCTTGGTGTAACTTCGTGTAACTCTCAGCCCTAAGTACAGTGCTGAGCACATGGCAATTACCTTTTGGTGACTTTAGCACACATTTTTTAGCATAACTCTGTGGCAAAGGCCATGGCAAGCAAGGAGGAGATGGTTCCTACCCCCAATAAAGGCATGTTTATTGGCAAAACACGACATGACCATGACCTGAGCTTTAAATAAAAAGGACAGGTAAACATTTGAAATCATGACACATAATCTGCTTTCTGAGTGAGTTTAAGCCTTGTTAATTGGAGGAATTTAAAGGGAGCAGATAACTCCTTTCTTTGGTTATTGTAAGCCCTTGGCATTTGTTGAGTACTTACTAAGAGCTCAAAATGGACCTTTGGTAAATCAGTATTTAGATAAGGACAAACAGCATCCAAACTGTTCTGGGAATCTTGCTCAGGTACAGGTAGGTTTTGCAGGTGGTAAAGCAAGAACCGGTGGGAAGGAGGAACATGCAACGTGCAGGTGGAGGTAAGCATGTCACATGGGAGGAAACTAGGGGTTTATCCTTGTGCAGAAATTTCAAGGGCTGGGAAGTGTGGGCAGGGCAGAATGTCCTAAAGCCAAGAAGGAATACTACAGGATGGGCACAGAATGAACGGGGACCTCATGTGAGAAAGGGCATGCGGTCTGACCCTAAACGGTCAGAGAAATAGCCCCAAAGGGCCACCAACTGCTCTGACAGGTTATTCCACGCAGACCCTTAAGGTCAAATGCCCTCCAGGTAGTCTGCTGGGGTTAATTGTATATGGTAAGGTTCCCCTTAGAGGCATGAAGGCTGTGGCTTTTACCCTTTAAAACATGGCTATTTAATGGATGCCTAATACAATTTTTCTATATTTTCATAATCAAGTACTCTGGCATTTTGTCAAAGCTCCAAGACAGTTTCCTTACAATTTAATGTTAAATCTTTAATATTACATTTTATTTCAAAAACATTTACTTGGCAATTCAGGCTGGATATCTTCTCCATACTAATAAGATTAACTGCAATTGTGTTTTATAACTGACTACTCACTATGAGATAAAAATACGTTAAAAGGATTGCTCTCTGAGGGCCCTAAGTTAATTTTATGCCACACTGGTTGTCTCTGGGTGTGAGACTGGGTGTCTGGGGCCGGGAGTAAGAGAGAGACTTTTCACTCTTTCATATCTTTTGGATTTTGTGCCGTATACAAATACTTCCTATTCAAAAAAACCCCCACAAATACAACTTAAAAAATGAAACTGCTTTGTGTAGTGAAAATGTTATGCATAAAGTCGATTTAATTTAATCCCAATGCTATAATAGAGGCAGAATAAAAAAAAAAATGTACAGGATTATTTTAAGAGGTGAGGAAAAAACCCCACACATTCTGGATGATGTTCTCATGCAAAACGAAAAAAATTTAAAAGTCAGTGTTTTAGAGGAATCTTTTCAGGAGTAAATTCATTATTCTGCCTCTTAAAACCTCAGTGTACCTTTCTCACAAATCACATGTGTCAACTCATTCAAGGCTTCATCTGACAAAAGAATAGCCTGCTTGTCCGCACCTTCCACCGTTTTCTGAGAGAGAGCTGCAAAGTTCAAGGCATTTTCTCTCACAGTTACAAAAAACTGCAATGATAAGGACAACATGCTTTAATGCTAAGGTATTTTTAATGTCATATTCTTCTGGAAAGAACAAGCGTCCTTTGAAGTGAACTTCTGCTTTGGTAAGCCAAGTGACAAATTCCCAATATATCAAAATTTGAGGTGAGCCTTGACAACAAAAATCTCACACTTTCAAAGGATTTGAAGTTTCAATGACATCTTCCTTAAGGAATTAAAAAAATACGGTGTCTCACTTTGTGACCCTTAAAATGTATCAGGAATTAAAAAAAACCACGTTGCCTTACTTTGGGGCCCTTCAAATGTATCTTCTGTAAGGAAAAACACTTTAGGGAAGAGTTGCCTTGTGGCTCCGGCCCGGATTTCTTGGTGTGTTGGTATAGACCAGGGGTCTTTCCGCACGCTTTTATTATTAAGAGCACAGAATGATACACTTTTTATTATGTGAAAGGCAGCATCATGATCTACACTGTATTTGGTTTTCATTGTAGTATTTAGAAGTAGCCAAAAAAGTTGCTAACAGCTTACCCCCTTCAATATGTATTGCACATAAAATTTATTAGTCTGCTAAAATTAGACAGTGTGAACGTTTTGATAAGAACAGGGTATTTATTTATACAACCCCAAAAAACATTCTTAGAACATACTTAGGAATTACAGAGGGGAAAAGGGCGGCAGACCCCACCTTCACGAAGAGATTCATTGTTAATGTCCGTGATGCACTAGGAAGGACACAAGGTCACTCCTGTGCTTTTGCTGCCAAAGCCCTAACTACATCTGGTCACAACACATCAGATGAGCCACAGTGAAGGCACTGCACAAAATTAATGTCTGGTCAAGGTCATGACAGAAAAGAGGGCCGAGGAACTGATAGTAAAGGAGACATGGACATTAAATGTAGTGCTTGATGCTGGATTGGATTATTGACCAGAGTTATCACTATCATTATTATTACTATAATTTCACTATATTATTACTGGGGCAACTGGTGAAATTTGAATAACATTTGTAGGTTACAAAACAAGAGTGTATCAATGTTAAATCTCTTCATTTTGATAGCCATACTGTGGAAAGTAAATCCACAGCAGAGTATTAGGTAAAGGAGCACACGGTCTGCAATCAACTCTGGAACGGTTCATGAAAATGTGTGTTGGTGTAGATAGAATGGGGAAGCAAATATGGCCGACTAGCTAGTGATGAATCTGTCTGATAAGTGTCTGGGAGTTCTTTGTACTACTTTTGCATTTTGGGGGTAAGTTTAAAATTGTTTCAAAATAAAAAGTTATCCTTTATTAGGAAAACCCTTATGATAACATTTCAAAGAAGAAAACAGAATTTTAAAAAAGCATCCTCATTGAAGCTCCAGTGTAGTTGATGGCTCTAACGGGAATATTTTATTTAAAATAATAGCAATTCCTTTCATTAGTATTCCAGATGTGCAGAATGAAGTATGGGGGTTCCATCCCTCCTTGTGTTTTGACATAAGCAGTGTAAGGCTTGGAAGTAGGTTTCTGACAGAGGACATGCCCTTTGCCCAAAAACAGATGAGCTCTCAGAGCGCCATGCCAAGAGCAGACATGCAGGAGTGGCCTCTTAATGAATTCAGGAGTGGTCTTTCCAAAGACAACTTGCATTTTGTCACTCCCTGACTAGAATAACTGGATGATTCTCCATTGCCTTGAGGAGGAGGCCCAAATCCTCTGGCCTCAGCTCAGCATGAAGCTGGTCAGGTGGGGCCCCCTCATATCCTTCCAATAGCTCTCCATAAATACCTCTATTGTAGTGTTATACAATACCATCAACTTTGTTTATAAGTCTGTATTCCCTCTAGATGATAAGCTCTTTGAGGATCTTGGTATCCACAGACACATAAGTTTGTTGACTAAATATTGAAGAAGCAAGGGGAGCTAAGGTAACCTCTTGCTCATCCACCCCTTCCCCTCAGCAGCACCTTCACACTCAGTTTTGCAAAAACGGTCTTGGGGATCATCAATGTTACCCACGGAAGACTGCTGTTTAGAGTACTCTGTTACAAAAGCCTGTCACTGGAAAAATAGCCAGGGAAGCCATGTTCCATCTTTGCCAACTACCAGGGCGCTCCACACACAGAAGGAAATCGTCAAACTTCCTGCCTCCCTGGCAAGTTCGTTCCCTCTGTTGCTGCCATTTCCTCAGCTGGAGCTCTCAGGCTAGATGGTCTCTAAGGCCTCAGCAACCATCTAATTTCAACACTCCTATTTTTTTTTTTTTTTTTTTAGATTTTATTTATTCATTTGAGAGAGAGAATGAGATAGAGAGCATGAGAGGGGGGAGGGTCAGAGAGAGAGGCAGACTCCCCGCTGAGCAGGGAGCCCGACGTGGGACTCGATCCCGGGACTCCAGGATCATGACCTGAGCCGAAGGCAGTCGCTTAACCAACTGAGCCACCCAGGCGCCCCTCAACACTCCTATTTTTAAAATATGACTTTGACAACACCCTAGAGAATCAATATGGCGGCCTTGCTGCAAGACACAGGCACTCACCACTTCCAGCAAACTTCAGAAAAGGAAAAAAGAAACCAAAAACTAAAAACCCAGCTTTGCAGGGGTGCCCAGGTGGCTCAGATGGTTAAGCATCTGCCTTCGGCTCAGGTCATGATCCCAAGGTCCTGGGATAGAGCCCCACATCGGGCTCCTGGCTCAGCGGGGAGCCTGCTTCTCCCTCTCCCTCTGCCTCTCCCCCTGCTCATGCTCTCTCTCTCTCTCTCTGTATCTCTGTGTCTCAAATGAATAAATAAAATCTTAAAAAAAAAAAAAAATAAAAACCCAGCTTTGCAAATTAAAAAAGGAATGGCTGTTGTTTATTTTTAAGAAATAATTTTTCTAGGATTTTTTTTTAAACTGGAGAACATACCCTAGGACATTTAAAATATTTTATTTAGAAAAGGTCAAATGCTGATAACTTTCCTGAGGAGACACCTGTTCTTGAAATGCGATGTATTTCAGTGTTAACTCCCCTTGCAGAGGGAGGGGGTGTTTCAGGATACAGCTCATCTTTCTATTATTAGAAAGCCTGTGTTGGGGTGAGCACTGGGTTACAAGAATGAGCCAGAAGCTTGCTGGAACTTGTGGCAAAACTGGGCAGAGATTGTAGCCCCAGGGAGAAAGGTGAAAAGTCTGACAGAGATCTGGCAGATCTAGGGCAGTTCCAGTGGCCTCAGAGAACCTGTCGCTCGGCAAGGCACAGAACAAAAGGGGAGGACAAAGATGGGCAGAACTGGTGGGAAAGGAGGAAGACCACTGATGTCACTTCCAGAAAATCTGACTGGAAGTAAGCGAAGGAGGAGGAAGAGGGCTGAGATCCGGGGGGGCTTCGGGTGACAGAGGCCAAGTGGGAGACTGGCTGGGAGATGTCCCACCTGGACAACGGTTCTGTGAGGAGGCATGCAGGCCAGCGTTCCTGAGCAGTCAGGGCCAGTCCATGGCTTGACAGCTTGTTGGGGATAATTAGAGACACCTCTTCCCAGGTATGTTGTGAGGTGTTGGGGACATCAGCTTTTGGCACTGACAGAGGACACGGTTTATAGGTGCTGGCTCAACGCAGGGCTGCAGGGTGGGGCTGGCCGGTGGGGGAATAGCTAGAGGGTTCAGTTGTCTCCCCCTCTGGACCCAGAGACGGTGTGCAGGCAGCTGGGTGTTCATCTGAGGCCAGCAGGGCTCAGGATGATGGATGGTGATGAAGAGTGCCTACCAGGCACACCGGCACCCAGTCAATTCCAGAGCCCCTCCCCTTCTACACAGCAGTAATGCTAATCCTGCAGGTGCACCTCCCATGTGCCAGCACTGCTTCAAGCCTCCTAAAAACCTCACGCGGTCGGTATTGTGATCACCTACCCCCATTTTACAGTTGAGAAAAGGCAGACAGCAATAAGGTGATTTGCTCAAGGTCACATAGCGCCAGGGCGGTCAGAATCTGAGCCCAGGTGGTCTGGCTCCAGTATATTCCCTCGAGACAGGGACACTGTCCAGTCCGCAGACTCAGAGGTCCCGGGCAGGTGTCTCTGGAGCACTTCCTGCCCCAGGCCGACGCTCTTTCTAGGTCCTGCCTTGGCCCTTGAAAGAGCAGAGGCAGTCTGAGCCCCGTGAGGTCGGTCTCCCCTTGGGCTCTGGTTCAGAGCAGTCAGCTCCCCGTCTGGGTGGTTCAGGACCGTGCCAGGGGCAGCTGAGATGGGAGAAGAGTGCGCTCGGAGCACAGCCCCAAGGCGCCCCTGTGTAAGTCATCCCCGTTTATTAAGGACATCTGAAATGATCCAAGATGACTTTTCTCTCGGATGCCATATATACAGATCTTTAAGAGTTTCAGAGTACTGTGGAACACACAGTCGTAGTTCCCACATTTTACACTTTCAATGTTTCCTTTCTCTTTTAAAACGCACACTAAGCCTCACTCCCTCCAAAGACAAAGAACAGGGTGGATGCTTGGGAGGTGGATCTAAATGCCATCTTGAGTGAAAGCGCCGGTTTACTGTACGGAAGGGAGCCTTCCTTTCTGTAACGCAGTGTGATGTCCCAGGGGGCCAGTCCCCTGACTTGTTACCCCCACAGCTCCCTAGAGAAGTGGACAGAGGATTCTGTCAGATTCTAACAGGCACTCAGGAATTGTTTTCAGTGTGCTCAGTTGTGGGGTGTGAGTTGTCGGGGGAGAGGACGGGGCGGGGGGGGGGCAGTCCGGAGAGAAGAAGCCTGTTCCCTGGGAGCTAACGCAACTGGCCTGTCATTTTCCAACAACAGCGCTGGGGACCCCAGAGGGCTCTGATGAGGTTCGGGGACAAATGCTGGGGTCCCGGGTGGAGACGCAGCTTGGGCTCCAGAGGGAAAACCTGCTCCTACCTGATATAGATTGTGGGCTTCAAAGACTTTTTGGATGGTGGCGGTGGGGGCGGGGATGAGAGACGTCAGTGGGTTAAAAAACACTATAGACGCTAGACCACTAACCTGGATGACGTGAGTTCCGGAATTCTGCGGGCCTTCCCCAGAGGATGGGACCAGCACACGGGCGGGAGCGGCTGAGCGCGCCTCACCATTGGGCGCTTCGCTTCCCCCCCCCCCCCCCCCCCGTGGCGTGCGCGCGCACCCCCCTAAGGGCCGCTCTCGGAAGCCCGGCTCCCACCGCTGTTCTGACCGCGTGGCGGGCTACTGGCTTCCGGTCACGTCTTTAGAGAGCCGCGGATCTGAGACCCACAGCGGGCAGCCAGGCTCCCAGGGCCTTGCCCCTGTGCACTGCGGGGAGCCAGCCTATTCCTTAACCAAAAGCCCCGTGTACTTTTACCTGGGAGGAGCGGACAGTGTCATTCTCGCTCTCCAGGTTTACACTGACACGCAGTTCTGATAAAACGTCAACGTAGGACATGCCAGGTGGTCATGACAGAGCACTGATCAACATGTCAGACTGCTGTCACATTTCTCAGGAAGCCTTAGTTTTCATCCTCCCCTTAAAATAACCTAGCAAACTACAATGTTAAAAGAGCTAATAAAATACCCACATTTTAAGAAGGAAAAAAAAAAAAAACCACACGAATGAATTAATAGTTCAATTGAATTAATTGCTCCTGGTTTGGTATCGTGCTAAGAGTTTTTTGGGAGGTGGAGGGGGAATCTGTCATGACTGTCACCTGAGACTATTTTCTATCACCTCGTGTAGATGAACTGGATGCAAAGGCATGGTGCCAGCTAGTAAAGGGGTTCCTGGATGGACCCCAGTCCACAGGAAGACAATTTTGGATATATGCCCGAGAAAAGAACTAACTAGGCACCTATCAATGAATTATACCACCCCACCCCAAGCTGCTCCATTATCTCACATCTGGATCGCTACAACTGATTCCCAGACCATTGCACCACTGCAACCTTGCCTTCCTAGGACCCATTCTCCACCTACAGCCAGAGTGATCTTGATAAAACACAACCAGGTCATGTAATTGCACTGCTCAGAGCTCTCCAAAGGCCCCCCAGATCAATACACACCTGGCCTATGAGGCCAGGGAGGTCTGGCCCTGAATGCTTTCTCTAACCCCCACAGCAACTGTTAGCTGGCTGGGCGCTATTCACTATCTACACCGGCCTTCTCTGTTAAAACTTAGGTTTCCTATAGTTCAATTGAAATTCAAGTGGAGGGGCACATGGGTGGCTCAGTTGGTTAAGTGGTTAAGCCTCTGCCTTCGGCTCAGGTCATGATCTCAGGGTCCTGGGATTGAGCCTCTTGGTGGGCTCCCTGCTCAGTGGGAAGTCTGCTTGCTTCTCCCCACCTCTCTCTCTCTCAAATAAATACATAAAATCTTAAAAAAAAAAAAAGAAATTCAAATGGAAGGCATTATGAACAGCAAAAAAACCCAAACCCCAAACCAAAAACAACCAAAACCAAAAACCAAAAGGTAAACTTAAGTGTAATATTTTTAGAGATAATCATTAAGATACTCAAGATAAGGTTAGACTTTACATTATAATGGGCAGTCTCATGTAATTTTAAATATATATTCTTCTAATTTTTCCTTCTTAAAGAACTCTGAAGTTAATTTTTTATGATAAAATTATTTTATAGCTACAAGAAAATGAACTTACGACCCTTAAGGAATTGGACTGTGACACCAAAAGGTTTTCTCAAGGATTCAATCTCAAAAAGTCCTAGATTTAGTAAATTTGTGTTATGTTTACTATTAAGATAATTGATTTAGCTCTATTTTTATGACTTTTACAGTAATATACATTTTCTTTAAATAAAAGTTATTTTTTTCCAAAAGTATCAAGTGTTATTAGTATATAGTGAGAGATCTGTCTTAATATCTTTTTCAGTGAGGGTCATCAAAATGTAAATTCAAGAACTATTCGATTTGCTGATATAAGTGATGAATATTTCAGGGCATGATGGAATAAATATTACTGAAAATTGTGTGCACATTAAAATAAAAATAGCATTTTCAGAAAGAAAGTTATATATATAGGTATTAATTTCCTTATTTATACAAGTGTTGACTCTATTCTAAACATAATCACATCGGACACAGCACAGGCACATAAGACAACAGAATGCTAGGCTTAAAATCTACCAAAAAGAAAAAAAAAGCATTATCTCTGAAAGAGCATAACTGCATTTGTGTCTGCTGGGTCCTAATTCTCTTTTATTTTATGGATAATGAATTATGGTTTCTGATAATCATTTTTAAGTAGCCTTAACACATCTATGTAAAAATACGTGTGTTCAAAGGACATGGTTTCTCAAATTTTATTTTTTTGTTAAAAATATTCATGATTTAGGGGCGCCTGGGTGGCTCAGTCGTTAAGTGTCTGCCTTCGGCTCAGGTCATGATCCCAGGCTCCTGGGATCGAGCCCCGCATCGGGCTCCCTGCTCAGCGGGAAGCCTGCTTCTCCCTCTCCCATTCCCCCTGCTTGTGTTCCCTCTCTCGCTGTGTCTCTGTCAAATAAATAAATAAAATCTTTTATAAAAAAAAAATATTCATGATTTAGCTCAAAAAACACTTTCACAAGTTAGGTGCTTTAGATCCTTTAGAATCCACCTGGGAATGACTGATTGTTTCTGAACTTGGGGTTGAGTATGAAATCCCTCATCGTGTGTGAGTCTATCATATGAAGAGAGAAGATTTGTGATGAACACATCTCAATTCTAATTTCTCATTACATGGCAGGAATAACTTTTTCTCCTAAATCAGAACCATATATGAGATGTTTTATGATTACTTTCAGGCAATTATGACAGGACAAATTTGAGAATCTAAGTATGTGTCTCTACATATGTAAATCTAAAGTTGAATGGGGGGGGCGCCTGGGTGGCTCAGTCCTTAAGCATCTGCCTTCGGCTCAGGTCGTGATCCCAGGGTCCTGGGATTGGGGCCCCTCATCCAGCTCCCTGCTCGGTGGGAAGCCTGCTTCTCCCTCTCCCACTCCCCCTGCTTGTGTTCCTGCTCTGGCTGTCTCTCTCTGTCAAATAAATAAATAAAATCTTTAAAAAAAATAATAAAGTTGAATGGGAATGCCACCCCTGATTTGAGCTAGGACCTTGTAGTTTGGAGTGACTTCTTCCATATGTACAATGTCACACAGTACTGGGGGACATCCTATAGCTGTAGCTGGCTGAATCACTGCTCTAGTCCTACCCCCTACACCCCCGCCCTATCATCTCCTTTACCCCCTCCAAGCCATCCAGTTAAAGACACAATTCAGTTAAAAAGCGTGCCCGCTGTGCCAGACACCCCAGCCCCCTTTTCTAGCCAGTTTGCCACCTCTAACTCCTTCCTGTTAGAAATTCTAGAGCTCTCAGGGGCTACACTGGAATGCTTATCAGATGCAAAAATCACAGGAAAGGATGCAAATAAAAGCTTTCAAAAAGGGTCATTCTTATCTGCCATCCTGCTACAAAGCTTCCACAACAAGGGTGCTCTGCTGCAGAGTCAGGGTAGGGGTGAGCAGGTGCACACTGGCCCAGACTTCAGTCAGAGCAGGACAGGACCTGTCTATTTTACACACACTGCCTTCTGTATCATCTTCCTTTCGAAGAGGGGATTGTGAGAAAGAAAAATGTCTTAAGAGCACTGTGCCAGGTAATGAAACCTTTAAAATTCTGTTACTGTTGGTATACGTACACACACACACACACACACACACACACACACATGCTCTTTTGGTACAACTGTAAGAAAAATTACTTTCTGAGAAATCTAACAAATATATTTTCCTTTGACACATGCTTAATCAAATGACCAAATAACAATGCTTTAAAGAAATGTATATCTACCAAACAAGAAAAAATTACTATTCATTTTACCCTTTCACATAAGCAATACTGCTACCCAAGGAATTAGGAAAGCGGCCATAAATACTGCAGATGTGAAGCAAACTACGTTTTTTTCCCATCATAGAATAAACATTCAGAAGTGATCCATGTTATTTACAGCATGCATTCTCTTCTCATTTGAGCTACAGGATGCACATCTTAAGAGTGAACTGAATTCTGTTCTACTATTCCCCCGGGAGCAGTCACTTACCATAAATATTTCTCTCTGCTCATGTCATTTCTATTCTTTTGTTATCTGGGAAACTGCTTAATTGTTAATTTAGAAATACATATGGGAAAAAGTACTATCAATATTTCCTAAAGGTAGGCTATTTTCCTGATTACCAATCTCACCAATACATTCATAAAAGCATTTCTTAAAATCCTATTGTCTTTAACATTTTTAACCAATGTTAATATTTTGGTATGAAGGAAAAAGCATTTCTCTCAGGCAGAGAGCTAGATTTTGAAGAAAGTCAAAGATAAAATAATACTAACATTGATTCTCAAGCAATCTCATTAAAAATGGTTCTCTCTTCCACCATTTAAAATATTTCAAGAAGGATTTACTTACCTGGGAATATTCAAAGTCGGTGATAGGAGCTATACTCTTGATATAGTCTGATCGAAATTGGTTTTCTGGGTTGGCCAGTGGAACTGGAGGTATGATAGTACTCATCGCTGAAACAATTGTCTAAAATGGAATGAAGAAAAAGATATATGGATAAATACAACATTTAGGTTCCTCTTATGACAACTAAAATACACAATTTCTGTCTATACAGTTTTAGAGAGCAGAGTATTTAACCTTTCTATTAACCAAACATTTAAAAAAATCCTTACCACAATAGCATCTTTAACATTTTTCCGGATGTCCAGAATTTTCTGTTTCTTTTCCCTATATTAAAAGAGAATTGTTATTAATTTAATTTATCTTTAGAAATGACTTGAATAAGCTGAATGGGATTTTAAACTTCCAGCTGCAGCATGGGGCTAGACTGGTTTTTCTAGAGGTCAACATCAACCCCCAAGACAACAGTTGCAAAGTTTTTAACTGGGAAAGGAAAACATACTTATTTTTCTAATTTGTACATTAAGCAAACTTGAATGCACACATTACAATGTGTAGTTTTAAACTACACAGGTTACACAAAGCATGGCAACGTTGTTAGGAGTATTGCATATAAAAACTATACAGCTACACTTGTAAATATATCTTACTTGACTTATCCATATGTTGATAGATATGAATTGAAATAGAGGCAGACCAAGGATATAGAGATAAGTATATACTGACATATTGGTTAAGTGTGCTAAGTGCAGTACCAATAACACAGACCAATATCGCAAGAATATCTAATAAATCCTATTTTGTTAGGGAAGTTATTTTATTTTTTTATCTAGATGCTACCAAAAGAAGAATTTGCCTAAATATACCAAATTCAATAACACGCTTTTATCTCACTACCCCCCCCCCCCCCGCAAAGGTCTATTCAATGATCAAATTAATTATTCAGAGAAAGCACGTTTGGAAATGCTGGAGAGAAGTGAAAAAGTTTGCATGCAGTTTGGAAGCAAAAGCGAAATTGATCATTCCTTACTCAGGATTAAATCCATTGACATGCAGGATCCTCATTTGTTTGACGATAGTGCTCTTCCCAGACTCACCAGCCCCTGCAAACAAATAAAAAGAATGCTGTGGTCCGTGGCCCAATACCGTTGCCATTTCTCCTGCGAACCCAGACAGCAACCCCAGCGTAGGCATTTTCCAGTACACTCCAGCTCGCGACTGGAGGAGCGGGTCCCGGTGGCTGGCGGCGGTGAGCGCGGCCCCCGCCCGGCCCTACCCGGCCCGCCGGGCCCCCGCGCTCGCTGCGCTCGGGGCTGTGCGCTCCGCTCGGGCCGGGAGCCGCCGCGCGCCCTCCGGCCTTACCCAGTAGCAGCAGGCGGTGAGTCGCTTTGTAAGCCAGACGCTCCTTCTGCAACTGCTTCTCGATCTTCTTGTTGGCCTCGCGTCGTTCTTTTTCATCGACGCCCTGGTCTTCTGCCGTCTTGCTGTTGCCCAGACACCCCATGCCTGCCCGCTTGGATGGACGTCAGGCCGAGTTAGGTATTTGCACAAAAAGCAACAGAGAGTTGTAGATGTGTGTGGATCCTGCGACAGCTTCTCTTCCTTGCCGCTGAAAGAGATGCTCTGGTCTCTGTGTTTGCCGATCAGAACAGGCGTTCCTTCTCCCTCCCTCTGCCCTCCGCAAACTCCCAACTAAAAAGGATGCGAGGAAGACGCGCGGAGCCAAATAAATGCTTTTAAAAGATACAGGTTTAGAATTTTCTGCTGGACAAACCGCACAGAATGAAGGGAGACCGGGCTCTGCTGGAGCCAGCCAGGGTGGCGCTGCGCCCGGCGCTCGCCCCTCGTCCCCGCGCCCGCACCGCCCGCCGCCCGCCGCGCTTAGCCGGGCTCAGCCCCGCCCCCGCCTGCGCGGCCGGGGAAGCGCCCTGCGGGAGCGCGAGGCTGTCCCGGGCGCCGCCGCGTGCTGGCCCACAGCGGCGCGGCGGGACGAAGCGCGCCGCCGGTCCCCTCCGGGCGACCGTGGGCACCTGCCGGCCCGCTCGCGCCCCGCTGCCTCCGCCGTCGGACGCGCGCCCCCTCCCGGTTCCGAGCGACCCCCCGGCCTCCGCGCGGTAGGGAAGGGGAGCTGGCCTGCTCGCGGGGATCTCGCTGGGGCACTAGCGCTATCGGTGCTGGAGGGGTCGGGAGCTGACCTCTCCGAGCCCGGCCCGCGGGAGGCTCACCCGCGCGGGGTCCGCACCTCGGCAGCGTGCCTCTCTCGCACCCCGAGCCCGGGAGACTGGGTCTGGGCGTGCGCTCCCCGCCGATGCCTCGGACGCCTCCCTGCTCCCAGGCAGGCGAGGACTCGCGCAGGATCATGCATATTCTATCAGGTAGGAGGATCTGTAAGAGGCTCACCAGTCACACCGCCTTTGTTCCGTTCATTTTCTAGACTATTCCAGCGCACCCACGCCGCCGCCTCCCTTAGCCTCTTGTCTTTATCTCCAGCCCCCGTTTCTCCTTCGCAGTTCTCTGAACAGCTCTACTACTTTCCTAGGAGACACTATGGCTTCGAACTTTGGCTTGGAGCCGTGGAACCGAAGAGGGTCGAGACCGGTCTGCGTTCTCACTCATGGGGCTGAGTGCGAGTTCCCCCGGTTACTGCTACCACCGGCCCGCAGAGACGGTCCGTCCGCGGCTGCTTTGCACTCGCATTCCTGGACTTGCGGGAAGGTCGGCAAAAGAGGCGACCCGGCCTAGAAGTCCGGGACGGAGATCACTTCCTCGTGCGGCGCTGTTGTGGCAAGGTCATGGTCTCAGGCTCTGGGGGCCCGAGGCCCTGCACACCGATTCTTCTACGTGGCCTTGTTCATCTGTCTTCAAGTGCCTCAGTTTACAAAGCGGTGAGTCGCTTTGTAAGCCAGACGCTCCTTCTGCAACTGCTTCTCGATCTTCTTGTTGGCCTCGCGTCTTTCTTTTTCATCGACGCCCTGGTCTTCTGCCGTCTTGCTGTTGCCCAGACACCCCATGCCTGCCCGCTTGGATGGACGTCAGGCCGAGTTTCCCAACCCACGTTTCTCTCACATTCAGCCAGGCCTGATCTTCCTTACAGAGAGCAAACAGCACCTGGCGGGGCTCCCCGCGCTCTGCTGCCTCATTCCCTCTGTAGGCTGCACCCTGGGCACAGCGGGCCTCACTTGTCAATGTGTCTCACTCAAATCCACCAGCACCTCCTTACATCGCAGGCTCCTTGCTGGTGCCACCATCTCCCCCTCTTGCCCAGGGCTCCAAGAGTGAAAACGGGAATCTGACGCTGGCCTATCCTTCCTTACCTCTTGTTCACACCTCAGCTCCTGGAAGCCTGGCTTTGGCCCACCTCCCTGCACTGAGAATGTTCTCATTAGGGTCATCAGTGGCCTCCCAGGCACGAAACTTCATCCGTGAACTTTGGTCTTTACTTTCTTTGACCTCTCCATGGAGCTGGCACTGACCCTCCCTTGGGACTGTCTTGTTCTTTGGCTTGCATCGCATGGTGGTTTTGATGGCCTGCTCAGCCTCCGGCTGGTGGAGGTACCTGGGACCCCACCCACCCTTTCGCCCCTGTGCACACACTCCTGGTGGGGCTGACTGCATCCTCCATCCTCTATGCATGCAGCTCTAACTGTGGCCACATCACATCTCCAGCCTAGCTCACCCTCTTGTCCCCTGCCATCCCCAAGCATACCTCCACTTTCATCTCCCTGAGGTACATCCTCAGCTCTACCTGCCAAGGGCTGAGCTCATCCCCTACACCTGCCCCCACACCTCCAGCCTTTTCCTTTCTGTTCTCTCTCTGTGATAAGGGTCCCTGATTTTCCAAACCAGAACATGGGACTCCTTCCTGACTCATTTTCCTTCCTGAAAACCCAAATAGTTACTGTGTCCCATGGAGTCAGTTTTCTAAATACCAAATGTCTCTTCCACCCTGTCTTCCATTACCATGGTCTTAGATCACTAATCTAACGTGGATTTTGGCAATGGCCTCCTGCTTACTTACTCTAGTGGCCCATGTTGCCACAGTGACAGTACAGATCTGCCATGTCTATCCCCACCACTAACAAGGCCTCGACCATGATCCTTCAAGACTGGGTTGGTGTAAACTCTGTGGCCCCAGCTCTCAAGCATCTCCCCTTCCCAGCACTGCCCTGCCTCCCCTTCCACCCGCATGGACTTCCTGAACACCCTGGCTTATCCCATTGGGTTCGCATGCTGCTCCTGCCTGGAATACCTGGAATATCTTCTTCACTTGGCCACCTCCTAATTATCCTTCTAGCCTCACTACTCCCTCCACATTCAGTGTTAGACCCCTTCCCCGTGTTTCATAGTCTCAGCAGCTCCTTGCATTGTAATGGTTTATTTACAGCTTTTTCCAAAGTCGGCTAGAACACGGCCTCCATGAGGGCCGGGCCTGAGTCTGTCCTTTACACCTGCTGCACCTGTGTCTAGTCCAGTGCCTGGCCTGGAGGAGGTGCCCCATGGATCTTTGTTGAATGGATGAATGAATTCCTGAAAGCCAAAGATAACTCCTGCTCAAAGGGTGGGGTCTCATGAAAGGAATTTTGTCATCAGATTTTAAGTTCAGGAAGCACTTGTCCAGTTTGGTACTATACTGAAAATATTAATACTTTCTAAAAAACAAGAGCAATAAATTATTCTTCTTGACAGAGGCAGAAGCGAACATACAGTGCCATACTATAGGCTGAGCTAGGTTAAAGGTTCTAGTTTTGTGGAAGGGGACTGTTTATCACCACTGCCAGGCCTCACACTTTGAGTTAACACACATGTACACACATGGTAATATCAACCTGGCATGTACTGTGGGTAATGGGGGCAGTCAGGAGGCAAGAAAAGGTATGTAAAAATTGCATAGTACAGTGGGATGTTCATAAGGGTTAGTCAGTTTTCTTAATGCCAAGATTTTTTTTTAAAAGATTTTATTTACTAATTTGAGAGAGAGAGAGAGATATTGACAGAGATAGTGAGAGAGAGCACCAGCAGGGAGGAGAGGGAGAAGCAGGCTCCCCACCGAGCAGGGAGTCGGATGCGGGACTTGATCCCAGGATCCTGGCATCATGACCTGAGCCGAAGGCAGATGCTTAACCAACTGAGCCAGCCACCCAGGCACTTCTAATGCCAAGATTTTTATAAACAGTTGGAAGAAAAAGTTTCAAAACAAATCCCATGAAAACTTATAAAGGGAGAATTAAGCCAGACCCCAAAGCTACACTTTTAAGACAGCCTGATAATTCAGTTACCCTAAAAATACAGCAAAAAGTTTCCACTTGTTCAGATCTAGGATTTAAGGGTGTCAAAAAAAAAAAAAAAGAAAAGAAAATGGGCCCCAAATCGAGTTGCTTATGCTAATCCCCATATCACAAAACCGATAATCACAGTTTTGAGTTTCCTAGAAATGAAATATATTTTTTAAAGATTTTATTTATTTATTTGACAGAGATAAAGACATAGCGAGAGAGGGAACACAAGCAGGGGGAGTGGGAGAGGGAGAAGCAGGCTTCCCGTGGAGCAGGGAGACCGATGTGGGGCTCGACCCCAGGACCCTGGGATCATGACCTGAGCCGAAGGCAGACGCTTAACAGCTGAGCCACCCAGGTGCCCCTAGAAATGAAATCTTAAACCTGTCAATCTGGAATCGCCTGATGAGCACAAGTTAGGTAATCTGCTTCATACACCCCTGTTATCCCCTAAGGAAAAGTAACCTTGCAATAATCAACCCGATTTTTAACCTAGTATAATTTCCTTGTTTCTGCTCCCTGCTGGTTATGAAAGCCTTTCATTTTGTGCAGCAACTTGGAGCTCCTTTCTTTCAGTTAGATGGGATGCTGCCTGATTCGAATCAAGTTTTGCTCAAATAAACTCTTAAAAATTTTAATATGCCCGAGTTTATCATTAAACGAGGTTAAAGATAAATTTTTATATTTGAATTCTAGTAAGATTTAGATGATCATATATGATGAATAATACACCCAAGAAGTTAGTATGTCAATACAATAATAATAATATGTTCAGTGTAAAACAGCCTCTCCTAGTTGTTCACTCATTGCGGGCACTGTGCTAGTCCTTCCCATGGAATAATTTCTGTAGCATTTGCAATAACCCTAAAAGGAGCTATTGTCGCCATTACTTTATAGGAGCTTGGAGGGGCGAGTAAGGGGTGTATCTGGGATGTAAACCCTTGTATCCCAGCTGTAATAGCTGCACTACACGACCTAGAGTGTGCTCCACAGTACGCAGCTAAACATTCCAAAACAGAGAAGTAATGTCCGTATACAGGGATGCAACATTTCCTAATGAGAAATGCAAAGGTAGTTTTACCCACTCTGTTATCAGGTAGGCGATCAAGACACCTTCCCCTCCCCCCCTTTAAGCCAATCATCTGGCCTTTTCCTAGTCTGGTCTCGGAAATTAATCCTCATTTGTGTTTTAAACCATGGGATCAGAATCCAAAATCGCAGCTGGCTCACCTGCAGTGGCGGGAGCGGAGCTTTTGGGGAGCACCGAGGGCAGCCTGAGCCACAGGCAGGGCGAGCCTCTGTTGCCAGGCAACGGCTGTGCGGCGGCGGCGCCCGCTCCCGACGCGCGCGCCCGCTCCCGACGCGCACACCCACCCGCGGCGAGCAAGGGCCGCCCTGCCGCTGCTGGCCCGCGGAGGGGGCGGCGGCCGGGGCCGGGAACCGCCCGTGCCTGCCTAGGAGGGGGGCGGGGACCGGGAAGGCCCTGGGCCCATGGAGCAGGAATGGGAAGGCACAGAGTCTGGGGCAAAAGGACAAAGGTCAAAGTGGTGGCTTCCTTACTCTTGTCGATATTTAAGACAAGGCTGTCTCAAGCGTTAGTGCATTTGGAAGTTTAATTATTTAAATTTTGTTTACACTTAGTTTTGTGAATTTTGAATCATGATTTTTTTTTTTTAAGATTTTTGTTTATTTTTTGACAGAGAGAGACAGCAAGAGAGGGAACACAAGCAGGGGGAGTGGGAGAGGGAGAAGCAGGCTTCCCGCGGAGCAGGGAGCCCTATACGGGGCTCCATCGATTCGGGCTCCATCGATTTGGGGCTTGATGCATACGGGGCTCGATAGATATGGGGCTCGATCCCAGAACTCTGGGACCATGACCTGAGCCAAAGGGAGACCCTTAACGACTGAGCCACCCAGGCGCCCCTTGAATCATGATTTTAAAATATGGTTTTGTTTCAGACCCTCTGATTGAAGTTGGCCCATGTTGGGAAAAAACTGCCCCTGTTCTCTGGTGAGCTGGACTCAAGTCGGCGACAGCAATACGACGAACAGCATTTGTTTCTCACTATAAGGAGGCTCTCCGCAGATCAATTAACAACGGAGATGAAAAATTCAAGGCACCTCTTTTCGTTATGACAGGCCTAGATCACTATTTAAAAATGTATTAACTGGTCTCATGGTGGCGTTTTATACTTTCAAGGTTACTGAAGGTTAAAACGGCACTAAGAATTTTAGAACAGATATATCCAAAGATTTAGAAGAAAAGGAACAAAAAAGTTCAGGAAAGGTGATTAGTCCCTAATTCAATGCAAGGGCAGTGCTCCAGGAAATTACAGGTTACAGCCAGTTTTGCAAACCCCAAGGTGACAGAATGGCCACCGGGGCAGGGGATTGTGTGCACACTGCCCTCGTGCGGCTTCCTGCCACGTTAGACAACTTGCTGTGGTTTTTCTCTCTGTCCCTCTTTAAGATTTTATTTATTTATTCGAGAGACAGAGTGAGAGTTCGAGCGAACACAAGCAGGGGGAGTGGCAGGCAGAGAGGCAGAGGGAGAAGCAGACTCCCCACTGAGCAGGGACCCCCCCCCCCTCAATGGGGGACTCGATCTCAGGACCCCGGGATCATGACCTGAGCCGACGGCAAGACGCTTAACTGACTGAGCCACCCAGGTGCCCCATCTCTCTTTTTTTTCCTTAGTGTCTTGGCAGAAATAACCTGTGCAGATTATTTTCCCTTCTTAGCCTTGGAGCTTGCTCCATGACCTAATTACCATACACTTTAAAAATACTGTGGTAAAACGTTTTACATTTTTTATAGAAAATCTGGGAAACTTACTCCATTTACCCTTTCTGTACATAATACTCTGCAATCAAATACTTGAGAATTTATTGAAATGATTTGTCCTTTTTCTCCCTTACTTCTACAGCTGAAGTGATATTATGTAGCTTTTGGAAGGTCCATCCATAAAGGGTAGTGATGCAGTCTTTTTAACTGACAACTTGGAAAACCAAAGCAGCGAATCAGAAGGAAAGGGATGTTAACCGTCTTTGACTCTGCCCTGTGTCCAAAAACCCAGGACTGAAATATCCTCATTGGAATACACAACTCAGTGTCATAAACAGGAGTTTCATTACAGTATAAAAACACGAGTTGAGAGGCTACTGAATAAGTTAAAACAAAACAATAAAAATCCCATAAAGCAGAATGGGAAATCTGCAAACAAAATGAAACTATTACAGTTTTGCAGTTCAAAACATCAGTGAAAGCCACCAAATGGGGTCAGGTTATGAGACAGGGACATCAGAAGGGCAGTCTGTGGACTGTCAGCATACTGCAAGAGAAACCACACACATCAAGGTTGCATTCAATACACATTTTCCAAACAGAAATCAAATAAGGGGCTCAAGGACCAGAGGAGGAGAGAAAAGTAGCCTTCAAACCATGAAGATTAGCATCCCTAGCTATTTAATCCCTATCTTCAACCTCAAATAGCCTAACAAAATATGGAACTACAGTAGATTTTCAGACACCTGTTGTTTAATTCAGAGATTTTAATATTGATGTAAAGTTGCAAAGACAGTCTAAACAGTTTCAAAGATATTTCTTTCTTTACTAATTAACAAACATCAGGTATAAAATGTAGAACTTGCAAACAAATCTACCATATGTGAATAAAGCTTAAATGTTTTTTTTCTTTTTCTTTTTAAGAAGCTTTTGTTTTAATTCCAGTTAGTTAACATATAGTGTTATACTAGTTTCAGGTGTATGATATAGTGATTCAACACTTGCATACATCATCTGGTGCTCATCATGACAAGTGCACTCCTTACTCCCTGGCACCTGTTTTACACGCCCCCCCCGCCCCCCACCGTTTGTTCTCTATAGTTAGGAGTCTGTTTCCTGAATAAAGCTTAAATCTTAAGGAATCTTTTATGATAAAAAAATAGTTTTAGCACTTAGTTCTAGATGCCATGAGTTTTCTATTCCTCAGATAACTATATTCACCAACATAATTTTTTTTTAAAGATTTTGCTTATTTATTTGACAGAGAGAGAGAGAGAAAGCACAAGCAGGGGGAGCGGCAGGCATAGGGAGAGGGAGAAGCAGGCTCCCCGCTGAGCAGGGAACCAGAAGCAGGGCTCCATCCCAGGACCCTTGGGATCACGACCTGAGCTGAAGGCAGATGCTTAACTGATTGAGCCACCCGGTGCCCCATAATTTTTTTTTTAATATTCAATCTCATGCAATCTCCGGGGTTATAAGAATGTGTCCAATGACTAAGAGTTCTCTTCAAACCTAGTGAATCACCCTCTTCCCCTGATTTGGAGCAAAAAGAGACAAACAATACAATGTGCATTTTAAATGCTTACCAACGTTCTCTTGGTGTCAGTGAGGTGCCCTTGTGCGAAGTCAGAGCTTCACGAGGCACGGTGACATGAATCCTAGTTTTAACACACTGATTCGGGGTTGGACTTCAGCAACGCCTACCTACCTCACAACTGTTCTCATAATTTAAGCAAATCCAATAACAATATGCTATATAAAGCAAGATAGCTAAGAGAATACACTTTTGTATATACACAACATAGATTCATGGCATTGAACTTGTGTTTATTTCTTCCTACAGGCCATCATCTGTAGAGATGTACCACAAAGAGGGTAAGGAGACTCAGAGGCCAATTTTTACCTTCTTGAGCAGTTGGGGAAATAAGACTAGCATACTTCCATCATTCAGAGGGCAGTGTGTGATAATATGCATGAACCCAGAGCTGGGAGGTGTGGTAGGGTCCCTGGGGGGATGGGAGGGTCCATGGGATTGGCAAAAGCTTCACCAGGGAGGAGGGACCCCAGATGTGCCTTGAAAAACGGGGTTGGACCAGGTAGGGAGAAGGAGCACACTTCAGACGAGGAGGATCTGCATAAGTAAAAGCAAGGGAGAGGGAGTAGGTATTGTATAGGAGGGAATGGGACATACAGCGCACACTGTGTCTCTGAGGTGGGGTGAACCTAGTGAGCCACAGGAAAATATAGATTCTTGGTATGGCAATTTTTCTTTTTCTTTTAATTTATTTGACAGAGAGAGAGATAGCCAGAGAGGGAACACAAGCAGGGGGAGTAGGAGAGGGAGAAGCAGGCTTCCCGCTGAGCAGGGAGCCTGATGCGGGGCTCTATCCCAGGACCCTGGGATCATGACCTGAGCCAAAGGCAGATGCTTAAAGACTCAGCCACCCAGGCGCCCCGGTATGGCAATTTTTCTTAAGGTAGAAATCTCTCCTATGGTGTGTGTAGCTTAGTGGTTAAGAGCATGGGTTGCTGAGCAAGAATGGCTGGGCTCAAATCTCTCTTCTGTTGTGCGGTTCTGTTTCTTTCTCTGTAAATGGGTGAGGACGATGGCACTCACCCCACAGAGTTATGGCGAGAATGATAGGAATCAATTCATCTTATCACAGTGCCTGGCAAATGGCAAGGTCTCAATAAATGTAGCAATTATTATCATTCAACATTAATTTAACAAATACATATCCATTTAACTTCTCTACATGAAGCAGCATGTTGTCCTCGAGGAGCTCCTGATTTTTTTCTACTAGGCAGAAACACGAGCAATGACATATAGCACAGCCAACACAGATTTGTTGAGAGGCTACCTACACTCAGCTGAGCTAAGTACTAGCTGCTAGTTGGGAACATAAAGGCAATGAGACGTGTTGGAAATGGAAAAAAAAAAAAAGCCCAGGTGATGGATGAATGGATCAACAAAATGTGGTCTATGTGTATGATAAAGTAGGATTCTGCTTTAAAAAGGAAGGACATTTGGGGTGCCCGGGTGGCTCAGTCACTTAGGTGTCCGATTCTTGATTTTGGCTTGAGTCATGATCTCAGGGTCATGAGATCGAGCCCCGTGCTGGGCTCTGTTCTGGGCAAGGAGCCTGCTTGAGGATTCTCTCCCTCTCCCTCTCCCTCTCCCTCTGTGCCTCTCCCCATCCTCCCACTCCACTCGCATGCACTCTCTCTCTTTAAAAAAATTAAAAATAAAAAATAAAATAAAAAGGAAGGACATTCTAAAATATGCTGCAATATGGGTAAGACTTAAAGACATTATGCTAAGTGAAAAAAGCCAGTCACAAAGGGACATTTACTGTTTGATCCCACTTCTGTGAGGGACCTCGAGTGGTCAGATTCCTAGAGACAGCCAGTAGAATGGTGGTGGCCTGGGGCGGGGGAATGGGGACTTAGTGTTTTTTTTTTTTTTTAAAGATTTTTAAATTTATTTATTAGGGAGAGAGAGAGAAAGCACAAGCAGGGGGAGTGGCAGGCAGAGGGAGAAGCAGGCTCCTCGCTGAGCGGGTAGCCCAATGTGGGACTCAATCCCAGGACCCTGGAATCATGACCTGAGCCGAAGGCAGACGCCTAACTGACTGAGCCACCCAGGTGTCCCCCCCCCTTTTTTTTTTTTAAAGATTGGGGACTTAGTGTTTAATGGGTACAGAATTTCTGTTTGGGAAGATGAACAATTCTGCAGATGGATGGAGGTGGTGGCTGTGCACAACAATGGGAATGCACTTAATGTCACAGAACTGTACCCTTAAAAATGGTGAATATGGTAAATTTTATGTTATGTGTATTTTACCACACGAAAAACAAGAAAAAATTCACATGTAGAATCTTCATCATGACAATGATGGAAGAGAGAAATCTTTCTCCGTTGTGGTTTCGGGATATTTGTTTTGAATTTTTTGATTAGATTTAAGGGACTTGAAGTCCTTGTTTAGAAACACTTGCTGCAATTATAGTTTCTTACCAGCAGGTGGCAATGTAGAGCTGGAAGGACAGGGGGAGCTGGAAGGATGCTTTATAGTGGTACATTTACATTCATTCATTCATTCACCATTATTTTTTTGAATGCCTATGCATATATAGCCTTGAGATTTTAAGGATTAATTAGGCATTATCCCCCAGCTCAGGCAGTTTACTAGTCTAGTAGAGAGGGACAGACATGCAATCAAGTAAATGAGGTAAAGTTCTCTGAATTCTGTAGAGATTACAGCGGGAACCCGCAGGTGTGTGTGGTCAATTATAAAAGTGAAGAAAAAAATATCATTTCCTTTCCTGGAGAAATGCATGCTTAACTTTGCTAGTCACCTTTCATCTTAATTTTAAAAAGACACTGAAAGGTGCTTTATGTCTAGCGCCTCATCTGATCATCACAGCAGCCTACAAGATGCACATTATTATCCACATTTTGCAGATAAGGCTGTTGGCCTGAAAGCCCCACAGGGTCCTGAAAGGGGTGGAGCACCTGTCTGATCGCAAAGCCTGTGCCTTTTCCAGAAGGAACTCTCCGGCCCTTCCAGATTGAAAAAAAAATTCACACCATTCTTCTTCCACTAATTCCAAAAGGAAAAATCAAACAAGCCCACCTCCTTTCTAACTCAGTTAGGCAGATTAATCTGCATATAATGACTGATGCATTAATTAACTCTTTGCCCAGTTGCCTTAGCAACTGGTTTCTTTTAGAATTTGGCTTGGTTACAGAGTTTAAAGCAACAGTGTTCCTTTGACAACAGTCAAATTGTATATGAAATTAAATGGAACATAGACACATTTTTTTTTTTAACCACAGGTGGGAACTATGTAGCTTTCTCAGAAAAGTTGGAATGGCCCTTCCTAAAGCTTGCAGGGCTGTTGACAAAGAACAAGGGAGATAGAGCCTAGTATTTGTCTATATTTGCCATTACATGATTTGTTACCATTTGTCATTAAGTAGGAATGATTCAACAGATTTAAACTATAAATAAATGAAAGACTGACATTCAAAAGAGGTCTTTGACAGCAGATAAATCCCAATCCATCTTAGATGTATTATAGGATTGAGCAAATACAGAAATGTGTTAATATTGTTATTGACAGCCAGGATTTTCAGAGAGGAAGAATGATGTACAAATACAGAATGAGGGACTCAAGGGAAAGCCTGTGAGGATGAACTGGGATTATAGTGGTCGCTGTGAAATCATAATTTCCAAAATATATATGTATATGTTGATAGTACGGGTATGCACATTTGTACATCTGTATGCATACATATATACATGTGTACAGATATATGTATATATAGTTGACCTTGAACAATGCAAGATTGGGGTGTCGACCCCCTGCACAGTTGAAAATCTGTGTATAACTTTTAGCTTCAAAAACTTAACTATAGGGGTGCCTGGGTGGCTCAGTCGGTTAAGCGTCTGCCTTCGGCTCAGGTCATGATCCCTGGGTCCTGGGATGGAGCCCCGCATTGGGCTCCCTGCTCGGCAGAGAGCCTGCTTCTCCCTCTCCCGCTGGCCCCTCAAATAAATAAATTCTTAAAAAAAACAAAAAGACCCCAAAACTTAACTACTAGTAGCCTACTGTTGACCAGAAGACTTACTGTTAACATAAACAATTGATTAAATACATATTTTGTATGTTATATGTATTTTATATTCTTAAAATAAAGTAAGCTAGAGAAAAGAAGATGTTATTAAGAAAATCATAAGGAAGAGAAAATATATTTGTGGTACTGTACTGTATTAAAAAAACTGCATATAGGTGGATTTGTGCAGCACAAATTTGTGTTGTTCAAGGGTCAAGTGTACGTGCATGTATTTCTTCATTTTGTCTGCTGAAAAGGCCAAGAAGTTAAGATACTCCAACAGCAGTGAGCGCACCTCCTGCCCAGGTCTGAGTCTTAGTCTTACTTATCACCACAAGGAACCAGGGCTCCTCAGAGAAATGGATGATACCAGCCTGGGGGGCAGGGTAGCTGCAAGGTAAGCCTGGAACATGGTCACACCTGAAAGTAAGAAAGTGCTTTAGAACTGTTGGGGGTATGTCAATGGGACACAAGAACCAGGTCAAAGGGGCTCTCATTTAGTCAAATCTGGGATGATAGGAGCACCCAAATATTTGGGTACAGAAATGAATTCTAACCCACTGAAAAATATAGGAATATTATGTGTCCGTGCCAATAACAAAGAGATAAATAAATAAATGGGGGAGAAGGGAGGGCTCTTGCTAGCTAGCTGCTAGAGAATGTGAACAGAGTCCTGGAATGGGAGAATCAGCATTTGCAACCAGCATAGCGAAGTTTGGGTCAGGCAAGATCCAGAAACAGAGGCTCAATCTGGGGAACTTTTTTTTTTAAGATTTTATTTATTTGTTTGAGAGAGAGAGAGAGAGTACGAGAGAGAGAGAGCACGAGAGAGAGAGCACAAGTGGAGGGGAGGAGCAGAGAGAGAGGGAGAAGCACGGAGCCCAACTTGGGGCTCGATCCCAGGACCCTGAGATCACGACCTGAGCCGAAGGCAGACCCTTAACCGATTGAGCCACCCAGGCACCCCTAGGGGAACATTTTTTTAAGAGATTTTATTTTATTTTATTTATTTATTTGACAGAGAGAGAATGAGAGAGCACATGAGAAGGGGGAGGGTCAGAGGGAGAAGCAGACTCCCTGCCGAGCAGGGAGCCCGATGTGGGACTCGATCCAGGGACTCCAGGATCATGACCTGAGCCGAAGGCAGTCGCTTAACCAACTGAGCCACCCAGGTGTCCCTAGAGATTTTATTTTTTAAGTAATCTCTACACCGAACATGGGGCTTGAACTCACGACCCCAAGATCGAGAGTTGTATGTGCTTCTGACTGAGCCAGCCACAGAGGAGCATTTTCATGAGGAATAGAATTTCTGTACGGTTTCCTCACAGACTGCTCATCAGTTGCAGAGTAAAACATAATAACTAGTCAGTGGAGAAACTAGACAACAATTTGGGTAATTAAAATTAACACTATCAAAGGAGGAGGGGTGGACATCGTCTGCGTCCAGATGCAGATCCTGAGAAGGACACCCGTCATCTAGGTAGTATTCTGGCCAGAGAGGCATAACCTGAACCTAAGTCAGGAGGAAACGTCGGGCAAACCTGAACTTTAACAGAAGGGAGGGAGGGGGACTGTAGTCCCAACCCAAGCCTGGATCCCGTGCTGGAGGGGCAAATCTATACAATCTATGCAAGACATAATCGGCTCAACTGATGAAACTGGAATACAGATGGGAAATTAGGTGTATTGATGGCGTCAGTGTTAAACTCACCGAAGTTGCTACCTGCACCTCGCTTCTGTAAGATGAGTGCATGCTGAAGTCTCTTAGGGGTAAAGGGCCGTGATGCTGACTACCAACTCTCAAATGAGTAAGGAAAAAATCATATATCTATATCTAGACCAAAGATTCATAGAAAGAATGCAAATGATAAGGCATATGAGGCAAATGCTAGCAACAGGTGAAACTGGGTGACAGATATCTGAGAGTTCTTTGTCTTCTTCTTTTTTTTTTTTTTGGTTAAGATTTATTTATTTATTTGAGAAAGAGAGAGAGCCCACATGTGCACTTGCAACATGTGCAACACAAGTTGGGGGAGGGACAGAGGGAGAGAATCTTCAAGCAGACTCCCCACTGCACGTGGAGCCAGATGTGGGGCTGATCCCATGACCCCTGAGATCACTACCTGAGCTGCAACCAAGAGTCAGATGCTTATCTGACTGAGCCACCCAGTCACCCCCCTGAATAAAAGGGGAAGGCGTCCCCTTCCAAATAAAAAGTTAAACAAAACAACACCAGAGGGATTCTTTCCTCCACAAAAGGCTCAAAAACGCGTTAAGAATCAAGTGCCCCTAGGGCATCTAGTTTTGCACAGAGTTCTCTCCAGGCTGTGTGTCCTTGTTCAGTCAACAACCTACACAGCCGCAATATTTCTGTTCATGTCCTTTAGTGGTACATCGAGTGCATGGAGTACAGTAATAACACGGTGTTAATGTTGGACAGCTGAGAGCACCTGACCACCCTCACTCAGCCTCTGTGATTATTAGAGCTCCTTTAGCTTTGCGGTTGTCAAGTCTCTGAAAATCACTTGCTGTCCTGCTGCCATCAAATGGGTCCTTGGCGGTTCCACGTGGGACTCACACCACACACCCATTTGGCCTGGAAAGAGCTGTCTCCAATGGTGGCAGACTGGGTCTGTGGGAAGTTTCAAATATTCAAATAAGAAATGTAAGTCAGGCCTGTGTCCCTTCAGTGCTGAGGTACCGGCAGGCCCATTAGCCCCCATGTCCACTACCTTATGTGCAGCAGAAAGGATCCCATGCGGGGTGTTCTCTTGGTTTCGCAGACCCGCGCTTTTGTGCCCAGGAGGCTGGCCTCTGCGGACCGCCTCGTCTGGGCTCCTGCTCCCAGCTGCCGAGGGTGCAGAGGGGACGGAAGGATGGGAGTAGAGGTCAGAGTGCTTCCCGCAGCTGTCTCCCTGTCCGGCTGTGGTCTGGCTGTGACTTTCTCCTTCACTGAAAGCCGCAGTTCCTGGCCAGAGGCCCTTCACTCGGCTCCAAGAACTGCTGTGGCCTCCTGCCCCTCAGGCCTGAGCTGGCGATGGCCCCCTGCTGTTGCCAGCTCTGGGATGCCACGCCATCCCTTCTTGGTTTCCCGAACCCTCTGCAAACTTTTATAAATAATATATTCATCAAACTCCCTTAAATAACGTGGTTTGAATGGGACAGTTGTTTTCTGTCAGGATCCTGACCCGAACGGGGTCCTTCCTCTGAGCGGATGTGTCTCTGTGCCAGGCCCATGGTTTGGGAAGCAGAGCCACCTGGATCTGAGAGTCCACTGCTATGTTGGGCAGGTGTCCCCATGCTGTGATCTGACATGCTTTCAGAAGGAAGAATAATCCCCACACTGGAAAGATGAGGGAAGGGGCAAGTGGGGGGTTCAATCTACACAGAACTAGAGGCCCAGCCAGGGCGGCGAAGACAATACACATTACGAGGAAGAGTGGAAGGGAGAAACATTCAGAAAAACTTGCAAGAACTTGGGGGCTCGGGGCTCGGGAGAGTGGAAAAATGCTCAAGATCCTTAGAATTGACTAGAAGACAATACATCGAACGTGAAGCATTTGCGGGTCATTATTGCAAAGAAGCAAGCTATTCTTCTACAAAGATCATTAAGATAACGTACAAGCTAATTTCGTAGGCACCATATAAATATTTGGCCACATGTATGTTTTTCAAGTTTTGATTTTGAACTTACAAAATGTTGTAATAGCATAAAATTTTTCTGCATACCCTTCACCCAGAGCCTTCCTTGTTAGCATGTTGCTGCATTTGCTTTATCATATGCTCTATGTTTTCATACTTCATATGCAGATGCTTTCTCCAGAAGTATCTGAGGGTAAGATGCAGACATTCTGTCCTTGTCAATGCGTATTTCCTAAGAACGAGGTTCTCTCACTGAACCACAAACATCACTACAGTCCTATTAGCTAATCTACAGTCCACATTCAAACTGTCTATCTTTTTTAGTACATCTGGGAAACGTCCACCCTGCAGTTGATGTGGGAAAACTATGAAGGATGCTTTTCATGCGCTGAAGGAGGATGTGACCACCAGCAGCTTCCAAACAGCACACCAAAATCTCCTCTCCAACAAGGGCCTGCCCCTCAGGGCCTTTTGCAAATAGGGGTTGCAGAATTCTGGTGCAAATCTTTCAGGACAAATGCTATACAAAGGCATTGTCCAGGGTGCCTGTTGCTTTTTCAAATCCTCATTCAGGAGATTACCTTTACTATTATTTAGCTTTCAAATTAGTTAAAAATAAAATCAATGCCTCCACATTAGAAATAAAACCTCACACAAGTATCTTTAATAAAAGCAATCTCATTCCACCCGTGGAAAGAAAACAATAGTTCTGGAGGCACACTGTTGGCCCAGGGGAAGGGGAGGTTTTCACTTTTGCTTCTGCCCTTCCGCATTCTCTGCACTTTTTACAATTAATTTGTATTCTTTTTTTAAGAAAGATTTTATTTATTTTTGACAGAGAGAGAGAGAGAGAGCAAGCGCACAAGCAGGGGGAACGGCAGGCAGAGGGAGAAGCAGGCTCCCCGCTGAGCAGGGAGCCCGATACGGGACTTGATCCTAGGACCCTGGGATCATGACCTGAGCCGAAGGCAGATGGTTAACCAACTGAGCCACCCAGGCTCCTGCAGGAGACTTTTTTTTTTTTTAAGATTATTTATTTGACAGAGAGAGACACAGCAAGAGAGGGAACACAAGCAGGGGGAGTGGGAGAGGGAGAAGCAGGCTTCCCACCAAGCAGGGAGCCCGACGCGGGGCTCGATCCCAGGACCCTGAAATCATGACCTGAGCCGAAGGCAGACGCTTATCGACCGAGCCACCCAGGCGCCCCCCCGCAGGAGACTTTTTTTTTTTTTTATTTGACAGAGACAGAGACAGCGAGAGCAGGAACACAAGCAGGGGGAGTGGGAGAGGGAGAAGCAGGCCTCCCGCCGAGCCGGGAGCCCGATGCGGGGCTCGATCCCAGGACCCTGGGATCATGACCTGAGCCGAAGGCAGTCGCTTAACCAACTGAGCCACCCAGGCGCCCCGCAGGAGACTTTTTAAAAAGAGGTTTTATTGTGGAAATTTTCAAAGATATGCAAAAGTAGACAGAAGAGTATAATGAGTCCTATGTAAAATAATCGACAATATTGCTTAATGTCATAAAATACGCAGTCACGGTCAGTGTGGGAGAAGGCTCTTGACATCGGGCCTCAGGTTTCAATGAGAATTCCACACTCTTGTTCCAAGGTCTGGATGTCTCAAGGACCTCTGGATATCCATCCTCTTGCCAATCCCAAGCTGGGAATGATTGCTGCAGGATTAGTGGTGAAGTATAGTGAGATGAAGAATGTGACTTTCCTGGCTGCTGATGTTATTTGATCGGGTATATTGGAACAGAAACTAAAAATACATCCTATACTTACAAAAACACACACCCAACTCCAGGCACAATTCCTACAATAGAGGAGGAGAGTGACAAAATCTTTATTGATCCCATGTTGATTGTATGCTAGGAATGTGGTCATTTCTTTGTCATCCCCCCACCTTTCCTTTAAAAGCTGAATATAGAACAGTATATAAAGTACAGTATATACTATAAAAAGTATATGAAATTTGATTTCTTTGAATCTAGTTGATCATGTTTTTACTATACATGCAAATAATCAAGCCACTGCCCGTTCTCCAGAGCTGGCTGGAGCCTGAGAGCAGTTCACTGAGGCCACATCACCATGCTTTTGGCCCTCTGAGCTCCAGAGATGAAGGTTTTAACCTAATCCAGTCTGTGTGATTTGATCCTTTTGCATAAAGAAAAGGTTACTGCTCTTGCTTACCCCCTCAATCCACGAAGAAACCACTGAGCCTCTGGAAAGACAGTTGCGTCTGTCCGAGAACATGAGACACCCCCCACCCCCAACCCCGATGCTTTAATCTTTCCTGGTGAGTTGGGAGCATGAACGTCTTGAAAAGTCTTGCAGTGCAAACCTTCCCACAGTGTGGCACAGATCAGTCAGGGAGAAAGAAGAACCACTTCTTCACTGTTAATTCTCTGTCAGCTCCTTACCTTCTCACCTGCCCGATATTTAGTTGGATTTTGTTGGTGTGGAGTTTATTACTGATCTCTGCAAGTATTTATTGAGTGCTGATGACATGCCAGGTGTCTCAAGGAGTGAGGGACTCACACACTGACGAGCTGTGGGTTCTGTTAAGGATTCTATTCTTTATCCCAAGGACGGTGGAAGTCACCGAGCTGTCAGAAGCAGGGCAGTGATGGGGAAAGTTTGGTCGCAAAAGAATTCTAATATTTGGAGAACCGATTACATGTAGGACAAAACTAGAATCAGGTGGCAGTGAGCAGGTGGTGTGCTTTCTCCGGGACAGAGGTGACGGGAGCAGTTTTGCAGAATGAACGGGTGTGTGACCTGACCAGGCATATGCAGAATCACATGTGCACACAATGTGCTTGGATTTCTTTAGCACAGAAAAAATATTCCCGGAAGAGAAGAAAGAGAACATACAGGTGAGGGAATGGGATCTACTGCTGGTTTAACTCCAATTCCAGAACGCTGCTGGGTGTCCAGGTAAGCGCCGCCCCCACCCCTCCAGGTCTCATCCATGGGGGTGCCGCGTGGGAGCCCATGGGGCAGGGCATGCATCAATGCATCAGACCGCCTGCTTTAACTTCCCTTCGACACAAGGTAATGGAAGAAATCGCCCAGTACTCACTATTTCATACCTAGGAGCTTAATACATGCTAGTTTTCCCACTAACAGAACACCAACGTGGGTGGCCGCCACCCCAAGTAACCAGTATTGACTCCTAGGGTCCCTGGGGCACAGGTGGGAGATTGCTAGAAGCCTGTTCCCGGGGCTCTCGGCGCTTTCCTGTTCGACAGCACCACCTGGCGGCTGGGTCTAGGAATAACCCACGTGTGAGCACAGAACTTCAGCACCTCTACACGTTCAAATACCCGCGGGACTGCCACGCACCACCTCCTTTTCCTTCTCAGAAGGACGGTGCAGAGTTTCATTTCTCCTTTTCCCCCTGTTTGCTATTTCTCAGGTTAATCAAAGCTCAGAAAACGGCTATTTCAAAAATACACAGTGTCTCCTTTATCCGTTCCTTCTTCCCCTTCTCTCTTCCTAATATTGCTGTTTCCCCTCTTCTTGAATGTCCCCGTACTTCTGCTTACATTATTGCTGTTAGCTGTTAAATTATTGTGTTCATTATCAGTTATTGGGTTCTACTGACTTAACACTGACATTGATAAAAAACAGCGATTCAAAGTATATTGACATCTTAATTTGTTTTGAAAATTCCATATATTCCCCCTAAATTTGTCAATGTTGGTAAAGGTCCATATTTAGAAACTTGAAATTAAGACTCTTGATATTGCTAATGTACAACACAATTAAAATTATAACAATAGAGGCTAAAATCGACATTATTCACTCTTGAGCAGATATCCTGTGGGCTAGCACATAAAGTGCAGAGTTGTGGGGACTCTTGGTTTCAGCTCAGGTCATGATCTCAGGGTCATGGGATTGAGCTCTCTGTCAGGCTCCTTGCTCAGTGCGAGTCTGCTTAAGTTTCTCTCCCCCTGTCCCTCCCCTCCAAGATAAATAAATAAATCTTTTAAAAAAAAGTGCAGAGTTGGAAGGTTCCTGGGTGACTCAGTTGAGCAGTGGAGTCTTGGTTTCAGCTCAGGTCATGATCTCAGAATTGTGGGATCAAGCATCCCTACCAGTTCTATGCTCAGTGTGGAGTCTGCTGAAGATTCTCTCCCTCTGCCCCTTTCCCCCTTCTAAGATAAATAAATAAATCTTAAAAAAAAAATAAAGTGCAGAGTTGCATGTGGTTAAGAACAAAAGGCTCTCATATCCAGAATATTTAAGGAACTACTATAATGCAACAGTAGGAAGACAAATAGCCCAATTAAAAATGAATAAAGGATTTGAATTTAGACATTTCTCTAAAGAAGACACAAATTGTTGTGGTGCCTGGGTGGCTCGGTCGGTTGAGTGTCCGACTCTTGATTTAGGCTCAGGTCATGACTGAGCCCGGCAGCAGGTTCCACCCTTAGCCTGGAATCTACTTGTCCCTCTCCCTCTGCTCCTACCCCCGCGCACATGCTCTTCCTCTCTCTCTCAAATAAATAAATAAATAAATAAATAAATAAATAAATAAATAAATCTTAAAAAATAAAAGAAGACACAAATTGTCAATCAGCACATGAAAAGATGCTCAACACTATTAGTCATTAGGAAAATAATAATCACAACCACAGTGAAAACAATTTCACACCCACTAGGATGGCAAAATCAGAAAAACAGACAATAACAAGTGTGGATGAGGATGTGGAAAAATTGGAACCTGTACCTATTGCTGGTGGGAATGTAAAATGATTCAGCTGCTTTGGAAACTGTTTTACACTTTGTCAAGAAGTTAGACAGAATTACCATATGACCCAGCAATTCTGCTCCTAGATATTTACCTAACAGAAATGAAAACAGGGCACCTGGGTGGCTCAGTCATTAAGCGTCTGCCTTCGGCTCAGGTCATGATCCCAGGGTCCTGGGATCAAGCCCCACATCGGGATCCCTGCTCGGCGGGAGGCCTGCTTCTCCCTCTCCCACTCCCCCTGCTTGTGTTCCCTCTCTCGCTGTCTTTCTCTGTTGAAAAATAAGTAAAATATTAAAAAAAAAAAAGAAAGAAAGAAATGAAAACATACGTGTACCCATAACTTGCATATGAATGTTCATGCCAGCATTCTTCATAAGGGCTAATAAGTGGAAATAACCCAAATACCCATCACCTGAGTGAATGGACAAATAATGTGGCACATCCATGCAGTTGACTATTATTAGGCCATGAAAAGAAATAAAGTCCAGATAAATGTTACACATTGATGAGATCATGTTTGTATAATTATTTATGTGACATGCCCAAAATAGACCATTCCATAAAGACAAAAAATAGACTAGTGGTTGCCAAGGGCTGGGAGGGGGTGGAAAATAGGTAGGGGATTTCTTTTGGGGGAGGGTGAACACGTTCTGGAACTAGACAGTAGTGATGATTCCACAACTTCGTGAATACACGAAAAGCCACCGACTTGTACAATTTTAAAAACAATGAATTTCATGGTATGGGAATTATATTTCAATTACGAAAGAAAAAGAAAATTATATTTCAATTAAGAAAAAAAAAGACGACAGTCTTTCTGGATTGAAATTAAAATGCATAGTGGGATGTCCATGTTCTCATTTCTGTTTTTTCTTTTTAAAGATTTTATTTATTTATTTGACAGAGAGAGACACCGTGAGAGAGGGAACACAAGCAGGGGGAGTGGGAGAGGGAGAAGCAGGCTTTCAGCCGAGCAGGGAGCCCGATGTGGGGCTCGATTCCAGGACCCTGGGATCATGACCTGAGTCGAAGGCAGACGCTTAACGACTGAGCCACCCAGGTGCCCCCTCATTTCTGTTTTGTCAATGGTTATTTCTGATTTATTTTGTGCCAGATTCTTCCAGATTATATAGTGGCCACAGAAATGAACCAGAATGGACATGGCTCCAATTGAATATAGAATCTGATAACAGATTTAAGCTACGTTTATAAGTATCTACAATATAAGGTAAAAGGTGTTATAAGGGAAGTGCATATAAAATGAACAGAGACTTCCAATAGAAGGGATCAGGGTGGGTTTCAAAGAGGAGGTGACACTTGAGATGGCCTTTGAAATATGGAGAGGATCTAACCATTGAAGGGTGTGGGGAAGGGATTCCACGGGCAAGGGACAGGGTAAAGCTGAGGAGCCAGCAAGCAGGGGGCACAAAGAGGTCCAGTCTGGTGGGTTCACATTGCGGATGAAAGGGGGAAGTGGTTCATGAGAAATGGGGGAGTTTGCACCTTTTGGCTCCCCACTATAAAATAAGTAGGTCCTGGGGATGTAATATATAGTGTGGTGACTATAGTTAATAATACTGCATTATATATTTGAAAGTTGCTAAGAGAGTAGATCTTAAAAGTCCTCATCACAAGAAAAACAATTTTTTTCGTAACTATGTGTGGTGACAGATGTTAACTAAATTCATTGTGGTGATCATTTTGCAATATATACAAATGTTGAATCATTATGTTGTAAGTCTGAAACTAATACATTACAGGTCAATTATGCCTCAAAAAATACTAGAACAAAGTAACCTTAAAACAAAGTTTGCCATCTTAACTCCATACTCCTGATCTTACAGCATCGTGCCCCATAGCACCCACCTGCTGGGGCACAAGAAGAAAGGATGGACGCCCACAGGCATTTACACTTGGTGCTGAGGATCCTCCTTGCTTATTACCATTCTGGTCGTCTTCTGACAATCATTTATTTATTGAAAACCATTCCTGCAGTCATCATGAAGGACACTGGAGACCAAGTAGGAGACAAGAAGGATGAGGTCCCTGGTCCTAGGAGCTTTTGGGCGTCAGACATTAAGCAAACGCATTAATGAAAATATAATTGTGAAATGCAGTAAGATCTGTGAAGAAAAGAGACAGTTACCCTGGGGAAGAATAAAATGGGCAGCAAGGATGGCCTCTCTGAAGAGGAAGTGATCATTGAGCTCAGATGTGAAGGATAAAATAGAGTTCATGTAGGTGATTTGAAAAAAAAAAAAAAAGGAGCAGTTTTCCAGGGTGGAAACTGTAATTGTGGAGAGGTACCAAAAAGAGGGACAGAGAGAGTCAGCTGTAAAGTACTCCTGAAATGGCAGTTACTGGTGGTATTTCACACACACACACACACACACACACACACACACACACACACACAGGCAGAGGCAGGGGTGGGGAGTGGTAAGCAAAGCAGTTGGGTCATGAGGAGACTCAAAACAACCCGACTTTGGGCAGGGAAGCTTGTTTTCTTTCTAACTTCTCGGGAAAAAAATATCCCATGTCTGGGAGTTAGATAATGAGACGGCCAATGGGTCTATGAACCTTCGATCCCACAAACATCATATTCTGAATGTCATTCCCACGGTTTTAGAAAAATGACTTACATATCTTGTCTGCTGCCAAATATCAACTTATACAAATACAAAGACCAAATAACAAATCAAAAATATGATACCAGAGATCTTTCCCTCCCAATGGTTCTGACGTTTCTCAATGAGACTTCATCTGCTAAATGGTCCACCCACACCAATGTGTTTAAACTCTCAGAACCTTAAGTGATGCCTTAAGATTTCTCCCCAGAGAGGAAGCAGTCCTTCATCAGTAGGCTCCCAAGGAAACAATTTGCCTTCAAAATGCATAAGTGTTTTTAGCTCGCAATATTGATTGGTATTATAAAAGTCACTGTCTAAGACAGGGATCCAGGAACATTTTTCTTTCCTTACAGTGATGTAGCAAATAACTATGTTTCTGTTCATTTCATCACTGTAAGGAAATAAAAATATGAAGAAATTGATAGGCCTCTTATCAAAGATTAACTATTTCTGAAACTAAGGTCAGAAAAATTTTAGAAAATATTAAGTGAATTTATCTTAAAAAGCAACTTAGTATGGTGACAGATGGTAATTAGACTTAGTGTGGTGGTCATTTCATAATGCATGTAATGTTGAATCACTCTGTTGTACACCTGCAACTAGCATAATATTGTATGTGAACTAGACTCAGGTTTTTTAAAAAAAAGCAACCCTGAGGTTTGGGACAAGAACAAATGCCAGTTAGAAAATTTTTAAACTCTCATTTGAGCCCTTCAGCCCAGAATTGTGAGGCCTCTTTCCCGTGGGTTCTTGAGACTCTGTGATGGCAGGTCACTGGCCGTGTATCTGAAATAGCAGACAGAACATGACAGAGTTGAGACCTGGAAGGGACGGGGCGTGGATGGCACTGGCCGTTGGGATCCCCAGACTTCCTGTTTACACGCTACGCGTCTGCCTCAAACTTATGTGAGCTTGAGCTGGAGTCCTATCATTTATGATAGAGTCTGGATTAAAACAAGCCATGTGCAATTTCTCTACACAGTTGGCCCGATGAATGGCTTCTTATCAGGCTTTCTGCCTTTGAGTTTCAGGTTTATAACTTCAATTTGGGGTCCTGGTGTAGAGAGAAGACAAAGGGGAAAAGAACATAAAAGGAGAAAAGCCCCATAGACAGTCCAATAATAAAGTAGTTTATGGTCCCAGGATGCCTGCCATTACGTAGGAGCTCAGTCAGTGTCCATTATGTAGCTCAGTAAGTGTTCAAAGAAGCAGTTAGTCTGGACACAGAACTCCTCTTCCAATCCGGACTACACGACAAGAGAGTAGCGACACCACCCTTGCCCCCTCCCCCATACTGAAGTCCCACTTCAGAGTTTGGTGTTGAATGTTTGGGATCATTAGAACACATTCCAACAAACGGTAATTATCTTCTTTCTGTATGAAACATATTAAATTTAGGTATGATGTAGCAAGCCATAATTTGTTATCTCATTACATAATTAGAATCGTCCTTGTTGAATTGTAACGTATCTATCCTTTTAAAAAATCCTTTTTAAAATAGCAAACATTTACTAGCCTTTTACAATGTACATTCCAGGCACTACTTTTTTTTTTAATTCTTGTAAATTTTTTAAATTTAATTTTGTTTATTTATTTGAGAAAGAGAGAATGAGAGACAGAGAACACGAGAGGGAAGAGGGTCAGAGGGAGAAGCAGACTCCCTGCTGAGCAGGGAGCCGGATGCGGGACTTGATCCCGGGACTCCAGGATCATGACCTGAGCTGAAGGCAATCGCTTAACCAACTGAGCCACCCAGGTGCCCTCCAGGCACTACTTTTAAGGGCTTCATTAAAAAAATAGATTACAGTAAAATACATAGATCTTAAGTGTATAGTTTGATAAATTTTGACACACGTTTACACGAGTATAGTTACCACTCCAATTGAGATACAGAATATTTCCATGACCCCAGAAAGGTGCCTCATGACCCTTTCCAGAAATCTGGCCCCCGAAAGTACTATTCTGATTTCTATCATCATAGATTGGTTTTACCTGTTATTGAATTATGTATAAATAGTCATAAGTAGATACTCTTTTATTTCAGTACACACTCTTTTGTATATGTACATAATATTTATTTATTTATTTAAAAAGATTTTATTTATTTATTTGTCAAAGAGAGGGGGAGAGAGAGAGAGAGACAGAGCACAAGCAGGGGGGAGTGAGAGGCCGAGGGAGAAGCAGGCTCCCTGCCAAGGAAGGAGCCCGATGCAGGACTCGATCCCAGGATCTTGGGATCATGATCTGAGCCAAAGACAGATGCTTAACTGACTGAGCCACCCAGGCATCTCTATGTACATAATATTCAAAAAATTCACCCACGTTGTTATGTATTCTATTAGTAGTTTATTTTTTTTTTGAATATTTCATTGCATGAATGTACGTAATTTGTTTATTCATTCTCCTGTTGATGAAAATTTGAGTTGTTTCCCATTTTTGGCTATCTTTGTTTTTTCTTTTCCTTTTTAGATAGGTTCCATGCCCAGTGTGGAGTCCAATGTAGGGCTTGAATTCACAACCCTGAGATAAGACCTGATCTGAGATCAAGAGTCAGATGCTGAACTGACTGAGCTGCCCAGATGCCCCTGTTTTTGGCCATCTTGAATAAGGTTGATATAAACATTCTGTACAAATCTGTATGTAAACACATGCTTTCATTTTTTTTGGGTAAATTCCTAGGAGTGGTATTATTGAGTCTTGGGATAGGTATATGTTTAACTTCTCAAAAAACTACCCATTAATTCTTTAAAGTAACAGTACAATTTTACTTGTACCACCAACAAAGAGTGAGATTTTAGGTTCTAGATCAAGGCTTAGCAAACTTCGGTTTGCCACCTGTTGGTATATAATCCATGAGCTAGGAGGAATTTAAATGGTTGGGGGAAAAAAACCAAAAAAATAATATTTCATGACACTTAAAAACTCTATGAAATTCAAATTTAAGTGTTTGTAAATAAAGTTTTATTGGAACATAGCCACATTCATGTGTTTCTGTGTGGTACGATGCAGCACTGAGTAGCTGCCACAGAGATCCTGTGGCCTGCAAAACATAACATATTTACCATCTGTCCCTTAGAGAGAAAGTTTGCTGAACCCTATTCTACATCCTGGTCAACATTTGGTATTGCTGGATTTTAAGACATTTTAGTGCGTGTGAATTGCTATCTGTGATTTTAATTTGCATTTCCTTGATGACCAGTGATGTTGGCAGCTTACTGGCTCTTCATGCATCCTCTTTTGTGAAATGTCTGCTTCAAGTCTTTTGCCCATTTTAATCGGGCATCTTTTTATGTCAGTCTGTAGGATTCCTTTTTATGTTAGGGAGAACAAGCATTTTGCACCTGTGCTCTGAAGACATTTCCTTCCAGCCCTCAGCCTCAGCCCCGCACGGGGGTCTCTCTGAGGCTGGCCACAGTCTGTCCGTAGCCAAGGAATTCCCACGAGGTCTGCTGGGTTCCTCCTTCTGCACAGCTTGCTTCTGGCCTTCAGCCTGTTCTACAAACCCTACCAGCTTGGCAATTTCGGACCACACTCAGCATCCCTGCCCCACCGCACCACTGACCTCTACCTCCCTGTACATGGTGGAAGAAATCCTGCCAGGAGCATGATCCTATTTTACAGATAAGAAATTAAGTAACTAGGGGTGCCTGGGTGGCTCAGTCTTTAAGCGTCTGCCTTCAGCCCAGGTCATGATCCCAGGGTCCTGGGATCGAGTCCCACGTTGGGCTCCCTGCTCCGCGGGAAGCCTGCTTCTCCCTCTCCCGCTCCCCCCGCTTGTGTTCCCTCTCTCGCTGTGTCTCTCTCTGTCAAATAAATAAAATCTTTAAAAAAAAAAAAAGAAATTAAGTAACTAGATGTTCTTTGCTTAAAGGGAGTGAGAACGCTTCCTGGCTGACCTGTAATGTTCTTGTCTAAGTCCTGGTTGTCATACCACAGCATGAAGCCATTATGTCCTTCAGTAGGTGAACGGATAACAATACATCCAAACACGGATAGCAACGAGCTATCAAGCCATGAAAAGGCAAGGAAGAACCTTAAATGCGTGTTGCTAAGTGGAAGAAGCCAATCTGAAAAGACTACATAATGTAGGATTCTGACTATGTGACATCCTGGAAAAGGCAAACCTCTGGTGGACGAGTTTGCCAGGGCTGATACAAGAAATTACCACTGGTGGAAGTTTCTCTTTCAGAAAAATTTCAACCTCCGCCCCGAGCTCACAAATTCACAAGAAAACTTGACCACTGCTAAGCCGTCGACCTGCTGTACGTGATTTCTCACAGGTTCGGTTCTCTACAGGCTCTAAGAATAGCCTAACATGCAAAATAGTACCATTTGCGGCGAGGCTCCTAGAGGCTCCCATAGGCCTTGGATTCTGGTCTCCACACACATCCAAATACCTGAGGCCCTTTCTTCTTCTTCTTTTTTTTTTATAGATTTTATTTATTTATTTGAGAGAGAGAGAATGAGAGAGAGAGAACACATGAGAGGGGATAGGGTCAGAGGACGAAGCAGACTCCCTGCCGAGCAGGGAGCCCGATGCGGGACTCGATCCCGGGACTCCAGGATCATGACCTGAGCCGAAGGCAGTCGCTTAACCAACTGAGCCACCCAGGCGCCTGGCCCTTTCTTCTTAATAGCGGCCCTGGTGTCTCAGTTTAAACTGTGAGGATACTTTTACTCAGTAATCACACAATTCAGATAAAACAGCCTAGCATATTTGGTCACAGTGTTCTGTTCTGAGAATTAAAAGTACATAGTATGCACAGGAGACACTCAATAAATTGTAGCCTCCCCCCACCCCCAGGGAAAACGCTCCTCCTGGAGTCCTCCCCTTCTCTCCCACCCACGTCCAGTAATCTGCCTTCAAAATCTAGCTAGAAACTGACCACTGCTCCTCACTCCATTGCTACCACCCCGTCCCAAGTCTCCACTGGCTATTTGATTTATTACCAATAGCCAGAGAAAAACCCAAGGTCTTTTTAGTGTCTTATATGTTCCTAAGTGGTTGGCCACCGGCCAGGCTTATTCCTTGAACACATGGGGTTCATGCAAACCTCAGGGCCTTTGCACCTGCCTCTCCCTATCCTGAGACGCTGTTCTCCATATAGTTACCTGGTCCCGTCTTTTATCCCCTTCAGGCCTTGGTGCACATACCCACGTTCTCAATGAAAGCTTCCTGACCAAGTTATTTAAAATTGCAACCCCACACTCATTCCGCAGTCCCTGTGCTCATTAGTTGTCCTTTAGCCAGCAGCAATGATGGAGCACAGGGGAGGTGCCTCCTGGGCGGTGCCAGGAAGAGAACTCGGTATGGAAAGGGTGGGAGGAGCTAAAATCCTAGCATCACTTCATTTTTTGGTTCTGTTTAGCAGCTGGCCTGCAGGCGCCCTTAGAAAATCCCATGATTCTGGGCTGTTTCTTTAGATCAAACTTGCGCTTTGTCCCCTGTAAGTTGTAGATGATCCTGGGAGGGGAACACATCAGACCCTGCCCTCGCACCGCCACAGATCAGCATCTCCCAGTGTTTTGGGAGAAGCGGTGTTCCGTAGGGGTTCCACGGTTCCCATGGCTGGAAACTTCAGAGAGGATGCTCCCAGCAACCTGGGATGGGGGTCCTTCGCTCTCCTCTCTGTCGCCCCTGCCCAGGGAGGGAGTTGCAGGGGAGATGCAGGGAACAGACTACTCAGTGGACGACACAGGGGATGGAGTCTCTAAAAGGTGGCTAGTTGAGACTAGCCGGGGAAAAGTCTGTTCACCCCGCAGCCGTGCTCCTTTGGAGCCTGACCAGGTGCTGCTGAGTCCTCCCCTCCCTTAAGAGGGAGCATCAGGGAGCAGAGCCCACGCTGGCTGCGGAGGGCCCTGGGAGGGAGACCAGACATTTCCAATCGGACTGGAAACACTACAGAAAAAATGACAAATGTTCTTGTACCATCTTTTGGCCCCCCATTGAATGACAAGTCTCTCATAATAAAATGTCGTTTTTGGTAATGGACTTAATCTTTACCTCATTTAATAACTTGATAGGAATGACTGAAATGCCCCACTTAAGAGCAAGTTGCTGTAGGGAGAAACCGAAAGAAGAAATTGATATCAAGAAAGAGGAGGAGAGACAGAATGCAGGAGTGGAGCCTGAAGACCCCACTGCAGGGCACCTGGCTGGTGCTGGGGACGGGGGAGGGCGCGAGTAAGCGGGCCAGGCAGCGGGTGCTGGCCCTCAGCACCTGTGGGTTAGTGGGAGCAGGGACACATTCACGTGGGGGAGCCTGTCATCACCACTCGGTCACTGGCCGTCCCTAGCCCATTCCTCCCTGTCCCGCTCTCCGCCGTAAGACCCTGGGCCTGCGTCCTGCGCCCCCACTGGGGGTCAGGGCACAGAGGGCCAGGCTGAGAGCTCCGGTGGAACTCCAGTGTCTTCCCCCATGTGTCTGATGGGTTCTCCTTAGCACACTGAATTTCTTTGTACAGTAAAAACCTATATAGTTTTAAAAAAAAAGAGTAACTCCCGCTACACTGTGCGCTGTGATACTCCGCGGGACCCACCGCCATCCGCGGCGGTCAGGCTCTTTTGAAGAACGGCTATGCTGCTTTTTCCTTTTCTTTTTTCTTTCCCATTTTGGCTTGAGTAACAGGATTTTTGAAACCCATCATCTATTTTCCTAAGTGAATATTCAGCTACACTTGATTTGAATCAGGGACTATTTGCACTTAAGAGTTTTAGGCGAAGGCAGAGGCTGAGGCAGAAACAAAAGCCCTCCCTTAGGCCGCGGCAGGAAGCACGTCTCTCTGGGTCCACTTTGGTGGCTCGCTGACACCAGATCACCCCTCTCCCTCCATTCACAGGTGACCGCAGAGCTCCCGCACCTGTACCCGCCTGAGACCATTGACCCTGACCCCCCGCACCCTGTTACGAGCTGATTATTGTACCCAAGCCCAAATGGGAGAGGTTCCTTCTGAGAACATGCCATTAGATCCGAAGAGGGAAGTGGATCTGAATATTAAATAAACATTCTCCATTAGGCACAGTGGAGTGTGTCAGACCAATTGCCTCTCTGTCTGCTTTTTAGTTCTATGCAGCGCTCAGAAATGGTTGATGCTCAGCATGCTGCTACATTAAAAAATCATTCTACGGTAAAGTGCCAGTTAAAAGAACTTCAGAGATAAAGAATTATGTAACTGTCCCTTATTGGCCCAGGAAGGAAAGCGATTCAGTAGATGGCTCTCCCCGCCCACCCCCGACCCCCCACGGCGTCTGATCGGCTTTCTTCAGCACTTTGAATTTCTCTGTACAACAAAAACCTGTAATAACCAAAGAAAGAGGACACTCCTTCATGTTCCAAGAAGGTCACGTAAGTCAATTACAGCATATCTGAGCTGGACTTTGAAATCTGCAGCGGATGCAGTTTTAATGCAGCTATGAAAAACATGCTGTTTTTTGCTTTTTGTTTGTTCTGAGAGGAACCTTAATGTTCTGTATTCCAACAAACCGCTCAAAATGGAAAAAAACCAAACAACCCTTAACTTTATAAGCAGAAATACATTCAGCATGTGTATCTTCACTCGTTAGTGAGAAAGCTGTCCGGAAGTGGGACTTGGGTAACCTCCCCCTGGGAGCTCCTTTGCGCTGCCTTGTCCCTCCGTCCTCAGTTCCGCGTGGGTGCTGGACTGGGCTGTGTCGGAGGGGTGCTCAATACCCTTGTCTCCTGCACGAGGCCCTGAGTTCCTGAGGACGACCTCGTATGCTGACCCCCGGCAGAACTTGGCTTGGAGCTAGTGTCATTAACTGTGGTTGAATTAGCAAATGAATAGCCCACCACACAGCACTGGCATCCTTTTGAACGGACATCCATTTGCTCTGCCGTCAAACAGCTGATTGATCTGCAACTTAAACTCCTCTGGGACAAGCTGGCTTTGGTCTTGTCCTAGGTTTCCTTCTGGGGCGGGGGGTGGGGGGGGACTGTGGGCTTACGGTTTGTCTACATTGGCTTCTGAGGCTGACCAGCCCTTGGGGGCTCAGGTAGGGTGAGGCCCGAGCACTCCTGGGGATCAGCACTCCCCTTCTCATTCTGTCTTGCTCCATCCTGTGGGCCCTAATCTCCTTTCTGAGTCTTGCTCTGCTCGTTCAGAATGGTGACTTTTGTGTCTACAGATTTCGGTAGCTGGCCTACCTCTGATGAATTATCTTTCCCCTAAAGAAGAAATACAATCTGGGTCTAAGTTCATCTGATGATTCTGACTCGACCTGATGCCTCTTACTGAGAAGCCACTTGTGGGGAAAGAAGAATCAGAAATTCAGGGCCTGACCTCCCAGGGGGAGCATGCATGGAGATGCAAAATTGTACTCTCTTGATTCTCCTAGAAGGTCCTACAAAACACGGTCGCTTCTCTGCTGTTAAGTTAAAGGTTCCACACTGTGGCTTGGCATTTATTCTTATAATTATGTTCTTTCAAGCTATAAAACAACAGTTCATTAGAATTATACCATCAAAAATTCCTTACCCACTCTGGTGCAGGGAAGAGTTGCTGATGCCTGGATCCTGGGTAAGCTATTCCCCTCACCCCCATGTGTCTTAAAACCACTTTCATCAAAACTTAAAAAAAATCTGATGCTGTCCTTATAGCAGTAGTAAATAAACAGAGTGTCCATTGCTTTAATGTGGACAGGTTTTGAGGGTCAAATGACAGCTCCTGAATTTCACGATGAATATATTCCTTAAAAAAAAAACAAGATAAACTTTTAATTGTTTTCTTCATGCTTCTTCACAGTCAGTCTCCCATGATGGCTTAATTCATAAAAGGCAGCTTCTAGTATTGATTTCTGAAGCACTTTGATGGTTGGAGATAAAAGGAGTGATCTCCTTCCCATTCCACACTGCTTTATCCTGCCACTCAAACTTTCTTCATGTTCTTAAACCGTCAGTCCTATTTGGTCAGCACCCCAGGTCTCTGTGACATCCTGGGAGCTGTGAGCACTTCTGGGTTCTTTCTGTGGCTCTATGACGAATAGGCAAACCAGGCTGCCAGGTGTGACCTCCCGGCAGGTTTCAGGATGCTTCTGCAGGGGGTATGCATCCAGGATCTAGAGAAGCATTGTGCATTTATGTGCAAACACCAGCATTCCCCTAAGCAATTAAGTTCCTACCTTCCTTGTGCTCTCCTACGAATAACACATCCTAAAGAAGGAGGATATCCTGTAATATTGTTAGACTTCTATGTGAACCCTAATAACTGTATTAACCCATGCTGTGGCCATTCACCATAGCACGTGCACACTCACACTGCTGTTTCTTTTGTAGGCTTATGTCCTTTTCCTTTAACCACAGTGTGGATTTCTCCTGGGCTGAGACTATGTCCTCTACCCCTTGGAATCTCTGTATTACCCAGAAAAGCGCCTGCCACATAGTAGGCTCTCAAAGAAATGTTTGTGGTTGGTGAGCAGTAGAAGTGATTCAATGAATAAAGCTACCCTCGTACGTAGCTCAGGGTATGGATAGAATTGCTCCTTGTTTTCCTCTTACGCCAATATCCTCTGCCTGAGTTTTTCCTGGGAGACTCCTAGGTCGTGTTTCACTTCCTGGGAAAGAAAACTCGCTTTTCAGTTGCAGAAAAAATACACTGAATCAATGGCAATCCAAGGCATAGGGATGTAGGCCTTCGCTGGGTCTCTTCTGTTAGGATTTAAGAGGAGCTGATCTGGTGGGATGTTTTCACACTTCCTCTATCAGTCAGCAGCCATGCCCTGGCTCACATTTGCCTTCTGACGGCCTGCGTCTTCTCTGCTCCGAGAATGGCAAGTGAAGGGTTGATGGGGGGTGGGCGGAGGAACATCCTGTCTCTCTTCCGTGGCATCAGGTATGACCCCTTTCGACGGCAGCAGTGTAACGATGCGGTGCGTGCTTCTGACCAAGACACGGAGATCAGGCAGCCCTACAGAACAGATGGAGGGGCAGCCTGGAGGGACAGGGCACTGTGTGCTGCTCCCCAGCATGGGGAGGGGCTGGGTGGCCATGTGAGTCTAAAATCCTTCTTGGGAGGGGAAAATTTACCCCCTGGTACTGAAGATGGAAATGTATTCAAGTGGTGGTTTTTTATTCATAAACCACAGCTTTCGATAATGGGACATGATCTTTCCTGCTTTGGTCAACGTTTTGGACTTTTTAAGAGGAGAGTCTGATGCTCATGGCCCTGAGCTCTTCCTCTTGGGATCCTAATTCAGGGATAAGAATCTTTCTCTTTTTCTATTCAAGGGAATTTAAAAAATTAATTAATTATATTTATTTATTTTTAAAGATTTTATTTATTTATTTGTCAGAGAGAGAGAGCACACAGCAGGGGTAAGGGGCAGAGGGAGAAGCAGGGTCCCTGCTGAGCAGGGAGCCCGATAGTGGACTCGATCCCGGGACCCTGGGATCATGACCTGAGCTGAAGGCAGATGCTTAACCAGCTGAGCCACCCAGGCGTCCCAAGATTTAATTTTTTAGAACAGTTTTAGATTCACAGCAAAGGTGATTGGAGAGTGCAGAGATTTCCCATATTCCCCCGCCTTCCTGCAGCCTACCCCTCTACCAACATCCTGCACTCTATACGAACAGAGCCATACGTTTGTTACAATTGATGACCCAACACTGATACATCTTTGTCCCCCGAAGTCCGTAGTTTATATTAGGGCTTACCCTCGGTGTTGTATAGTCCATGGGGTTGGACAAATGGATAAGGATGTGTATCTACCGTTACAGTATCGTACAGAGTACTTTCACCGCCTTAAAATTCCTCTGTGCTCTGCTTATTCTTCTTTAGTAAGTGAATTTTAAAACACTAGGGGGCAGTTTTCACCAGATCCCTAAACACAATTAGAGTCACTGCTTCAGCTGATGGTCTGATTCTCCTCTCTTTTTCAGTTAGAGTTTGTTTCGGTTTGAAACCAACTAGACAAAATAGCTAAGTATTAATACATTTAGACATGAAGTAAATTATTCTGGGTGCTGTGGGGTAAGGAACAATCACTCAGGGTTCTTTGTTTATTCCGATTGCTTTTTTTTCTTTTTAAAGATTTTATTTATTTATTTAACAGAGAGAGACACAGCGAGAGAGGGAACACAAGCAGGGGGAGTGGGAGAGGGAAAAGCAGGCTCCCCGCTGAGCAGGGAGCCCGATGCGGGGTTCCATCCCAGGACCCCGGGATCATGACCTGAGCCGAAGGCAGACGCTCAACGACTGAGCCACCAGGCGCCCCTATTCCGATTGCTTTATTTATGTCGTAGGGTTTTGATAGTCTCCTGGTTATCTTTCAAGGTCATGAGCAGATTTTAGGTCTTAGTAGATTTGTCTTACCTTTGAAATGCTTATGCTTGGAGACTTTTCATAGACTGAATTAGCTGGAGAATTTGCTAGATCTCTTGGTCTCAACTAAACAATGTGCTTGCTGCTGAAGAATTTCAGTCTAAACTGCAAATGTGTCTGACAGTGTCAAGAGCACAGTTATGGGTGGTGGAGGGAGGGAGGCTGGCTCACGTACCTGAGTGCCAGACGGCAGTCTCAGGGCCAGCGCCAAGCCAGCCAGGAACCCTTGTGAATGGAAAGATCTGATAATTCCTCTCCTGTCTTCCTTCTCTTCACCTGCAGGAGGCAACCACCTGTACACTTTCTGTGGTTTCATTTGGATCCTTCTGAACTGTTTCCTTAAGGCCCACTTTGAAAGGTGTGGTCACCGCTGTTTTGCCCCCCCCGCCCCAAGGGGCTCTGTAACAGCTCCACCGTTCCCACGTCCCGTGGTCTTCAGCCTCCTGTACCACTTTGCATAAATGGGCAAACACAGTGGATTCCTTTTCAGTCCTTATCCTTGAACTCCCAGCTGAAACTCCTAGCTGCTCCCTTCTTCCTGAAACTCCTCCTTTCTCGGCTTCTCCCAACGGTCTTTGTTATTCTTTATACCTTTCCTTCTACAACACTCTTCTGAAAGATGGGAGCTCTGTGTTCTTCTGTCTTGGGCCCTCTTCTCTTCTTACTGCGCACATTCTCCCGGGGTGGCCGCCCGCCCCCTCAGGGCCCGTCGCCGGTGGGTTACTCCTGTGTGTCTATCTCCAGCTCAGTAGGCCCCCGTGGGTTCCAGGCCCTCGGTAAAGCCCATCTGCTTCCCCAACGATGCCCACTGGCTTCTCATGGTGGCTCTCGTTCAACACATCCAAAGGGGAGCTCATTGTTCTCCTTCCACTCCACCTGCCTCTTCCTCTTAAATCCTTTATGTTGGGGCATGTCATTGCCATTTTGCCTAAGAGGGAAAACTAAGAGTTCACGGAGACTCCTCTCCCACTCCTCCTTTCCGCCATCTCCTCGGTCACCAGATTCAGTGGATTCCATTTGCCTCCGTCCCGATCCTTCCTGGTCCTTCTTCTTTGTCATTACTACGTCGGCCTGCGTTCACCTCTTCACATCTCGAGACTGGACCATTGTGACTGTCTCCAACTGGCCATGTGCCAGTTTGGTGGATTGAGGCCAGACCGCCTAGGTTTGGATCCTGGCTCCATCCCAGAGAGGCTGGGTGAGCCTGGAATGTGGTTAACTGTTTTAGGTTGTGTGATCTCATGTGACCATTTAGTTTACAACGTTGAGTGTGGGTATCACGGAGAGAAGTGGTTCAGCTGAATACAGAATTCAGAAACTGTGCCAATTTATGGAGTGTTTATCATGTGCTAAGCTCTACGCCAAGTAAGTTTATATACAACTTTTTCAATTAATTTCACTGAATCCTCTCAGTTACCATGTGGCATCAGGATTATTATTGATATGGAAACTGAAGCCCTAAGCTCAGGTCACAAAGCTGGTAACTGGGTATGCTGGAATTTCAGACAAAGTCTGACTCCAGTGCCTTGTTCTTCACCACCCTGCATCTCTTCGTGGATCATAAGTATACCCCAAGTTTTGAGAGTATTCATAAAAAATAGTTATGTATTCCACAGACACCCTTAACCACCGTAGATGACATTCAGTTGGAGTCCTTTTCAGGGCCAGTACTAATCATCCGCATGAACATGAAGTTGTTATGGACTGAACTGTGTCCCCTCAAAAGTCATATGTTGAAGCCATGATCCCCAGTGTGACTATTTGGAGATACAGTCCTTAGGGAGGTAATTAAGGTTAAATGAGGCCATAAAGGTGGAGCCCTAGTCCAATAGGGTTGGTGTCCTGGTAAGAAGAGGGAGACCGCGCCCTCTCCTGCTACGAGGACCCACGAGAAGCTGGCCATCTGCACGCCAGCAAGAGAGCCTCCAACCGGCACCGAACCCTGCCGGACCCCGGTCCTGGCCTCCCCAGCCTCTGTGAGGTGTGAGGAAATCAATCCCTGTGGCCCGAGCCACGAGGCCTGTGGTATTATCACAGCTAGAGCTAAGACCCGAGTCAAGAGAGCAGCTTTGACCGAGTGCTCGGACCTGCCGGCGTTTGGACAGGTCACAGAACAGCTTGAATTCTGGGGATGGAATCTGGCTTCACATAAACGAACAGGCCGCATCCCGCCTATACAATTGTAGTTAACAGATTATACAATAAAATGACACAGAAGTTGTGACTAAAATGCCACAATCGCGGGGCATCCCCTTCGTGTACATACGTAAGGAAGTGTGACGCTGTCGTGCCTTTGGGAAAGTGAAGGCACAGCGGAGTATCTGGGATTTCCACTGACTTAAAAGCCACGGTGCTACAGGAGGCTGGGGCAAAAGGAGGGCAGCGACTCGATGGGGATGTGCCCCGGGTGTCCTCGCAGCCTGAGTGTACCGGACATCTCACAAACTGCCCTCTTGGCCGCTGCATGCTTTACCACGGATTAAGAAGAAACAATGGCATTTATTTGAAAAAACAAGTGATCAAAACCCCACAGCAAAGAATATTCCATGCGTTTGTCATGGCACCAAGCACTTCCTCTTGCAGCAACTGCGGACCCAGACTGAGGTCATTCTGGTTTATACTAATGGCCAAATGCAGAGGAAAAGCAGCACATGTCCCAGAGAGATTGCTCCCCTCTAGAGAGACATTTTCCTGGCAGGGAAACAGCAATCACACAAAAATATAACAGGAAATAGTTGAATAAAGTAAAAAACATAAATCCTACCCACAGTGGAGAATTTTAAAATTGAATAATAATCTGGAAAAAGAATAGTAGCAAATGAACAGTTGGGTGGTACCTGACGGCTCTTCCCCAGTAGGAATGTGGTGAACAGGGAATTCACATCATAGTCAACAAAAGATGTGGAAGGAAAAAATCAAGGACATCCGCTATATTACAAGTCCGGGAGCTCAGTGGTAGACAGATTCACTCAAAGAATGGTGAATGTAGCTTTGCTTGCTACAGGTGTTTGGACGGATGAAATATTTTGCTCCTACACCCAGTTTTGTCGACTGTACTTTTACTGGGTGTAGACCCCAGGCTGCCGCACCTGACGCCCAGAGGTCTGTATTGCTTGGGATAGAGATCAGAGGTAAGAACTGGTGGCCTGTGGACTGCATCAGGCACACAGACTGTGTTTTATTAATTTGAGCCGACGCTTAAAAATAAGTAGGTGTCAGATGAAAATGGGCATTTCCATCCTGTTATGGAAATTCAGAAGACCTGGTGACACTGGGCTTGCATTCTCACAGGGCAACAATGTGTTGAAGCTAGGACACGTTTAGACAGGGCACGTGCTCTCTGAAACCTCCTTCTGAATTGTACCCTGCTGCCCCCCATTCGTAAGTTGAAACCCTAACCCCCAAAGTGACTGTATTTGGAGACAGGGCCTTTAAGGGGGCTGTTTAGGTTAAATGAGGTCATAAGGCTGGGTTCCTAATCTGATTTTTCCCTCCTCCCTTGTGCACAGGCTTACGGAGGAAAGGCCATGTGAGGACACGGCAAGAAGGCGGTCATCTGCAGGCCAGGAAAGGAGGTCTAAGGGAAACCAATTCTGCTGGACCTCAACCTTGAACTGCCAGCCTCCAGAACCATGAGAAAAAAATGGCTGTTCTTCCCACTGCTCGGTCTGTGGCACCTTGTGATGGCAGTTCAAGCCCACTAATATAGAGCTCAGGCTCTGGAGAAGAGAGTTGTCTGAGAATTCTTCCCTGTGGCCCACCCTACACACTTGTCATCTGACCACTTCTCTGAGACCATTCCCTCCCCATTCCTACTACACAGTTCTACTTCTGACTCTAGGATCCCTTCAGGATCTGTGGCCTTTTAACTGGAACTTCCATCTTATCTGCACCCCACCTCTGTTCCCCCTTAAAACCCAGCCACCCCATGACTGAAAGAATGCTCCACCTAAGAGTTAAAACAGAACCACATCAGTCTTGCTGTCAGGCCCTCATGGCCACAGTGGCTCCCAGACTCTTGTGTTCCTAGCACCACGTGGGGTACTAAGTCCTGTGCAGGAAACAAAGCTCAGGTCATCGGGATGGACCATGGGGGTGTTAGCATGCATCAAAGCACCCATGAAGCGTGTGGGCTGTAACAAAGTGCCAAACAAGAGGTGCAAATAGAATTCAATACGGACACGAGGGAGTTACACATTTATTCCCACGGGAGGCCTGGGCATGTCTCCTGGAGGAGATATCATCATGGAAGATGGGACAACCTCGGACTAGTGGGCATGGAGTATGGAAGGGCCCTAAAGTGCATGCGTCCTTCCTGAGCCTGTGAGTTCTCCAATGCACATTCTAGAATAAGTAAGTGAATGGGGTCAGTGAGCAAGATAAATGCCTACTCAATATAATGGCAGCAGAAGCAAACGTTTGAGGCCATGAATGGTCAGTAAATCGTGCTTTTGATTCAAAGATTTCCAGCTCAATCCACTCTCAATCCTAACAAAACCAAGAACCGCTCTCAGTTTAATTCAAGTCTATACGAAATCTGATAAACAATGTGATCCTGACACAACAGCATGTACTTTCACGTTGACATCATCAGGTGGAAGATACAATGTACTTTACCCCAAAGATCTGAGTCAATGTCATTTCCAATATGATGTTAGTATACAAGCTATAAAGAGGGTAGTCATTCAACATATATACCAGAAGTTGGCTCTTGGACCGCACCATTCCCTTCTTTAGATATTATCTCTCAGTTCCTTTTCAAAGAATCATAAGCTTATTAATTTTTACATATATCAAGCATGTTCTGCTTCAGCTATCCTTTTATTTAAAAAAAATTCTGTTCAACTGCACAATCACATTAAAACATTGCATCGCTACAACTCTAGACCTTATTTATTTTATTCTTCTTTTATTTCTTGAGACCACAGTCCTCTCCTTTTTGAGTTATTTTAATCTGAGGCACTTACAATTTTTGGCTTGAGTAATTTCAAATTAGTTTCTTTCCAGAAAAATAAGTGGGTAGGAGCATACTTTGAGCACTTGCATTTCTGAAGATCTTAGACAGAAGTAATGGTTTAATGAGGTATGAAATTCTAAGATTACAATTCTGTATTTTCAGACCTCTGGAAACATTGCTCTGTCATAGTGTAGAAGTTAGTACTGTAGATGAAAACTGTTTCTGATCTGGTCCTCTTCCCTTTTCAGGTAAACTGCTTGCTTATTTTATTTTTTTTTCTTCTTTGTTTCTCCCCCCAAATTTCCCTTTATCTTAGAATTCAGCAGCTAGGTTTGTGTTGTTTTAATTATTCATTCTTGCAGTAAGGGAGCTCTTTCAAATTGAAGACTTATTTGGTTCTCTAAATGTTAAATAAAAGCCGCCTTCATTTATAACCAGGTATCTTACTCAAGTCATGGAATGGGTTCCTTTCCTATGCATAGCAGAGCACAGAGGTAAACAGTTATTTTTCCTAATATCTCACAAAATTTGGGTCAAAGCCCACATATTAAATGTTTGTTGTTTGCCTTACAATTTAAAAGGCAACCAAGCAGCATCAGGAATTCATGATTTTTTTTTTTTAATTTTTTATTCTACAGTAGAGTGCACAGAAAATGCTTTCTGGGTGCTAACTTGGAGAAGCACTGCTATGCTTGCTACAGCTAAAGCTCTGAGAAAAATCCTAGCAAACCATGTAGTAGTTTGTTCCCTTTGAAACGCTGGTGACTTGGTGCCCACTTTCTTGCAGGCCGTTAGCACCATGCGCAGCTCTTGGGGAGCCTGCCACGCTATTCTGCTTCTGGTTCTGAAAGAGAAGCAAACGTTCTGGGAGCACTGGGGTTGAAATTACTCAATGAAATAGAAGTGCTATATCCTCAGCGGTTGAAGTCACTTCTCCAAAGGGAACAAGCCACACCTACCGACAGCTCTGCCCTAATTCTGTGATTGGAAGGAAAGCTTTGCGGTCACGCTAAAAGATCTTACAGTCTCCTGCCATTTGTGCTCCTAAAACAAAGTGCAGAATGACTACACCGTTGCAGGAAATGAGATGCTCGCGTTAGCCATCCCTGTGGATTGCAGACTGGGGAAGTAATCGAGGGGGGAAAATTCCCAGAGAAGCTCATTAATTAGTAATAAATAGGCAATTGGCCAAAATCACAAGGTGTGGAAAGCAGCAAAATCACCTGGTAATGTGTTCTCGGCCAAATCACGAAAGTAAATAATTTCCGTGTGCAAATCAACGTAGCGACGATTTTAGCCTGCCCCACCTCCCCGCACACTTCTGCGACCGTAGCCCACCCGGTGCGGAACGAGAGGGGCCCTGCGCCCGGGGCGGGGCGCGCGCCGACGGCACCTACCCAGCAGCAGGAGCCGGTGCGTCTGCTGCAGGTCGCGCTTCTGCTCGCGGAGCATGCGGTCGATGCTCCTGCTGACCTTCCTCGCCTCGCGCTCCGCCTCGCGCTCCGCCTCGCCCTCCTCGGCTCGCAGCTGCTCCGGACGCCGCCGCCGCTCCTTCTTCGGGGTGGCTTTGGGCCGCGTGCACGCCGGGCTCCCGCCGGCGCCCCGAGGGAGCGGGGTCGGGGCCGCGTCTCCCCCCACCGCCGCCGGGGCTCGGGCGGGGGTCGGGGCCGGGGCCGGGCCGGGCCAAGCGTCTTCCGCAGGCTCTTCCGAGGCGGCGCGGGGGACGTCCTCCGGATCCCCGAAGAGCAGCGGCCGCAGACTGTAGCACAGACCCATGTGGACGCGGGGATGCGGGGGGGCGCGGGGTTCAGGCTGGAGCCCCGGCGGAGGGGCGGGAGGGGGCTGCACCCGGACCCGGCGCGGCGCTGCCGCCCACAGGCTGCGGGCTGGGGGTGCGGAGGGCCCGGGCCGGGCGCCACGGCCCCTCACTGTCCCGGAGGGCCATTTTGCATTTTCCGCTGGGTGCAGGGGGTGGCGGCCGCCTGGGCTGGAGATCACCTGATAACGCGGCGAGCGGGCCGCGCCGACGGGCCTCCGCGAGCCCGGCCCCCGTTACCGTAAAAACCGCCGCCGGGACCGATACCCCGTTACCGTAAATACCGCCGCCAGGGCCGGCCCTCGTTACCGTAAATACTGAAGCCTTGGTGGTTCCATTGTAAATACCACCGCCGTCTCCACTCTGGTTACGGTAAATATAGCCGCCTGGCCCGGCCCCCAAGACCGTAGGCACCGCCTCGCGTTCGAGTCTTCCATACCGTAAATACGGTTGCCCGAGCCCGGCGTGCAGCTGCGGACAGTGCCGCAGTGGCGGTGGTGGTGCCGTCACCACCCAGAGCTGCCATTGCAGCACTTAGAAAACCACCGTGGCTTCGATCTGGGACAGTGGTAAATTAGAACGGGAAGATTGATAAATACTAAATAAGTGAAAGGATACATGGAGGATGGGCGGGTGAATGAACAGTGAAAATCACACTGATACTTCATAGTTTTTTGTTTGTCCCTGACAAAGGGATAGAGATGCTAGCTTTCAGATCTTGAATTGCCGGATGTATTACCTGCAGAGATCACCGCACCTTGCCTCTCCTTTTTCACTTACATCTTAAACACAACCAGACACATCTGCACGCTTTTGATCCTTACCTTAATTCTATTATGCCTTTGATCTCGACAAAAATCTCCAAATCAGGAGGTCCATGACATCATTTTTAACAATCACACTTATTAAAACATTGAGAAGGAGAACATGTAATTGTCATATACTATTTTTATTTGTTAAAACGAATATATGAAATTGCACTCTGTATCCTATTTTTTAATCCACAGTATAAGGTCAGAGAGGAGCAGAGGCGTATTCAGACCGGGTGCCCTTTCTCCACGCCTCCTATGGATACAACCCCAACGGAGATCCCCACTGTCTCTATTATTTCCCACTTAATATCCATCATCTTATAGAACAACTGTTGAAAATTTCGGTAGTTTTTAAGAACTCTGCTATAACACGTGTTCCTTAATTTCTACTAAATGACATGAAATATTATAACTGATAAATATACGTAATGTAAATCCTGTTAATTGCGGCAGATTGGTCTGTTTAATGCAACGCCCTGCTAACAAAGGTACACTGTACCAACTGGCACTTGGTGTAAATATTACATTTGATTAAATATTTTATTATTTTGTTTTGAAAGAGAACTTTTTATTACTTTTATGTACAAAAAATTCAACAGCGTCTGCTCATTCCAGTTTTGTGGCCAGTTCTTTAGCATTTGCCTTTTCCAGCTTGGCAATGCGAGCTACTGACTTTGGACCCAGGACGTTGCCTCCCCAGTGATGGTGGATCTCATCATATCTGTCATTGTAATTGGTCCTGATGGCTTCCACCAGCTTAGCCAGAGCTCTTTTGTCTTCCTATGTGAAGGCCACAGTGGTGCAGGTCTTCCTGTGGACCAGACACCCCAGCCTGGCCTTCCCCTTGACAATGCAGTAGGGAACCCCCATCTTACGACACAGGGCAGGCAGGAAGACAACCAGCTTAATGGGATCCACATCATGTGCACTCACTATGAGCTGAGCCTTCCTGTTTTCTGCCCAGGTGGTGACATATTAACCCCTGCTTGAGGGACAGGCGGCCTCTTAGTGGGGACATCCCCTTTGCCAGCAGCTTTCTTCTCAGCCCGGGCCAACAGTCTTTGCTTCTTCTCTTGCTTTGTCTCTGGTCTGTATCTTCTTCTCTTGCTTTGTCTCTGTATCTGTATCTGAGTGTAAGCGTTGCCGTTTGGTGGTCCAAGGCCTGGGTGAGCTGGTTAATCACAAGAGGCACTTTGAGACGTTTATAGAGAGTAGCCCTTTGCCGCTGAGGCCAGATGTAGCAGGGCGATTTGACAAAGCAGGGGAGGTCCCTTTTGGACTGGGTCTGCTGTCCAATGCCAAAATTCTTGGGCCTTTTCTCAAACAGGGGATTGACTATCTTCTTGGTCCCCCGTTTCTTCACAACAGCAGGAGCCGGGGCCCCCTTCTTCCCCTTAGCCTTCTTTCCTTTTGGCATCTTGGATGGCTGGAGGGGAGGGTACATTTTGATTAAATTTTTAAAGAAGGAAATTGGAGAGCTAGATTTGCATTTATTTTAGGGCCCTGTTAAGAACAAAAGTATATACTATGTAATGTTTTGGACCTAACATTATCCCCCAAATTTGCCAAAATTAGCTGCACTTTTAGGTTTTTGTAGAAGAAAGGAGGACCATAGAAAATCTAACTTGAGAAAACAGAAAAAACTATGAAGTATCAGTGTGATTTTCACTGTTCATTCACCCGCCCATCCTCCATGTATCCTTTCACTTATTTAGTATTTATCAAACGCCAACAATATGCTAGGCATTCTGGTTGGTATCAGGTGAAGCAAAAGACATGGGTCCTTGTGGTGTTTATACACTAATGAGGTAGAAATATGTTCAATCCTATACATACAAGTTAATAAATTTATGATATATTTCAAATTATGCAAATGTTGTGAAGGGAAGGAAAAGGGTTCTCTAAGAAGTAATAAGGGAAGGCCCAATTTAAATTGGAAAGGGAGGCAAAGAAAAGGAAAACACTGATTCAAAGGGATACATGCATCCCTATGTTTATAGCAGTATTATTTACAATAGCCAAGATATGGAAGCAACCCAAGTGTCCATCAAGAAGAATGGATAAAGAAGCTGTAATATATATATATTACATATATATATAATACAATTATAAAATTATATTACTAATATATATTGCATATATTATATATAGTATTATGTATACACATATATACACACTGAAATATTAGCCATAAAAAAGAATGAGATCTTGCCATGTGCAACAAGCATGGACCTAGAGGGTATTATGCCAAGTGAAATAAATCAGAGGAAGACAAATACCATACGATTTCACTCAAATGTGGAGTTTAAGAAACAGAACAAATGAACAAAAAAGAGAGACAAGCAAAACCCAGACTCTTAAATACGGGGAACAAACTGGTGGCTGCCAGAGGAGAGGTGGCTGGGGGGAAATGGGTGAAATAGGTGATGGAAATTAAAGAGTACACTTATCATGATGAGCAATGAGTACTGAATAGAATTGTTAGGCTATTATATTGTACATCTGAAACTAATATGACACTATGTGTTAATTATACTTCAGTAAAAACAATGGTAGGGGAAGAAGTTTGTATGTGATACAGGGAAGGCCTTTCAGAGGAAGGGATATTTGAACTGAGAAGAATATATACCAATTCCTTTCCTGTTATAACTTATTAAACTTTATCAACTAGTATCACAAGAGATGGATAACATTTTACATATTAAAGCCAGGTGAAAACAGAAGCAAATATAGTATAGATTTTATTTTTATTTATTTTAGAGAGAGAGAGCATGAGTAAGCACAAGTGGAAGGAGGGGCAGAGAGGGAGGGAGAGAGGGAGAGAGGAGGAGAATCTCTCAAGCCGACTCCATGTGGAGCGCGGAGCCTGACACTGGGCTTGATCTCACAACCCTGAGATCATGACTTTTTTTTTTTTTAAGATTTTATTTATTTATTCATGAGAGAGAGAGAGAGAGAGAGGCAGAGGGAGAAGCAGGCTCCCAAGGAGCAGAGAGCCCAATGTGGGACTCGATCCCAGGACCCTGGGATCATGACCCGAGCCAAAGGCAGACAGATGCTCAACCATCTGAGCCACCCAGGCGCCCTGAGATCATGACTTGAGCCTAAACCAAGAGTTGGACGCTTAACTGACTGAGCCACCCAGGTGCCCCTAGTATAGATTTTTAAAGTACATAATTTGTATCTAGATGGGAATTCACTCACATTTAAGGATTTACTTAAGAGATAGAAGACAATGTTTTCTATTGGTACCCAATATCATAAACTGAAAATAATTTCTTAAAATCCTGTTAAAAGAATCCTAGGAAGGGGCGCCTGGGTGGCTCAGTTGTTAAGCGTCTGCCTTTGGCTCAGGTCATGATCTCAGGGTCCTGGGATCGAGCCCCAAACCGGGCTCCTTGCTCAGCAGGAAGCCTGCTTCTCCCTCTGCCACTCCCCCAGCTTGTGTTCCTGCTCTCACTGTGTCTCTCTCTGTCAAATAAAAAAAATCTTAAAAAAAAAAAAAAAGAATCCTAGGAAAGAATTGTTGGGGGCCCATCTTGCCCATATTTCAATTTCTTTCAACACTTTTAATTATATATCAATTACACAAAATTGGATTATGTATTCTCTGCATAGGATAAATTAGAATAAAATATTTAATATTTATATATCACTTTAGTTAAATTTAGTGTTTTCTCTTTAATTCAAGGTTGATTTTTAATTCATGAATAATTAGGTCATACAAGTAAGCAATTTCTAATGCCAAAGAATGATTATGAATCTGAAAATAGAAATCATGAGGTGACTCTAAAGTAAATGTAAAATTATAGCATGTAAGGTATAATTTTATATTTAATCTTAACTGATGCCAAAGGATTATTTCAGCCTAACTTCATTTTCCTTTGAACTTTCTAAGAGCAATCAGAATTAAATATAGTGAAAGGTTTATGTCTAAGGTCTTTGTATGGAAATCATGTTCAGTTGATGAAAGTGGCATTTTATTGCTGCACATTTTTGCAAATTTTCACTGTTTAATTGGAAACTTGAGTAAGATTGTAGAAATGAGTTAAGACCAATTTGGCTTCTTTCTCCCCAGTTGGAACTATAGTTGAATAGTATGATGTGTAGTTATAGAGGATTGATTAAACAATGATACATTCTCAAGAATGCAATAATAATGTATCCATTAAAAATGAGAGAGGGCTAATTTCCTATAACGCAGGATTTCTCAACCTTGGCACTATTGACTTTTGTGGCTAGGTAATTTGTTGTGGTGGGGAACCGTCCTGTGTATTGTAGGATGTTTAGCAACATCCTTGGCCTCAACCCAGTAGAGGCCAGTAGCACTCTTCCTCAGTAGTGACAACAACAACGAAATGTCCCCAGGTATGCCAAATATGCCCTTAGGCAAAACTGCCCCTAGTTCAAAACCATGGTTGTAATAGTTTGGCAGAGTAGCTCAGTTGGACTAATCAATTAAAAAATATGATATTTATATCTCCTATTTTTTTTTAAGATTTTTATTTATTTATTTGACAGACATAGACACAGTGAGAGCAGGAACACAAGCAGGGGGAATGGGAGAGGGAGAAGCAGGCTTCCCGTGGAGCAGGGAGCCCCATGCGGGGCTCGATCCCAGGACCCTGGGATCATCACCTGAGCCAAAGGCAGATGCCCAACTACTGAGCCACCCAGGCGCCCCGTATATCTCCTATTTTAATGTACTGGAGAGTAACCAGAGCAAGTCTACCCTTGAAAGATAAGTACAATGGGTAAGATTTGTGATTTTAAGACTTTTTGCTTGAGGACACTTCCTAATTCACCATTTGTGGGTAGCAGAAAGCCACAATATTACTGGCAAGACTGGCTACATGATTAGTGGGGCTCAGTACAAAATAAAAATCCAATGCCCCTTGATGAAAATTTAAGAATTTCAAGACAACAATAACAGAGTATTAAATCAGGCATGAAGTGCTGTATGACTTTGCAGATAACATGCCCATGAAGCTGGGCCTACTTATTGGCTTGATATATCAGAGAATAGAATCTGGAGGTGGGGAAACAGCCAGAAAATTAGTAGTGAAATCCTAGAAAGGAGGGAACGTTAGAAATGTGAGCCCCACAAATCTGTATATAAAATCCATTCAAATCTTTGGCTGACTAACAACAATACAGGAGGAGACCCTGGGGGCCTGACAAAAACACCTAAAAAATGTAAAGGGACAGAGGAAAGATTTCATGGTCTTCTTTCTTCAAGACAGACAGATTTTGAATTCAGCTGTGTTAACTGGCTTATAGAACAAAACAAAGCAAAACAAAAATCACTCATTAGAGAGATATAACAGAAAATAAAGTCTCTACAAGATATCATTTATGATTCCCAGTGTCCAATAAAAAGCATTAGACAAACACACAGACAGAAAAATGTGACTCATAGTTAAGAAAAAAAAGCAATAAATCGATGCCTAGATGAACCAGATGTAACTATTAGCAGACAAGGACTTTAAAGTAATGATCATAAACATATTCAAAGAGTTAAGGGGCGCCTGGGTGGCTCAGTCATTAAGCGTCTGCCTTCGGCTCGGGTCATGATCCCAGGGTCCTGGGATCGAGCCCCGCATTGAGCTCTCTGCTCGGCGGGAAGCCTGCTTGTCCCTCTCCCACTCCCCCTGCTTGTGTTCCCTCTCTCACTGTGTCTCTCTCTCTGTCAAATAAATAAAGAAAATCTTTAAAAAAAAAAAGAGTTAAAAGAAGGAATGAACCAATGGATAATCTAAACACAAAAATTGAAACTGTAAAAGAGAAGCAAATGGAAATATTAAAACTCAGAAATACAATAACTGAAATAAAAAGAAATCACTGGATGTGCTTACCAGCAGGGTGAAGATAGAAAAAGAACAAACTGATGAAATTAAAAATAGATCAAGAGAAATGATCCAACGTGAAGAACGGAGAGGAAAAAAACAACTGAAGAAAAATGAACAGCTTCTCTGAGGTCTGTTGATCAATATTATGTGGTCTAAACAAAGTGCAATTAGAGTCCTAGAAATAGATGAGAAAGAAATTGGGATAGAAACAATATTTGTAGAAGTAGTGGCCCCAAACTTCTGATATGTGATGAGACAACATTAACTTACAAATCCAAAAAACCCAGTGAACCATGGGCAGGATTAATATAAAGAAGAACACACACAAGTGTGTATGATAAAAGCACTGAACTTCAAATATGAAGAGAGGATTGTAGAAGTAGCCAAACAAAACAGATACATGATGTATAGGAAGCAGCGTATGAAAAATGCTGGCTTTTCCTCAGGAACAGCAGATGTGGAAAAGCAACAGAACAGCATAGTTGAAATGCTGAAATACAGAAAACCCAGAATTTTATATCTTGCCAAGCTATACTTCAAGAATAAAAGTGAAAAAAAGGTAAGATTAAAGAAACTATGAGACAATGGGCATCAGCTGACCTGTACTATGAAAAATGCTAAATGGAAGTCTTCAGGCTAAAGGGATAGGACACCAGATGGTAACTCAGATCCAGAGGAAAAATAAAGATCAGCCCAAATGGTAAATATGTGGGTAAATCTGAAGACTATATGTATTCTTTTTAATATTTCTTTTAAAAACATATGCCTATTTAGGGAAAAATATTAATAGTGTATTATGGGTTAATAGTGCATGCAGATGAAATCTATGGAAATGTTACAAAGGGTGGAGTGGGCAAAGGGACTATACTCTCATAAAGTTCCAATGTTTTATGGAAAGTAGTATAATATTAACCATAAGTAGATTGTGATAAGTTACCAATAGAATTTCCTTCAGTGACGAAAATGTTCTATATCTGCATTGTTCTCTAAAGTAGCCACTACTGGGCGCCTGGGTGGCTCAGTTGGTTGGGCGACTGCCTTCGGCTCAGGTCATGATCCTGGAGTCCCAGGATCAAGTCCCGCATTGGGATCCCTGCTCAGCAGGGAGTCTGCTTCTCCCTCTGACCTTCCCGCCCTCTCATGCTCTATCTCATTTTCTCTCTCAAATAAATAAAATCTTTTGAAGTAGCCACTACTAACATGTACTTACTGCACACTTGGTATGTGGGTGTTGTCACTGGAGAACTAAATTTTAATTTTAATTACTTAAAAAAAACCCAAATTCTTAAATACAGAAAACTGGTGGTTGCCAGAGGGGAGGTGGGTGAGGAGATGGGCAAACTAGGTGAAGGGGATTAAGAGGTACAAACTTCCGGTTATAAAATGAATAAGTCCTGGGGATGAAAGGTACAACATGGGGAATATAGTCAATAATACTGTACTAACATTGTATGGTGACAGATGGTGACTCTACTTACCGTGGTGAGCACTGAGTAATGTCTAGAATTGTCGAATCACTATGTTGTACACCTGAAATTAATGTAACATTGTATGTCAATGATACTTCAATAATTTATAAAAATAAATGTACATGGTCACATGTGACTAGTGGCTACCATTTTGCACAATGTAGCCCTCGAGAAACCACTAAAAAAGAGTGAAAAGTAGGATACCTAAAAAGCTAATTGCAGAAAAAAACTGAAATACCAAAAGGTATTCAACTAAGCCTGAAGAAAGAAGAAACAGAGAGAAACAAATGAACCAAATAGAAAACAAATAGCAAAATGGCTAACTTAAATCCGACTATTTTAATAATTAAGTGTAAGTGGACTAAACCTTTTAATTAAAAGACAGAGAATGTCAGAGTGGATAAAAAAGACCCAACTTGGGGCGCCTGGGTGGCTCATTTGTTAAGCGTCTGCCTTCGGCTCAGGTCATGATCCCAGAGTCCTGGGATCGAGCCCCCCATCAGGCTCCCCGCTCTGCGGGAAACCTGCTTCTCCCTCTCCCACTCCCCCTGCTTGTGTTCCCTCTCTCGCTGTGTCTCTCTCTGTCAAATAAACAAATAAAATCTTAAAAAAAAAAAAAAGACCCAACTTTCTGCTGTTTATAAGGAACATGCTTAAAATATAGACACAGAGAGGCTGATAGTAACAAGAAGGAAAAAGATTTATGATGGTGTATTGGTTTCCTGTGCCGCAGTAACAGATTACCACGAGCTAAGAAGTTTAAAACAACAGATACTCATTTTTTCACAGTCCTGAAGGTCAGCAGTCAAAATGAAGGTGTTGGCAGGGCCACGTTCCCTCTGCAAGCTGTAGGGGAAAATCCTTCCTGGCCTCCTCCAGCTTCTGCTGGCTCCCTGGGCTTATCGACGGTGGTGGCCTCACAGCAATCTCTGCCCTTGTGTTCACTTGCCTTCTTCCTGTGTCTGTGTGTCCTTTTCTGTCTGTTATAAACACAGTCTCGTTGGTTTTAGGGACCACCCTAATCTAATGTGATCTCATCTCTATCCTTACCTTAATTATATCTGCAAAGATTTTATTTCCAAATAAGGACACATTCTGGGGTCTTTTTTTGGGCGGGGGGGGGCATGAATTTTTGAGAGACATTGTTTCATTCAGTACATATGGAAATATTAATCACGAGAAACCTGGAATAGCTACATTAATATCAGGCAACATAGAATTCACGATAAGGAGATTTACTGAAAACAAAGAACACTACTTCATCATGATGAAAGGGTCAATACGTCAGGAAGATATAACAAATATAAACACTATAGCCAACAATTGCAAAATGCTCCTCCTAAGTTCAAGGGAAATGTTCACTGACATAGAACAGAACTGGGCCAAAAAACATATCAGCAAATTATAAAACACTCAAAGTCTTATAGAGCATGCTTTCTGACCATGATGGAATTAAGTCAGCAGGACAATAAAGTATCTAGAAAATCCCCACATATTTGGAAATTAAGCAACTGACTTCTGAATGATCCATGGTAGAAAAGTTTAATAAAATTAATAAATTCCTAGCAAGAAGTAGGGAAAATGCAAATTATCAATCCCAGGTATAAAAGAGGGAGCACTGTTACAGCAACTACGTATGTCAAAATGATAAATAAGAGTATTATGGACAAACGCATTTGACGATTTAGGTGGAATGGACAAATTCTTTGAAAAATACAATTTAACGAAACTAATACAAGAAGAAACAAAAAGTCTGAATAGTGGAGTATCTAGCAAATACATGGAAATTGTTACTGAATGTGTCCCCACAAAGAAAACTCCAGGTATTGATTACTTTACTGGTGAATTCTATAAAACATTAAAGGAAGATAATAATACCAGTATTAAAGAAACTCAGAATAAAGAGGGAGAAGAAATTTTAAAACTCAGTGACTTGTTTGAAGCCAGCACAACCTCCAGACAAAGACTTGACTGATACAAAATAGAACCAGGACATTTTAGACCAATATTGCTCAAGAATGTAGATGCAAAAAAGCTTTAAAAATATTAGCCAGCAATGTATAAAAAATAATAGTCACAATCAAGTAACATATCCCCATGATGCAAGGTTGATTTAACATGTTCTCTGGATTTCCAAATGACATAACTGTTAATATACAAAATACTGATGCCTGGGTGGCTCAGTCCATTAAGCATCTGCCTTCGGGTCAGGTCATGATCCCAGAGTCCTGGGATCGAGTCCCACATCGGGCTCCCTGCTCAGCGGGGAGCCTGCTTCTCCCTCTGCCTGCCGCTCCCCCTGCTTGTGTGCACTCTCTCTCTCTCTGACAAATAAATAAAATCTTTTAAAAAAAATATATAGAAAATACTAAGGAATAATCTTAAGAGCATTCTAGAATTAATGTGTGAGCTTAGCCAGGTCTCAGGATACCAGGTCAGTATACAAAAATAAATTATTTTACTATATACTAACAAAAACACCACCACTATCACCGCCATTGGAACACAAAATTTAAGAATTCCATCTACAGTTGAGCCCCAACCTACAAAATAAGAATAAATTTGATAAAATATGAGAAAAACCTCTACACTGAGAGCTACAAAACATTGCTGGGAGAAATTAAAGACCTAAATAAATGGAGAGGTATAATGTGAAAGACTCAGTATTGTTCTTTCCCCCAAATTAATCTATACGTTCAATGCAATATCAATTATAATCCAGAAGCCATTTTCATAGGTGTTGATAAGCTGATTATAAAGTTGATATAGAGATGCAAATGACCTAGAATATCTATAGGAATCCTGGGAAAGAGGACCAAAGCTGGAGGACTTACACTACCTTTCTTCAAAACTCACTGTAAAGGGACAGTAATCAAGATAGTGTGGGATACAAGGACAGGCAAATATGTCAATGAAATAGAATGCTCAGAGCAGAAATAGAACCACATTAACATGGTCTACTGGATTTCAAAAAGGCGCCAAAGTAATTTAATGAGAGAAAGGTTTTTCAACAAATTGCAACGGAACAACTGGATGTCCACATTAGAACATACACACAAAAGAAATGGGGATTGAACACAGTCTTAACCATGAAATCTGAAACTATAAAGCTTTTAGAAGACATGAGTGGATAATTTTGTGACATGGGGATAGACAGATTTCTTGTGTAGGACACTGAGAAATTAACAGTAAAGAAAAATTGGACTTCATAAAATTAAAAACTGTTTAACCAGGAGATGCCATTAACATGAGTAGTCTGAAAGTATTTGCAATACATGTATTGACCATGAGCTCCCACAAACCAACAAAAATAAGACAATTCAAAACTGTGAAATACTCGAATGCTCCATGAAGGAAGATATGATTGGCCAATAAGCAAATGAAAAAATGATCAACATCTTTAGTCATCAGCAAAATGCAAATTTAGATTACATCAACTAAAATGGCTAAAATTGAAAAGACATTCAACACCAAATGTTGGTGAAGATGTGGAGAAACCAGAACACTAATGTTTTTCTAGTGGGAAAATACAATGGTCCCATCACTTTAGAAAAACAGTTTTGCAGTCTTATTTTATAAACTTACACATTTATTTATCTTTTAAGCCAGTAATTCCACTCCTAGGTATTTATCCAAAAGTAGTTTAAAGATGTGACCACAGAAAGACTTGTAGAAGAAAACCTAGCAGGCTTATTGACAACAGCCCCAAACTGGAAACAACACAAATACTCATCATCAGGACAATGACTAAACAAACTGTGGTATATTCATACAATGGAATATTACTCCTAAATAGAAAGAAACAAACTACTAATGAATTTTACAACATGGATTAATCTCATTGACATTTTGCTGAGTGAAAAAAGCCAACACAAAAGACTACATACTGTGCTTACTTGAAGTTCTGGGACATAACTAATTCAAGTTGAAAAACAATTGTAACAGTGGTTCTCTGGCAGATAGCATTGAATGAATTTTCAGAGAGATAAAGAAGGTTCAATAGAATAGGGGTGTGAGTTATCCATTTTTCAAAATTGTACAACTAAGATGTGGGAATACATTATATGTTATGTTATTTATTCATTATGTTATATATTCTTAAAAAAACCTAAAATCTGGTGGAGTGTGGGAAGTGGGTCGATTTCTAGATGACATAAAAATGGTGGAATGTTTATAATTGTTGAAGCTGAGTGCTTAATACATTTGGTTCATTATACCCTTCTGTTTACTTTGTGTATGTTTGAAATTTCCATAATAAAATGTTTAAAAATCAGGAATTAAAAAATTAAATATATTATGCAACATTATGATAATGAAAAATGTTGACAAATTTAAGGATATACAAAACATTCATCATAAATGAAAAAAAAGGAACTTCTACAACAGCACATTTTGAAAAGAAACATCTGAATGCATAGAAAGTCACTGAAAAACTGCATTCTAAAGTGTGTAAGCAATGTTGTCTCTTAGTTGAATATGGGTGATTTTTCTTCTTTGTGCTCTTTTCCACTTTTTCACCCAATGAACATGTATAGCTTCATCATTCTATTGACATCTTTCTTGCAATTCGTGCAGGTAGTTGATATCTAGTTCAATCCAAACCTGGTCTGGGCATTTGGTTATTCTGTATCTCCATCAGTGCAGAAAAGGACCCTAAGACCCAGGAGGGATGTATTTGCTTCTCCTAACCAGATTCCAGGTCGCTGAGAGATTCAGAGTACAGGCAGACCTTGGAGATACTGCAGGTCATTTCCAGACCACCACAACAAAGTGAATACAGCAAAAATTTGAGTTAAAGAAATGTTTTGGTTTGCCAGTGCATATAAAAGTTACATTTACACTATATTGTAGTCAGTCTATTAAGTGTGCACTAGCATTATGTCTAAAAGAATAATCTATGTACCTTAATTTTAAAAAATTATTTCTAAAAAATGTTAACCATCACCTGAGCTTTTAGCAAGTGGTAATCACTGATCACAGATCACTGTAACAAATAAAATAAAAATGGAAAAGCGTGAAATGTTGAGAGAATTACCAAAATATGACACAGAGACAAGAAGTCAGCAAACGCTGTTGGAAACACAGTGCTGATAGACTTGCTCAAACCAGGGTTGCCACAAACCTTCAATTTGTAAAAAAAAAAAAAACCCAATATCTGCAAAGTACAATAAAATGAAGGACAATAAAGCAAGGTATGTCTATAGTGGGTTAATACACCCATGGGGTGTGCACAGTGGTTTGCTGGAATTCCAGTAGAAAATAAAAAGACATCTTGAAAAACTTGTATTTTATATCTAGATTCTTTTAATATCTCTTTTGTGTGTATTTTTTTGTTGTGTTTTTGTTTACATGCACGTGTTAAGGTTTTGAGCTGAAATGTTTATTCACTGACTGGGTAAACAAAACTATTGGAAGACACTGATTTAGAGGATATTTGGCCATCTACGCCACTTGGGGATCTCCCCGCAAGGCAGGCTGGGAGGCCCAGGGTGGGACTTTCCTGGGCTGTTGGAGTGGGTTTCTGGTGGGGAACTGGAATGGCATGTGGTTCTGGTTGCTGGTCTCTGAGCAGAGACTAGCATGTTTTTTTTTTTTTTTTAAAGATTTTATTTATTTGACAGAGAGAGAGACACAGCGAGAGAGGGAACACAAGCAGGGGGAATGGGAGAGGGAGAAGCAGGCCTCCCGTGGAGCAGGGAGCCCAATGCGGGGCTCGATCCCAGGACCCCGGGATCATGACCTGAGCCGAAGGCAGACGCTTAACGACTGAGCCACCCAGGTGCCCCAGAGACTAGCATGTTGCTCACAGCCGCAGTCAAACTGATGTCATGAGGATGGTCCCCAGCCTGATGGAGGCAGAACAGAAATCAGGGCAGCTTTTACCCCCAGCTCACCTAAATCCACATGTTCAACAGCATGTATCTGTTTTGTTGTTGTTTCGAGTTTTTATTTAAAATCCAGTTAGTTAACATATAGTGTAATATTGGTTTCAAGAGTAGAATTTAGCGATTCATCACTTACATATAATGCCCAATGTTCATCACAATAAGTGCCCTCAATACCCATCACCCATTTAGCCCATCCTCTACCCACCTCCCCTCCAGCAGCCCTGTTTGTTCTCTATAGTGAAGAGTCTTTTATGGTTGGCCTCCCCTTTCCCTACGTTCATCTGTTTTGTTTCTTAAATTCCACATATAAGCACCCCAATGTTTATAGCAGCATTATCAACAATAGTCAAAATATGGAAAAAGCCCAGGAGCGCCTGGTTAAGCATCTGACTCTTGGTTTTGGCTCGGGTTGTAATCTTGGGGTCATGAGATCGAGCCCCATGTCATGCTCGGTGTGGAGTCTGTTTGAGATTCTCTCTCCCTCTCCCTCTGTGCCTCCTGCTCATGCTCTCTTTCTCTAAACTAAATAAATCTTTAAAAAATATGGAAAGAGTCCAAATGTCCATTTACGGATGAATGGATAAAGAAAATGTGGTATATATATACCATGGACTATTACCCAGCCATAAGAATGAAATCTTGCCATTTGCAATGATGTGGATGGAGCTAGAGTGTACTAGGCTAAACAAAATATTTGTATCTTACAAGCAGTTTTGATGCCCCCTTAAAAAACCTGCATGTATCCAATTTAATTTCTGATTATAAAGCCCCTAATATTGCCTACACAAAATAGCTTTTTGTTCTAAAATAGTACCCAAATGGTTCAACAATCTTCCTCAGTTGGGGAATGAGTGGATAAAGTGGGGCATAAAGAAGTGAAATCACTAACATCAAAGGACACTTACGGAAATGGACTTAGACTATTTTTGATATTCTTTATATTTAGACGGCTGAGAAAGCAACACTTAGCAAACTGAAAACAACCACACTCTAGAGCTCCAGGAAGAAGGAAATCAGGAAATAAAGGGAGAACATAATTACCATACTTTCCTTTAATGACTGATAAAACATTATAACGATACAATCTAAAATTAGATGTTTTCCTGCAATTTCATTTGCCTGTTCCAAGGGTATCAGGTTGAATTGTGCATGAAAACGCTACTTCAACACAGTACTCAAAAATGAGGTATTAGATGATGACCAGTCTTCATCTGTAATCACATAAACATTAAGCTATGAATATCCTGGGTATGATGAAAATAATCATTTAACAATGAAACAGACAGGAAGCATTTTGACAACCTAATGAAACCTGGAATGCCACACAACTTTCAGATCTCTTAGCTTTCATAAACCAGGCTAGTCATCGATCCATGAGAGACGATGGACTCTGAGAAACAAACTGAGGGTTCTAGAGGGGAGGGGGGTGGGAGGATGGGTTAGCCTGGTGATGGGTATTAAAGAGGGCACGTTCTGCATGGAGCACTGGGTGTTATACGCAAACAATGAGTCATGGAACACTACATCTAAAACTAATGGTGTACTGTATGGTGATTAACATAACATAATTAAAAAAAAAAAAGTGTAAAAAAACAAACAAACCAGGCTAGTCATCTTGCATCTCAGACTACGTTTCTATTGTCAGCCAACGAATCGCCAGGACCAAATTAACAACTGGCTCATCATCCACAGTGTGAACATACTGGATGATCTGCGTATGTGTATGTGTTTTGGAAGTGTGTGTCTAAGTGTCTGATTGCTTCCTGCATCAAGAGCCACGCCTGGCACATAGTGAGTACTCAGGAAGCATTTGTTGTTTCATCAGCTACAGTGCCATCTGTGTGTGACACATCGTCTCTCAGAAACTTCTCTTTTTGTTTAGTTTTATTTTTATCAGAGTCATATACACATACTTTAGAGGCAAATTGTTCTCTCATTTATGAAAAACGGCTTTCCTTTGCCAATCTTCCCACCCATTTCTGGCTTTCAGGAGGCAGCCAATTTCAACTTTCTTAGCTCTTTTTTTTTTTTTTAATATTTATCTTACTCCTGTAATTTACATGTTTTCACAGCTACTGCTTGATTGTTCAGTTTCAGGCACAGTCTATGGGTTTCCCATTAGGGAAGCTGGGACTTCAGCTCTCATTAACATCCCCTGCTTGCTCCCTCCACCCCTCACATTGACTCTTTTGTAAAAAAAAATTGAGTTGTAATTGACATATGACATTCATTATATGTGAAACATAATGATTTGAAATTTGTATATGTATTATGAAATCATCACCATAATAAGTCTGGTTAATATCTGTCACCATACACAGTTACAGATTTTTTCCTTGTAATGAGAACTTTGAAGATTTACTCTCTTAGCAACTTTCCATATATAATACAGTATTATTAACTACAGTCACCATGCTGTACATTACATCTCTAGGACTTTTGTACCTTTTGACCCTTCACCCATTTTGTCCACCCCGCAACTCCCATCTCTGGCAACCACCAATCTGTTCCCTGTATCTATGAGCTGCATTTCTCTTTCTTTTTTTCTTTTTTTTAGATTCCACATATAAATGAGGTCATACAGTAGCTGTCTTTCTCTGACTTATTTCATTTAGCATAACGCCCTCAAGGTCCACCCATATTGTTGCAAGTAGTAGGATTTCCTTTTTTTTATGGTGGAATTATATTCCATTGTATATATATTTCCTTGATCCATTCATCCATCCGTGGACACTTAGGCTGCTTCCATGTCTTGGCTATTGTAAATAATGCTGCAACAAACATGGGGGGGGGTGCAAATGTATTTTCACCACTCTTCATGCCCTCTCAAAAATCCCAGTGATTTGTTTTATTTTTAAAAAGATTTTATTTATTTATTTTAGAGAGAGAGAGAGCACGAGAGCAGGGAGCTCGATGTGGGTTTCCATCCAGGGCCTCCAGGATCATGACCTGAGCCGAAGGCAGATGCTTAAGCGACTGAGCCACCCAGGCACCCCCCATAGTGTTTTATGAAAGTTTAGGTCAGTATTTAGCATTTACATCATTATGATCAGATAAATTCTTGCTATTTTAAAAGATTTATTTATTTTTTAAAGATTTCATTTATTTATTTGAGAGAGAGAGAGAGCACAAGCAGGGGAGGGGCAGAGGGAGAATTAGAAGCAAGGCTCCCCACTGAGCAGAGAGCCTGATGCGGAGCTCCATCTCAGGACCCCGGGATCATGACCTGAGCAGATAGCAGATGCCTGATCGACTGAGTCACCCAGGTGCTCTGGTAAATTCTCTTTACAGCTGAGCCACTTAACTGTATTAGAATCACTTTTCCATTTCTGTATGGTGTTATATTTCCTGTAGAGTGAGTAATCCTCTGTCTACTCTGGTTTTCTACATTCTCATCACTAATTCAAATCTATATTCCGCCCTCCTCTTCCTACCATTGTAGGAATCACCTCTCAACACATTCAAACATTAGTATTATCAATTCCGTTGTCTGCTTCCATCTGGACTAGTTTCTCTCTTTCTCAGCCTGGTACATGGGTATTGCTGGGGCTCTCCCTTCACTAGGAAATTCCTCAACCTAGGTATTATTTTCACCTCTTTTCTTTTGGTCTTTCCCTCCCCCCATTTTATTACATTATGTTTAAAAACAAAAATTAAATTGTCATGTAACATTTCATCATTTAGACATACATTATTTTTCTTTCTTTCTTTTTTTTAAGATTTTATTTATTTATTTGAGAGAGAGAGAATGAGAGACAGAGAACATGAGAGGGAGGAGGGTCAGAGGGAGAAGCAGACTCCCTGCCGAGCAGGGAGCCCGATGTGGGACTCGATCCCGGGACTCCAGGATCATGACCTGAGCCGAAGGCAGTCACTTAACCAACTGAGCCACCCAGGCGCCCTAGACATACATTATTTTTCTTAATCATTCTGATTTTTTCTGTAGGAAATTTTGCTAGAAGCACTATTACTGCTACTGAAATGAATTAACTTTTAACTTTTCTTTTAAAGGCTATTTTTTAGAGCAGTTTTGGGTTCAAAGCAAAATTGAACAGAAAGTACAGAGATTTCTCATATAGCCCCTTGCTGCCACGCATGCGTAGCCTCCTCCGTTACTGGTATCTTAACTAGATGGTTGCATTTGTTACAACTGGCGCACCCACTTGACACATTATTACCACCTAATTTTATAGTTTATGAATTATGGCTCACTTTGGTGGAGTGCTTTCTGTGGACTTTGGCAGATATAGAACACATGTATCCACCATTAAATATCATATAGAATAGTTTCACTGTCCTAAACATTCTCTGTGCTTTGCCTATTCATTTCTTCTTTCCCCCAATTGCTGGCAACAACTATCCTTTTATTGACCGCAGGTTTGCCTTTATCAAAATATCATATGGATGGAATCATACAGTGTGTAGTCTTTTCAGATTGGCTTCTTCACTTAGCAATACACATTTAAGTTTCCTCCATGTCTTTTCATGACTTGATAGTCAATTTTTTTTTTTAGCACTGAATAATATTTCATTGTCTGGATGTAAAACAGTTTATTTATCATTCACCTACTTGTTTCCAAATTTTGGCCAATATAAATAAAACTACTATAAACATCTGTGTGTGGGCTTTTGTGTGGATATAAATTTTCAGCTCCTTTCAGTAAAAATACCAAGGAGCATGATTAGTGAATTGTACATTATCACCTCTCTTGTATGTAGGGTTCCCTACTTTCTGGCTGCTATGACTTTCTCTTTCTTGCTTTACTCCCTCTAATTGCATCCATGTGCTAAGTTCTTGATCTTTTCTTTCATTTTTTACGGTATTATCTATTAGATTCCTTCAATACAGACACTTGGTGTTTCAATCTTGAGAAAATTTATTTTTTGATTTTTATTCCTTTCTTTTCTCTGGTCTTTCTAAGAAATCTGATCATTCAGATGTTAGACTTCATTATTTTATTTTTCTTCTCTTATTTTCCAGTTATTTGTCTTTTTGTTTTACTTTACTTTTTGTGTGATTTTTCTTAACTTTATATCCCAAGCATTCATTGCTTTAAAAAAAACCACAATAGATATATTGAAATATAACTCACAGTCATAAAATTTGCCCTTTTAAATTATACAATTCAGTGTTTTTTTCCTAGTATATTCATAAAATTGTAAAACCACCACCTCTTTCTAATTCCCGAACATTTTTATCATCCCCAAAAGAAACTTTGTATCCATTAGAAGTTACTCGCTGCTCCTATCTCCTCCCAGCTTCTGGCAACAACTACTAATCTTTTTTGTCTTTATGAATTTCCCTATTCTGGACATTTCATATAAACAGAATCACATAATACATGGCTTTTTATGTCAGTTTCTTTTACTTAGCATAATGTTTTCAAAGTTCATCTATGTATTAGGACTTCATTCCTTCGGTTGTATACCATATTTTACTTATCCATTCATCAATTATGGACACTTGGATTATTTTCATTTTTTGGCTATTGTGAATAACACTGCTATGAATATTTCTGTACACATATTGTGCAGACACATGTTTTCATTTCTCTTGGGAATTGCTGGGTCATATGGTGACTATGTTTAACTTTTTTTTTTTTTTTAAAGATTTTATTTCTTTATTTGAGAGAGAGAGAGAATGAGAGACAGAGAGCATGAGAGGGAGGAGGGTCAGAGGGAGAAGCAGACTCCCTGCCGAGCAGGGAGCCTGACGTGGGACTCGATCCCGGGACTCCAGGATCATAACCTGAGCCGAAGGCAGTCGCTTAACCAACTGAGCCACCCAGGCGCCCTATGTTTAACTTTTTGAGGAACTGCAGTGGCTGCACCATTTTGCATTCTTACCAGTAATATATGAAAGTCCAAGCTTCTCCACATTCTCACCCACACTTGTTATTTTGTCTTTTTGATTATAACCATGATAGTGTGTGTGTAGTGGTATCTCATTATGGTTTTGATTTGTATTTCCCTAATGACTAATGATGTTGAGTCAAATTAATGATGTTTATTGATTTTTTAAATAAGATTATTTATTTATTTGAGAGAGAGAGAGAGAGCATGAATTAGGGGTGAGGGGCAGAGGGAGAGGGAGAAACTGATGCCCTGCTGAGCATGGAGCCCAATGCAGGGCTTGATCCCAGGCCTCTGAGATCATGACCTGAGCTGAAGGCAGATGTTTAACTGACGCCCTTGATGTTGATTGATTTTTAAAGTCTACTGTCAAACTCTTAATTTCCAACAGCTTTTTTCTTTGGTTGTCCTTTAGATATGTATATAAAATAGAAAACCATCCCATCTCTGTTTACTGGAGACATATCTTTCCTTGCCTCTGTGAGCATACTAATCAGTATATTTTGAAATTTTCTTATTCTTGAATTTATTTTTTCCAAGTTTCTTTTTATATGTTTGTTTTAGTGTCTTTCATTCTCTACATTTTCCTTCAAATTGTCCAGTCACTCTTTGAACTTATAAGTGTATTGGAAGCTCTGAGCACGTGGGCATTACTGTTCAACTCTGTGGTTTTCCCTGTAGGGTGATGTGGCTGGAATGTTTCATGGCAGGAGAGGGGGGATTCCTAATTAAGTATCTTCGGGTCTTTTCTTCTGGATGATTAGATTCTCCAGAAGTTTCCTTCATGTTTTTGCCCAGAGAATCTAAGCTTGAGCTTGGCCCCTAGCATTGTGACAGCTGAGTGGGGAATCTCATCATTCAACATGTCAACTTTCAGTTAATCTCCCTATTTTCAGCTCCATGATCCCTCCTTCAGCAGTACCCAGTTCAGACATCCTGACTTATCCTCTGCAAAGAGCAAGGCTCGGGGCCTCTGCTAGGACTGGTGAGGAGCAGTAGTTCAGCTATAGAGAGTGGAGAGCGGATGTAGGGGCTTAACTGCTTTAAAAAAACTTTTAGCACTAAGGTTACCCTCATTTCTAGATTTATGTTCATGTCTGTTATGTTCCTGAGTCTTTGGGAGTCTAATGGCATAAATCAGGTGGTTTTCTGATTTGCCCACTGTTGCCTTATGATACAGCTTTCTTCAAGCTGCTACATCAACTACAATTGATCCATCTGTTCTGGCTTCCAAAATTTTTTCTTCACTCCTACTATCTTTTTTTTTTAATTTTATTTCAGGTTAGTGAGGTTTCGGGAGATAGCAGAGGTTAAGCACTTTTGATCAGTTTCGAAATAGATAAAAATGAACAAGTATCAAGTTCTCTGTGCACCTTGGGATCACAAAATACATGCATATAATGCCTTGATATTAAAGGAACCCTTCCTGTGACTCCATTTTAAAAAAAAGACTTTCTCATCTGGCAATATTAGTCGGATCCAGCCTGCTCTTTTTGGACACCAAAACTCGTGATGTGGAGAACTCAGTCAAGGATAGCTTTTGTCTTGACACCAAAATCATGGTTACAGTGACAGTTTGTTCATCCAGAAATAGTACAATAATTTATGTGTAAATAATATTCAGATTTATGAAACCGTGATCTTAGGCCCTCCTACGGCTATATATCCTTTGGATTAACACAGATGTAGTGTCTTCAGTAAACATTTACTGTTGACTGTTCTGTATGAGGTCTTGAACTAGGCGCCAATGGTGGTGGGGAAGTAGGGAGGGGAGAAGTACTTTACTACCGTTAAGATAGTCCTTAATAGTCCTTCTTTGTGTCAGAATGATTAAGTCTGAGCTCTTGCTTCATCTCCCCAAGAAACTAGAAGAAAAAACACAGAAGCCTTGTCTTCTCATGGCCAAAGATGGAAACCCATTTTCATCGATACCTCTGCTTTCTGTCTTCCTTTTGGGAGGGGTCTTTGCTTCTATTGAAGGCTGTCCCTCTGCATCTGCTGGGGTGGGGGGGGGTCACAACTTCTCACTCCCTCTAGCCTTTATTTCCCGCAATTACTGCTTCTCTTTCCTGCACCACACATTTCTTACTTTCTAGTCAATCATTCCCAGTCGGAATCCAGGTCCAATTCATTCTTTGAGCACCTGTGCCCACAGTCCCCTGAAATCAGCTCTGGTCAAAGTAACCAAGGACCTGCTTGCTGCCACAGCCATCCGGCACTTCCGTGTCAACATCGAGCTCAGCTACGTTTGTCACAGCTCTTGGAATTGGTCTCTTTCATCTTTTGTGACCACTTTCTCCTGATTGTTCTTTTCTAGCGGCTCCATTTCACTCTCCTTTGCTTAGTTTCTAAGTGGTGTGAGTGTTCAGACTCAGCCTTTTCTCTCTTCCCAGGTCATGGTTAAAATCCAGCCCATGGTTTGAATCCTTCCTCCATGTTGGTGACCCTAGTTTCCTACCTCTAGCTCACACCTCTTCCTGAGTTCCAGGTTCCAATACTTACAAACTAATTGAAAATTCCATTTGCATGTCTAATGGTCATCTTATTTTTTTATTTTATTTTATTTTATTTATTTGACAGAGAGAGAGAGAGACAGCTAGAGAGGGAACACAAGCAGGGGGAATGGGAGAGGGAGAAGCAGGCTCCCGGCCGAGCAGAGAGCCCGATGCAGGGCTCGATCCCAGGACCCTGGGATCATGACCTGAGCCGAAGGCAGGCGCTTAACGACTGAGCCACCCAGGTGCCCCTGGTCATCTTATTTTAACATGTGCAAAATGGAACTCATCCTCCTTCCACCAAATGGATTCCTTTTTCTGTCTTCCCCAACTCAGATATAGGGGACCACAGACCATCCATTGTTCAAGACAGAAATTTAGGAGGCCTCCACTCTTCCTCTACTTCACGCTCCACATCAGTCTGTGATCAAGTCCTGACACTTCTACCTTCATATGTACCTCGAATACTCGAATACTTCTGTCTCTGCTGACTGCACCCTAGGTCAAATGATTGCTTTCTTTTAGTTGGTTTTCTGCAAGAGCCTACTCTAAGTGATTTCCTGGCTTCCACTACAAAGTGGCTGCATAAATCTGATTATATCATTCTGTTTCTTAAAAGCCTTCAGGGATTCCCCTTTGCATTGGGAATAAGACTCCCACCTCCTTACCCTGACTTATGTGCTCTGCATGATCTGGTTTCTGCCTACTTCTCTGAGTCTTCTACTACTTCCCCATGACATGCACCACTGTCTCTGGCTTTCTCTCTGTTCCTCAAACACCAAGTTCATTCCTGTCCCAGGGCCTTTGCAATCGCCTTTTCCTTGGCCTAGACAGCATTCCCAGGCAGCTAGAAGCTAACATGACTGAATGGCTAGGCATAAGGAACAGGAACTGAATGTAGGCTCCGTGGGAGGAGGAAGCCAATTTTTCGAATTCCCTGTATCCCTTGAGTCTAGCTCATTGAATGAGCTAAAGTTGTTTTAAACACGGTGTCCAAAAGAAAGAAGTGATGGGGCAAAGCGCTGAGAAGCATTTGGAAAGAAAGTGGGGGGCTCTTGCTCCCACCCCATCTTACTTCCCATCCCCAGAGTAGATTCTCCACGTGTGGGGAAGGAGAAACAGAAGAGTAAGGAGATGTGTCCTGCTTCCTGGCTGCAACTCTGGGACTTTAGCAAAACCCAGAGGGAGGTAATTATGAGGTCATGCTGCAGTTTGAAATCAGGGCCACAGATAGTCTTGTATGCCAGGAAAGTTGCAGAACCAGTGGACCTGAGGGATGAGGCAGCCATGCGAGAGAAAAGTCTCTGAGGGGACTCAGGAGTAGGTGGTCACCACACCCAAAGTCACAGCATCACATTTGTTCACAGTAACATTGACAAAACCCCAAGAGTGGGGGTTGGGGATTGGAAGGTGGCATGAGGCTGGCTCTCCTGGCTTATGAGAGCACTTCATGCAACCTCTTTCCAGCGCCCATTCAGTGACAGCATATTGGGAGTTTGAGATTGGCTATGGTGGGAGTATTTATACCATGGAAAAATAGCAAATGCTAGAAATCAGGACTTTCTCTTTTTCTTTTCTCCGGACATCCTGGTTTACCAGTATACCACTGGGAACAAGCCAGTGATTGACTCAGGAATTCACTCAATCTGGGTGAGGTCTCCAAATAAAAATTCAGTTGGGTTATAGGAAAATACCTGTTATTCTCGGCATGCATGTGATAGCAATTTATTTTTCATTTTTTCATGCTGAGAATTGTCTTAGATGGGGTCCCCAGGGGCAGACCCTGAGACAGAGATTTGGATGCAAGTGATTTGTTAAGGCACTTCTCCCAGGAGAAGCTAGTTAGAGAGTAGGGGAAGTAAGGTAGGAAGGAGCCAAGCCAGGTGGGATTTTAGGTGATGTTTCAGCTTTGGCCTGATCCCAAGGGAAGCCCTGGAGCCTACATTATACTGCAGTCTTGATCCTGCCTCGAGGCACGGGGGGGTTGTCCTGCACCTCGGTGATCAGCCACTGACCACAGGCTGCTCAAGGGACCACAAACTCCCAGTTACTTCCAGCAACCAGCACATCTAGTTGAAGCCATTCCAGTAGCCCAAAGGTCATCTTCTGAAGAAGGTTGCAGAAGTAGAAGCTGGGGACAGGTTTGTGTCCTGAGGACATAGAGCAGCCGAGCACCTCCTCCAGGATAGCACCCAGAAGATGCAACTGATTTATTCATACTCCTTGGTTCTTGGCCCATTATCATCACTGGTCTATGCAAGGTCCCTATCTCATTTTATTTTTCCTGCTTTTTCCCCAATTCCCACTTCCGTGTGCCCCCATAGGTACCCATATTAATGTGTTGGGTGAAGATCGATACCAATTACAACATGTGGACATGTAAGCGTCTTTGAAGATTCCAGGTTTACCCAAAACACCTGTGTGTGTGTGCTGGGGGGTGGGGGGAGTTACAGCAGTTCAAGTAGGTTTTGGTTTTAGGAAGGGACCACACCGGCCCAGAGGGGAGAAGGAGCAAGGCAGAGAAACACTCCCTAGGGATATAGGAAATACGTCCTCCTGCAAAGGTTTGCACAGGTGACTCCAGGACGAGCCTGGGCAGTCTGCATCATGGTGGGTCTGCAGGGTGTGGCAAACTTTGGCAGAATTCTGGCCACTGTCAAGAGCAGAGTACCCAGCTAATGTGGGCACGGGAGAGGGAAATTCATGGCAGTGCTCTCTGGGGAAGCCAGGATGGCTCTGACCCACCTTAGAGTCATTCTTCATAGTGACGGCACTCTTAGCTTACAGTAGCCAGCTGTAGGGAAGCAGGGTTGGAAAGACAGTGGGAGGGTTCCCAGTCCTGGGTCCCATAGCACCACTGCCTGAGTGACTACACAGTCCTAGGAATCCAATCAGACTTCCAGGAGGAGATTGGGAAGAACGGGGCCCCAGGAAGCAAACAGATATCCAGTTCACTCTTAGCAGAGTGGTTCCTAGGATGACCGGTGGCAAAGAACACTCAAGAGCAGCGGGGGTGCCGCATGTGGGAGCTTAATTCTATTCCTTAAGAGATAGTTTATTGTGTTAGCAAGAAGACTCAATTCAAAACCTGCTCAGTGGTAGCTCTGGTCTACCATCCACCTCTGATGGGTGGGCTTGGCTTCCTGTCTGCCTTGATCGTGGGCCATGGTGCCCCCTCCACCCAGGGGGCTCTGACTGGCATGTCCCTACTGTGTGACTCCTTCCCTCTGCCATGCCTAATTGGGTCAGATGGAGCCTTAACTTTGGATGAACCGATGACAAAGTCAAGAATTAGTATCAAGAAAGTTGGTCATTCTCTGTTTTGATATGTAAGGTGCTGACTCAGGGAAACCAAGGGGACCTGTAATTGGAAGAAGCCAGTCTGCAGATAGAAAAGAATGTAACAGATGTTCAGAGAGGACCACAGGTAAGACCAGGGAATGCTGAGGGCTTCTCAGAGTTCTTCCCAGGACCTGTTGGAGGCCCAGCTGTGATTTTGGCTTGGGGGTCTAGGAGACAGACCATCGGCAATGAAAGCCCTCATTCTTGCCTCTCCCATTTTCTCTATTTGGGGACTTCCTCCCCATTCTTTGGAACAGCCTCCCAAGACCTTTCTGGGTTGGGCTTGGTGCTCCCCTTCTGTATTCCCAAAAAACAGTCTGTGTTTTCCACCAGACTCAGAACTCCTTAAAGGGGACTAGATTCATCTTTTTAAGCTCACCTGTGGATTCTTGAGCTTGGCAATACGCAGAGCTCAAACAGAGTTTTAAAATAGAGTGCTCCACAGAATACATGGCCCCAGGGATGCCCCAGGATGAGGACAAAACCTATCCATTGTTTTTGACAATGAGCAGCTCACTGGTGTCTTTGACAGAAGACAATGTTGACCACATGGTAAGGGAAGACAGAATGCAGTGATTAAAGAGTGGTCAGGAGGGGCGCAAGGGAAGGGGGAACACACTGAGGAAAACTTTCAAGAAATTTGGTTGTGTGGGAAAGACAAGGTCGTACCCGAGTGAGGGTGGAGGATACATCTGTCATGTATGTGGGGCACAGGTGAGCCCGGCTGGGGAGAACGTGGGCCTCCAGGGCAAAGGCTAGCTGCCCAGCAGCCCCAGTTCTGACTGTGCAAAATTTGAAATGATAGATTTCTGGACACGGAGTCCAGATGTCACAACCTTGGCATTGAGGCAGAAGGGAATGGCAGACCCAGGACTAGACTTCAGACAAATCTTTGTGTGGGGGGGGTCGACCTAGCCAAAACAACACTCCACAGCACTATATTCTTTTTTTTTTTTTTTTAAGAAATAGTTTCCGTGTGATCCTGAGTCTCTGACAAAGTATTTAAGTGTGTCTTCAAAAGGCTTGAGGTTCTGAGGGAGACAGTCACCAGTGCTTGGCCCTGTTGGGAATCTCTCAGGAAGGGAGCTAGTTCTGGGGGGAGCCCAGAGCAGGCTAAGAAGCCAAGCAAAGACGGTGGAGGACATGAGCGGCAGGTCCCGTGTGGGGGGCAGGGACCCAGAGGCGGTTCCGAGTTAGTGGCAGTTGCTTGGAATCGGTTGATAGGCGGGGCAGCGGTTGGAACCCCAAAGGCAGTTGGAAGAGTCGGGTTCCACAGCAGTCTGTGCCGAGCAGGTGCAGTGGGCCACCGGCTGGGCATGTAGGCAGAGGGGCTGTCACCCACACGGCGAGTGTGGACTTAAAGTCTTTGGGCCCCAGTTTGGGGTTGCAAGGGCCTGAGGAGGAGCAGGACTCTGGGGGCCCAGAGTGTTCCTGCCGCAGTTGCAGGCTTGGGAGGAAGTCTGTCCTAGTGGGACAGCAAGCAGGGCAACGATGGGGTAAAGGCCTCGGAGGACAAGTTTTCCCTCTTCTCTCCCCTCTCATGGTCAGGCTGGCCCTCTGTGCCTGGAATACACCACTGGCCAGTGGAGCGAATGGGCAGGCAAGAGATTCTTGGCTTGGGCAGCCGCATGTGTTGGGTGTGTTGGACTATAGGATGGGCCTCTGTTCCCTAGGAGGCTGGCCGAAAGGGCAAACGAGCAAAGGGGCTGGGATTCGAATGCACTGTTCCCCAATTGGCACATCACCTGGTTCTCAGCATTTCTCAACAGGGGCATAGCTACTGCCTTCCATGGTTGTTTTCCTGAGTCCAATCTACTCTCCACAAAGCAATTTTAAAACTTAAAAAAAACAAAAAACAAAAACCCAACACAATTTAAACTTAAAAAACAACAAAAAGCAGTCCTGGCAGTCCTTATCAACTCTCTGTAATGCTCTCTTCGGCTTATGGGGCCCTGTTCCCAGCCGTGGCATGTTGCCCCGTGGTCTGGGGCCGTCATCCACTGATGAAGCCAGCCTATTGCTCCTGCCTCAGACCTCACAGTCTGCTGCCTTATCCTGGAAACTTCCCTACCTCTGTCTGGGGCTCCTCCCCCTTTATCTGGGTCCGGCAAAACCTCCTGCTTCCTTACAGGGTTTCCTCCCTGGCGGGCCGTGCCCACCTTGGGAGGCTCTGTCTCCGCATCCTGTTCATTCACCCAGGGGCCCTCTCACACAGTGCAGAACGTATGTGCTCAGCGTCGGGCTCCCTGGAGGTGGTGGCCGTCCTGACGGGTTTCTCACCCAGCACCCAGAGCTCAGCACGCTGGGCGCAGGTGCCCATCTGATGAGTGAGCGCGTGGACCCTCTGGTTTCACTTGCCGGGAGGAGGGCTCCATTGGTGTGTTAGTCATGTGCTTATAAGTTTTGGTAGCTTTGACTTTTACAGTCTGAATCTGCAGGCTCTCAATCAGGCTTTCGAGGCATCCGGGCATTTCTTCTCACTCGGGCCCGGGTGGGTGGCATCTTCCCCATCCTCTGAACCAGCTAGCTCTTCTGGATCATGTCTTCTGGCTGTGCCTTTTCCAAATCGAACCCTCCCCCCCGCTTCTCTTGACAAGCCTGTTGTTTCCAAAATTTGCTCTCTGCTGTCTTCCTCTCTGAATTATTTTCAGGATTTGTTTTGAGACCATTCACTTTTGTCACTCCATCACGTATCATGTATTGATAACCGTTTCTGTGATTGTGTGTCTTGTCTGTCTTTCCTCAAGTACTTTAAGTTTTTAAAAGTCAAAGACTATGAATTTTGTACTTTTCACATGCTTCCTACTAGAATGTAAGAGCTTGTCGTTGCATGAAGGTAGTGATTTTTAACACTGTTTTGACCACTCTTGTATCTTTGGGGCCTTGAGTCGTGCCTGGGGCATTAATAAATGTTAGTTGAATGAGTTAATTTCGTAAAGTGTGGTGAGAAGAATATCCTTATTCCATAAAACATATTTTGTAATAATAAAATCAACATGGAAGTAACATTCCATACTTTTGAGTTATTTTGAATGTTACTTCAACGTGTCGGCTGATTTCTATCGTGTTGAATCCAACCAAACAATCTGCTCACAGGGTTGATTTGCCACATCCCATCAAAGAGGGAAATGAAAAAAGTAGCATTTTGGTTATAGAAATTTGCTTTATAGCCTAACACTTTAGGAACACAATGCTTGTGCAGAGTAGCATATAGTGAACAGAATTTGGAAGGGAGGGGGTGGGATCCATGAGGAAGTGCTCTGGTCTGTGAGTCAGGACACACGTCCCAGACTGAGTTTCATGATTAACTAGCTGTATGACTTTGGACCAAGAACTTAACTTCTCTGGCATTTGCTTGCCTCATAAAGACGAGGGGGTTATATTAGGTTCTGTCTCATTTTGACATTGGGGGGTTTATTTCTGGATCATATAAGCTGCTTCGGAAGGTCACCCTGATGCAGTGGAAAAAGTTGTGGACAGGGATCCAGGACCCTTGAGACCCTGGGGTGACAATAAGGCATACCAGGACCTTAAGTAAGTGTAACCTCAGGTACATAGAGGTACAAAATGCAGATAAGACATGAAGTTAGCCTTTGCTAACCTTAAAATTGAGTTTCTGCGCCTATAAAGTTGATGAGCAGGGAACTTAAGCCCCGAGGTCCAACCAGGGGTAGCAAAAATGTGGCCTCTGAAGATTTCAGGGCGATGATCCATGTGCAGAATGGCATATGGTTAATTAAAACAATCTACAAAAGAAGGGCAGCAGGAAATATGAAGAATATGATATTTTAAATTTCATTCTTTACGCTGTGACAGGCTACACCCCAATTTCATCGTTAAGTGTGTGGTATTGGAGTAGTTCCTTGCCCAGTTCACTCAGACATGATACTCTGGACCTCATTTTCTGTAGAATAAGGGAGTTGGAATAGATGGTCCTTGGGCTCCCTTTCAACTCTGCTGATCTGTGATTTAATTTTGCATCCCTGAAATCATAGGTAGCAGATATGTTTTGACCTGATCCTACCGTCTTTGGTGTGGTGACTTGATACTCTCTGTTGGTGGAAGGGTCTGCATGCAGAACGTGAAAGGCCACACAACCACTGTAAAGCTACTGTTCACTTGAATGCTGTTGGGTAGAGGATTTCTGTCATCTCTCACCCGGGGCTTCCTTTATCAGTGACAGTTCAGAGAGATATCCTTGTGCATCCAAGGTACTCGTCTTGTTACTGATAGGACACACTGGCAGATATGATGCCCAAGAGGTTCCCAAGCTTGCTCGGCCCACAGATCCCCCTTTCACACACACTGAAGTGTCCTCATATAGTATCTGTCATTTCCACTGAAGGACGGACTCCAGGTTCTGCCTCTGTTCCTTCCTTCCTCTGGTAAAATCAAAGAATGTCACAACAGTGTGAGCTTTTTCTCTTTTTCTTTGCATAGCCAAGATTGAGGCATGATTTTTGTAAACATGCTCACCTAATTTACCGATACAGCATTTCTACTGGCAATTCTATTAATAGTTACGATTAAGGCCATTTATAGTAACCGTAACATGGGGGTGAGGGGGTGGGGGGCACGCATCCACTCCAGGGCTGGGGTGAGGGGGGAGGGCTCAGCTGCTCCAAAGGCACAAAGACTATAAATGGGAAATGGGTGGGTTCCCAAATGTGGGTTGGGCAAAGTGGTTTCATCCCTAGTTATGGAATGAATGAAGCTAACACCTCTTCCCAAGCCCCCCCTTCCACCCCCCCCCCCCGTTCTCAGGAATGGGGGATGCTCTTAGGGAGGCTACATTACTGTAGGTTATGGTTGCTTTCACGTTTACTGAGGGAGGCAGAGGTGCTCAAGGTTTCAGGCATGGGTGCTTAACATCCTGTGGGCCCTTGTGTATTTTCCCATGAGTTCCTTCAGGTGATGGCTTTGTTCTCTCAGCTCCCAAAGTGTTTGCCGAGATGCAACAAACCATGTGACAGAATATTCTTTGCAACTGGAGTCAGTGTATTTTCTTGTAAATGGTTAAGAACAGGTTTGGTGCCATTTTGTGTCCCAAAGGCTGGCCAGTGAAGTTGGAGACCCAGGGTTTAAATTGAGGTCTCTATTTTTACAGCTGGGTAACTGAGGCTTCGGCATTTCACCTCTCTTTCCCGACTGGTAGGATGAGGGTGATCCCATCAGTCTTTTACCTTAAAGAGGGTTTTGTGGGGATCAAATGAGATTATGCATGGGAGAATGCTTTCATAAAAGCAAATAGTTACATGGATAAAGGTCCTATATTTAACAATGTAAACTGTAAATGGTATGCTCTTAAATGTTAGTGTGAGTGAATGAACTTAAGTGTTTTAAATGTTTTGTCCACTTTATAAAGCCCACATCTACATTCAGTCAAGATATCTCTCCCTCTTTTTGCTGCCTGAATAAGTTACCACATCGTGATTCTGCGCAAGGCACAGAGTAGCCCACGTGGGAGAGGGAGCCCCCGAGGATGACTGGGGGCCCTCAAAGACTTCTCATTTGGGGGACCTGGTGTATAAAGACATACTTAGGTCTAGGTACCCAACAAGATCTAGAATGTGGCAGGCCAAGTACTCACACCTCTCTGGTTTTGACACCCTCACTCATTGCTGGGGTCTCGCTGAGGTGAGTACACCACTTCTAAAGAGAGATGTGTATTCCAGAAACCCCAGTCAACTTCTCCATTTTGAGTGACTATTTTAAAAAGTTGTTTTCTAGGAGCAAAAAATTAACAGTTCATCTTGGTAAGGAACTCTAAAGGATCCCACAGCACCAGTCTGACATGAGATGGGGTGGTGGTTGGATAAGTCAGAGGTTGTGACTCTGTGAGCTTCCCTGGGATGGGGGCAGTCTTGGGGCACAGACTCCTGGGGTCTGTGCTAGTAAGAGCAGAGTCAATATTCCTTAAACTGAACTGAAAGGGACAGTTTGAAAAACCTTACCTTTCATCCTTCATCTTACAATTATATTAGAGGAATTTTGTGGTCATAAATTACCTATATTTGGGGGAGCTGTAATTTAGAAATAAACCGTGTCTACCCTTTTGCCCACCTTGCTCCCCATCCTTCTAAAAAACAAAGGGGGAAATTCTTAACTTTTCTAAGGAAAACATTACTTAAACAGTAGTCTGAATAATAATCAGATCCATAGCCAATTTCAGGAAAATCCTTTAATGTTTTTAAAAGAGAGACAGAATATATCCCTGTTTCAAGTGCGCATTTCTGTGCAGATGAACTCCCATAATTCTACTGTAGGAAAGTCACTATCCCCCTTGGGGTGGGGGAGTGTGAGCAACCTAAGCCACAGGCAATGTGAGGGGCCTCAGATTGTAAGCTGGCACCTCATCCGTCCACTCCGACTGGCAGAGATGATTTGGTTGGTTCACACGGTATTTTAAGAAAGTTTGAATTGGTTAAAGACGTTTAAACATTGGGGCATGCCACACAAAAATTGGTGTTTCTGGCTTCCCTAGAAAAATCCAGACGACACGGCAGCCTTGGGCATGTGTTTGCACAGGGCAGAAAGGGGCCTTTGTGGGGTGTTGGCTGCCAGGGGGCGCTGCTCATGGGGCTAGGCTGGCCCTGCAGTTAACTTCAACTTGTGACTCGGCCGCTAGGGTCTTCACAGGAGGAAGCGGGGAGGGTAAACTACCCAGGGCAAGTCGTTAAAGGTTTTAAAAATGGAACTTTTTGGTGGAGAGTCCAAGCAAGAAGCAATAATGAGCTATGACAGGGCAGGAAACCTAAACTTCGTAAACTTGACTTTTCTTTGTTGGTTTTACACATTTACTCATGTTATTAAAGTCCTTTAGAAGATCTCAGCCTTTTCAGATAGGCTGAGGGTGAAAAAAACAACAAAAAAAGAATGTCCTGAGTTGGAGGGGAGGAAAGCTGGCTTTCACTGTGGACATCCAGGCCCGGCACGCTTGGTTCAGGAAGGATCCCGGAACCACAGCCAGGTGGTGCCACTCATGACCTCCTTGCTCCCCTTCCACCTGGAGACCGGAGGGTCCTCTTCGCTTATTTTTGGGGGTCAGTTTTGCTTTATTTTCATTTGTCAGAGAGAAAAGCTGGTTGGTGGAGAATGGGGGCAGAGAGGGGTATAAAAGAAAACCCCATGGAGGAAAGGAGAGCTCATGTGAACGGAGACAAGAAGTTCCTTTTTTCCTTATTCTTAGGGAGATTTTGAGGGTTTTTTGGGGGGCTGCTGGGTGGGAGCGCTAAGAGTTTATTCGTAACTTTTTGGGAGAGAAGGGATTCACAGTACGGCTTGGGAATTCACTTCTCGCTTATTCGGGGTGTAACATCTTTATTTCGCTGTTCAGGAAGAAGCTTGCAATACTTTTATAGGTCAGGATTTGGCTGAGGCCCAGATGGGTAGTGGGTGCTCTTGTATCCTCGCTCAGGGCTTGTGACGGTTAGTTAATGGGTACTAGCGCCCGTCCCAGGCAAACGCCACCCGTGTGCTGGCTCGGTCCTCTCACTCAAGGACAGTTCCTGTCAGCGACGCCCAAGGCCTCACCCTCCGTCACCTCCACTCTGCACCTGCTGCCCACTCTCAGGTCAGACCTGGTACGTTCTTGCTTCTGAAGAACAAGCATCTATTGAGTTTTGCAACGATGAACAATCTGGCTCTTCCTGAGGTTCTGAGGAGATATGAAGGGACTCCATCACTTTTGGCACCCCTTTCTCTGTCTTGCTCTTTCTTTTTTTTTTTTTTTTAAAGATTTTATTGATTCATGAGAGACAGAGAGAGAGGCAGAGGGAGAAGCAGGCTCCCAAGGAGCAGGGAGCCCGATGCGGGACTCGATCCCAGGACCCTGAGATCATGACCTGAGCCGAAGGCAGACGCTTAACCATCTGAGCCACCCAGGCGCCCATGTCTTGCTCTTTCTTAAATCCCTGTCACGGCTCTTTCTTCTAGGTCTTCTTCTCTCTGAATGGTTTCTCCAAAGTCCCTTCAAGCTTACTGCCTTTTCTTTCCTGTCTGACTTCTTGAAATCTCTTTAGCTTGCCTTCTTGTCAGGAGAAACAATAGAAAAATTTACTAAACCCCGCCTGCCTGTTCTCTTCAGCAGACCCCTTGGGTTTGGGATGGAGAGGGTTTAGTTCCTCCTAGTGAGGAGAAGCAACAGTTAGTTATTACTTGCTAAGTGATGATCTGACTGCTCGCTTTCAAGTGCTCTCCTCTAGGCATGGACCCCAACAGGGAGACTTGCTGTTTGAGCAAAAAGAAGGCCAAACCCTGTATTTCTGTGTATAACCAGAAGTAAAAAAAATAGGGTAATAAAAAAAAAATAAAGCCTTATTTTAATGTAAGACCACAACTGCCTTGTGTGGAGGGGACCCTGGTGCGTCTTGCATGGACGGTGGGGTTTGTGCGTGTGGCCCTGAGCTGAGGGAACAGGCAGGCTGGAAGGCTCTGCATTAGGGGTGGGAAGGGGAGACTCTGGAGCCCACCAGGCTGGGTGCTGAGGGGATGGGAAGGGATCTAGAACAAAGGCCATGCCTATTGTGGACTCTCAGATTTCCTGTCAGGATTGGGACAGACACTCTTGCATTCCATGTTCGCAGCTGAATAATTTGTAGAATCCATATTGCTCACCAATGCTTTTGTGCAAGTTGCTTCTTTTGGGGAAACGTGGAGAAAATGTTAAGTTTCATGACTTGGGTTGGTGGGGTGTGGGAGGCGTGGGTGCGACCCTGGGGCGTGGGGACCATGGGGGATGGAGAGCTTGAGCACCCATGAAGTAGGGACTTGTCTGGGAGTCTCCACAGGTGTAGGGAGACTTAGGTTTCCGGTGGCTGCTTTGAGGGGTAGCAGGAGTTGGGCTGGGGTTCCAGGCCCTTCTGTGGGGTCCAGGCCTTAAAGAGGGCTCTGCAGATGTAAGAAATCACCTTTTGTTAATTCCTCTTACAGTTGCTCTAGATGTTCAGGGTTTGAAAGAATAAGGAAGTCCGGGCTGTTATCAGGGAGGAAGCTGGGGAAGGGGTTGAAGGGAGTCCAGTGTCCACGCCGCCACCAATGTCTTGGTTGGGCACCCCTTTCTCTGTCTTTGGCAACCCCAGCATTTTTTAGAGGCTTCTTTTCCCCCTAGCTTAAAAGTTTCGTTTAGTTTCAGTCTCACCGACTGCAATTCTGCCTGTCTTTCACTTTGCTGAGGATGGTTAAAATGTGCTTTAGCTGCCCAGCAGGCCCAGGGCCCCGGTACAGGCCCGGGGCCCGGGTACTGTCCCGGGCGCCATGCTGCCTGGGCCTCCTCCTTCCTGTGCCTGCAAACCAGAAGTAAGGACGGAGTCTATCTACCCCACAGGGTTGTTGTGAACAGCAAAGGAGACAGCAAGTGCAAGGTGCGGCTTTAAAAAGAGTCCCAAGTGGCTATGCAAAGGGTACCAGTTGTGTGTGGGACCCATGTGAAGAGAGTAGTGTGATATTGAGGTGGTTTAGGGCGCGATGGACTACCTACTTTTGAGCCACCTGCGCTCAGATCTCCTTGACTGTACTCTGAATCACCGCACGGCCTCTCAGAGAGCCCTGCTGATTCCATCCTGTCTCAGTCGGCCCTTTCCCCTCGGTGGTGGCCAGAAGGACATCTGAACACGCACACCTCACCCCTTACACCAAGGCGGGTATTTCAGTGGAAACCTGGCTGTGAACTCCAGGCAGTGCGTTCACCTCTCCCGTTCACCCCCGCCCCCCCTCCGCCCTGAACTTGGCCCCTCAGCTGAGTGCCTTCGCACTTGCTCTCCTCACATTTCGGAAGGCTGCTCTTCTTCTTCCCAAGGGAGCAACCTCTCCCATGTGCTACCACCTCTAACAAAAAGTGAAAATAATTATTCTACCTGTATTTTTTGGTCCTGTATGCAAAATTGACTTGGAATCATAAAAAGCTGCCTTCCCCGCTCCCCCCCCCCCCACAAGACCCGTAATAAACATGCGTTGTACACTTCAGAGGTCAGACAGGCCTGCGATTTACTTCGGACACTTTTGGCCCTCTCCCTTTGGTGGGAATCTCAGCCCCCTCCCCAGCCGGTCTCTGTCACCTCCACGCAGTCCCTCCCCTGGACACGGCGTGAGCCTTTGTCTCAGTATATATGCTGATTTCTATTCGGTCAGCTTTGCGCCTGGAGGGTAGGAGGATGATGCCTTCCCCTACACAAAATCCGAATTCCCCATCTGGGCTTAAGAGCTCTGCATGGTCTGCTTTGTGCCCGACTCTTTGAGCTCAACTCAGACTCTTCTTCTCCTGGGTTACCTGCTCCTTTGGCCTTTGTCCTGTATGTGGGGCATGCCAAGCTGTGCCTCCTTGTCCCTCTACTTGGGAGAGCTCTTCCCTCGGGCCATCCCCCTTGTGGTTACGAGATGCATCAACTCACACATCACACCTCAGAGGAGAGATGGTGTCCGGCCCCCCGCTTCCCCTGCCACCGGTCTTTGAGAGTGGTGCAGACACCGTCCACCACACCATCCTTCGTCATCTCCGCCTTGACTCCCCTGACTCACTTGTCTGCTTTTGGCCTTGTGTCCTGCACTGGGGGGGCAGCTCAGTTCAGTTCACTCCAGCGGTGCCCGCAGCCGTGCCTAGCACGTGGTCACTCAGGCTACCCTACTGGATAAATGTCTTGTTTCTCCAACTAGATTGTAAACTCTTTTTTTTTTTTTTTAAAGATTTTATTTATTTGCGAGAGAGAGAATGAGAGAGAGCACATGAGAGGGGGGAGGGTCAGAGGGAGAAGCAGACTCCCTGCCGAGCAGGGAGCCCGATGCGGGACTCGATCCAGGGACTCCAGGATCATGACCTGAGCCAAAGGCAGTTGCTTAACAAACTGAGCCACCCAGGCACCCTAGATTGTAAACTCTTGAGCACTGGAAGAGCCTGCCCCTCCTTTGACTCCTTCTCCAAAGGGCCTGGCACACAGGAAGTGCCGGGTGCGCGCTGGTTCATAGGTTGTTGAATGTGGTCGACGATCAGTTAGGGGAGAGCCCGAATGGAGAGGAAGAATCTGGAGTAACAAGTTTCCATGTGGCGCTGTGAATCTGCTCCCACATGCTATGGAAACACTGGGAGCAGGTGACATGGGACAAGCTTTGATTTGGATTCTAGTTCCACTGTTACGACTAACCAGCCGTGCGTCCTTGGGCAAGGGTTTTTACGTATTCTCCAAGGGAGCAGGTCCCCTAGACACCCTCAGCTCTCATACCTGTGAATACGGGGATGAGGTGAGGGGTTACCTAAGGCTTCCTCTCAGCTCTAAATTCTGACCGGCGTCCTCTGAGGCCAGCACCGTCCCCAGCATCAGGTGGCTTCCACTTGGTTTTTTGAATATTTGCTAATATTGGTAGCTTAATCCTATGCAATAAGACGCATCCTTCTTTCCAGGACAGAGAACAGGTGCAAAGGTGAGAGGCATAGAGATGCACTGAGAAGCTGGGTCGGAGGTGTAGGCAAGAGGAGGAGGGCCCCATAGCTGAAGAGCAAAGGCGTCAGGCTGGGTCCTGCCCTGCTGTTCCTTGTGGGTTGCTCACATGAATGCTCCAAATGCAGCGCGTCGTTCCTTTGTGAGAACTGGCCTTGAAAAGCAATGTGATGTTGGAGGTGGGGAGGGCAACGAGTGAGCAAAAGTTGAATTTTGCAAAAAAGTTTAATTCCAGGCGATGTTGTGTACAATTTCCACACACATTCCACAGAGGAAAAGGAAAGGCTGGTTCACAAAATTGTTTCAGTGAGTGCTTGGGCTGGTTACCCCCCTTCCCCCCAAAAGCAGGAATTGTGTGCTTCATAGGGGTGTGGGAGTGGGGGCTTTCTAGATGGATTTAGGACATATCCCTTGTGAACGGCAAATGTGTATATGAATAAAAAATGAGTCGGGCACATGCCCAAAGCTCCTGGGGGGGGGGGTGGCCGTGCTCCTTCCTCAGCTGTTCCCACTGGTACCTCTGCTGGTTCCTACCCACACATTTCTCTTCTCTCCGTTCCAGGGCTAATCTGAACCCCAGGCCCAGCGAGTGACCGCGGTCTCAGGCCACAGCTGAGGGCTCTGAAACTGTCCTTGTGAGCCTTCTTCTTTTTTTTTTTTTTTTGATTTTCACAGTATCTTTATTTCAAATAGCCCAATCTTCCAGAAAGTGGTCGCTTTTCTGATGAGAGAGTTGTTGCTCTTCTTTTCTTCGATCTCTTGTTGAGTTTGTAGGTGTTCAGAATGGTTTGATCCCTATCCAGCTGAATTCCTGAGACCAGACGAAATCCAGGTCTCCTACTCCTCCGCCATCTTGCTCCGCCCCCCCTTGTGAGCCTTCTATCCAGGGGGCTGGGAGCTCCGTGTGCCCACCGAAGGCACTGAGGCGCCCATTCCCCCCATCCCTTTCTTTTTCCCTGTCAAGTCACTGCAGCTCGTTTGAGTGGACTTCTGTCTCGCCCTCCCCGTCTAGCACCGCAGGCCCCCCACCGGCACTGGAGCTTCTGTGGCGAGGGTCCTGACCCCCCAGCCTCACTTCTTAGTCCCCTTGGCAGGAATGTGCTGGCCCTTCCTCCAGTTGCGGTCAGAGCCTGGCCATGCCTGGACGGTTTCTGTAAACACAGTGCTGCCGTCCACACCGCCTCCCGAAGCCGGGCTCCTCACCTGACCACTGCAGCCGACCACTTCCACGTTAGCAAGCCCCAAGTTGCCAGAACCGTTGGGCCTCTTTTTGTAGACTTACTAGGTGGATGAGTGTGCTTGCCCTGGCCGGCAGGGCCAGCTTTGGTTGCTGCCAGGCCTCGCTCGGGACTGGCATCCTTTCCCTTCCTCGACACGTTCAAGGTGCTGAAACGACATGGCATTTTTGCTCGAGTTCATGCTGTGCTTAGCGAAGCGTCCCCGAGAAGGGAAGTTACCTCACGTTTGAAAACAATCCCAAACTCTAGCTTGCTCTAGTATGGGATGTTGATATGAACTTTATCTCCGAATGTTCGGAGCTTTAAACAAATAAACTTAAAAATAAAAGTGACGACTTTAGAATTAAGTTGCAAAAAAAGTAAGCGTGTTACTACGCATCGGCCAATGGGATCTTCCAAGATCAAATTTTTTAGATGCATTGTGCATGTTTATGCCAGTTATGAATGTTTGGGGAGTTATCTGTGTTTCTCATCATTTTTAAGCCTTGATCTTTTGGCCATGATACCTTTATTTGGGCGCACGGTGAGCCAGAATTTTTGTGGAAAACAGCTCTCTGGAGAAGGTTCGTAAACCAAATAGCTGTTTATCCACATGTTGATTACTTTCTCTAACAGTAGCACACGAGATGACCCCCCCACCCCCCCACCCCCCCGCCGGTACAGCGCCGTGGGAGCCTCTGCAGGAAGGCAGCTGGAAGTCTGCCTCGGCCCGCCGGGGGCAGGACCCCTCTTCGCGGTGTTCTGCTTCAGAGTGTATAGCCTCTGCCTCCGCTTGTGAGGACAGAGAGCTCATGATCTCTGAAGGTGGACAAGTGTGCACTTGGTGCTAGCCGGGGTTTTACTGAGCCCAAGTGCGTCTTCTCATACTTACTCTCTCCTGCTCTTCAGATTTAGTTCTTCCCTTTGCGGCCCCGGAGAAGTAAGTCCTGGTTCTAGCCTGGTTCTCTAGAAGTCAAAGCTGGAGGCAGAGGGAAGGAGGAGGGGGCAGGGATAAAGAGGAGTGAGGCAGGGGGGTCCACGGCAGGGAACTTGCTGCCGTTAATCACGACTGATGTCCCCGTCCATGGGACCGCGCCTCTGAGGGGCCACACCAGCCAAGCCCTGAGATGTCCCCTCGGCACTGAGGAAGGGGAAGAACCCAAGTATTGGCTCTAGTCTCACACTGGGGGTCCAGCTCCACCCACGCATGTGTAGGTGTGGACACCTGGTGTGTCAACCAGTGACCTCCCCAGGGTTGGAGACAAGAGGCATGTGAGCAGCACTGTTTTTAAAGTCCAAACCAGGACCCCTTTGAGAGTGAAGGGGGACACACTAATTATGTCTGAATAACAGGCGTAAACTGGGCAAACTGGGGTGCACGGCCATCATCCTCAGAGCCCTTGAAGAGCAGGATCCAGGACTCATGAGGCTTCGGGGCTCTGAAAAGGTGCCTAAGGGGCTCTGCTACAACCCTCACCCACATGATAGTCTGAGTTGAGGGTTCATTCATTCATTCCACAAATATTTATTGAGTGTCTGCTAATACCAGCACTGCCCCGGGTCCCAGGGCGGGTAGTGTGCAAAGCCAGGCACAGGTCTCTGCTTTCCTGGAGTCTGTAGGTTAGGAGAGCAGATATCTACTTACCAATAACTGAGTAACTCTTTAATTACCAGTGTGGTGCTGTGGAGAAATGCTGTAAATACACAGAAGGGGATAACCTCTTCCGGGGCTGGCGGCAGTCAGGAAAATGTCCCCGTAGGAGTAATGTTAAAGGTGAGGTTCTAAAGTGTGAGCAGAATTGGCCAGGCTGGGCTGGGCGGAGGAGGAGAGCCTGAGGGAGGGAGAAGGGAAGAGGCAGTGGAGGAGAGAAGAGTGTCTCGGGCAGGGGGTAGCCTATGGCTGAAGAAGCCTGGCTGGGAGGAATTCGGTGCCCAAGATGACATGAAAATGCGCCCAAGTGTCCGGGGCCCAGCCTGCAAGGGAGGACTGGGCGGAGATGAGACCACGTGGGGGGGCGGGGGGAGGGGCAGGTTGTTCCCGCCTGACAACCACGCCCAGGATCACATCTTCAGTGATTTAAGCTGAAGCTGTGTTCTCATGTGTTCAGCATGTGCACAGCGGAAAATCTTTAAGATGTTTTTGGGAGTGTCCTACAGTGAAAGTTATAGGTGCTTTGGGTAGGATGGAGGGAGTGGAGATGGAGAAAAGTAGATGGTTGGGGATATATTTAGGACACAGGACTGGCAGAGCTCAACAACCCATGGGATGCAAGCAGGGAGGTGTAGAGGGAAGGGTCAAGGATGAGCTCCAGATTTTAGCGCGAAGGGCTTTAGCATGGAGGTGCCATTTCACGAGGGGAGTGGGATGGAGAGGGAAGGAGAGACCCAGCCAATCCTTTTGGGTTTGTAGAGGCTGGGGCCATGTGAAACCTTCCCATGGAGATGGGAAGCAGGGAGCTCGTGTGGAGGATGGCCAACTGGAGCAGAGATTTGGCCTGGAGTTAGGGATTGGGGCTTTATGAATCTCTGTGAAGCCACGGTTAGACCTTCGAGGGAGAACTCCTAGAGAGAAAGGAGTCCGGGACAGGGACTTGGTTAACTCTACTATTTAAACATTTAGAGGAGAAGAAAGAGCTCTCAAAGCAAATTTAGAAAAAGTGGCTAGAGAATCGGAAGGGAAACAACAAGGGTGGTCACTTGGGAAGCCGAGGGAAGAGTGTTTCAAGAAGGAACAAAATGGTTAACTGTGTCCAAGGCTTCTGAAAGGTCCAAAAGATCCAGACCGAGAGGCAGCAGGTTTATCAACGTGCCAAGCCACTGCTGACCTGAAGGAAAAGGAGAGTTTTAGCAGAGGGCAGTCTGATCGGAGGAACTGGGCAAGTAGTGGGAGCTGAAGAAAAGCAAACAGTGGGTGTGGATGAATCGGAGTGAGGCTGGGACAAGGAGAGATGAGGTGCTGGCCGCGGGGGCCACCACCAAGGGCTCACTGCGGGGAGATGAGAGAAGGTCCGGAGGAGGAGGCTGCAGGCAAGGAAGCTTGCAAGGAGGAACGGAGGTTATATGGAAATAGGGGAAAGTGAAGTCAAGTGCCCGAGAAGGTGGGGTGGGAAGGGGACTATGAAGCATCCGTTGGCGTTTTGCCCTGTTTGATGGAAAGAAGGCCGAGTGAAAGGGCTGCCCATAGGTTCCGATAAGACAGTGGCTGAATTCCTGACCAGTGACTTCGCATTTTCTTTGAAACATTTGAGATGAGTTCACCTGCTACGCGGCAGCAAGAAAAGCTGGAGGCCCGAGGGAACATTTGGAGGTATTAAGTTCCAGGATACGAAGATGAACCGGAAGAGTGAACCAGCTCCTCAGGATTGGCCAGTTGAGAAGCGGGGCCAGCCGAACTGGTAGCAAGATGCTGGTCACTTTCTTGAGAGCTTGTGACAGTGTTTGAGGAAAGATGTTCCTGCCTCATCATTACGAGTCGTTCTGGACTCAGTCCCTTAATGAGCATCTGAGATGCCGTTCTCACTTTTTTAGCTTCTCCATTCAAAACATTTCACAAAATATTATTCTCTGCTATCTGTCTAGAGAGCTGAAATTTGGCTTAAAAAAATCACGTTCTGGGAATGCCTTTGACCTCAGAGCCGAAGCGACAAAGTCTCTACACTTTAGAACAGAGTACATTTTGTTCTTGCTTTTGCGGTTGTTCATTGGGATGGGCACAGGAAGGCTCCAAATGCACACAGATCAGAGGTAGCAACTGTCCTTATCTCTTGTCTGTGCTCCTTTGTTGTAGAAATGATGGTCCTGTCCTGAGGGCCACATCTGGAGGCTCGAGTTTGCTAAATGTGCTCTACACCTGGACAAATCACAGAGACTTTCCCTCCAAATTTTTATTTTATTTTTTTATTTTTTAAAGATTTTATTTATTTATTTGAGAGAGAGAATGAGATAGAGACAGAGAGAGCATGAGATGGGGGAGCATCAGAGGGAGAAGCAGACTTCCTGCTGAGCAGGGAACCCGATGCGGGACTCGATCCCGGGACTCCAGGATCATGACCTGAGCTGAAGGCAGTCGCTTAACCAACTGAGCCACTCAGGCGCCCCAAATTTTTATTTAAATCAGTTAACATACGGTATAATATTAGTTTTAGGTGTACGGTTCAGTGATACAACATTCCATACATCACCCGGTGCACATCATAACAAGGGCACTCCTTAATCTCCATCCCCTATTTCACCCATCGCCCCCCTCCCCTCCAGTAACCATCAGTTTGTTGTCTATAGTTAGGAGTCTGTTTCTTGCTTTGTCTCTCTTCCCCTCCCCCATGTTCATTTGTTTTGTTCCTTAAATTCAAAGGTGATGTGGCAAATATATGTACACTGGAATATTACTCAGCCATAAAAATGAATGAAGTCTTGCCACTCACAGACAAGTTTTATAAGAAGCTGTTTAAGGACGCTATCCCTCCTGGGAATGCCAGAGATCCAAGGTATTTAAAAGTCTGGAAGAGAATCTGTTGCAAGCCACTATATTGGTGAATGGCCTAATTTTGAGTTGTGTCTGGCTGAGATGCCCCAATAATGGGCCAGTGCCCCTTGTGGGAGGGAGTAGGGTTGATCTGGAAGCTGTGGTTTAGTGCTATGCGACTTCCGGTGAATTCCTTTAGCAGGAGTATAAACTTAGTGCCCTGGAGTTAAGATTATGGACTAGAAGGATAACAGCTCTTCCTAAATGTGATCACTGCTGCACACCCACTCTTGACTTCTGACTCCTCACAACCTGGCCAGGCTAACCTCTGATTCCCGGCAGGAATCTTCCACTCTAGCTATGCAGATTAGGCGAGGCTGAATCCCCTCCACCTGCCCGCAGAGCACTCTGGACTCTGTACCTTCTTTCACCTCAACACCCTCAGTTCCTCGAAGACCGGGACGATGCCTCCTATGCGTTTGTATTCCCAGGGTTTCACACTTCGTACTTTCTTGATGTACTTACTACCTTCTCGAGTTTTCAGAAGAGTTCCTCAACTGTAAAGACTAGACTTTGAACTTGCTTATTTCTAAAGCCGGGCCTTTTCCATTTTGCTGTGATATCAGCAGATTGTATTTTCTCTTTGCTTTTAGTGTGCAAAATAGCAGCATTTTCATAATTCTCCCGTTGTGCAGACCCAGCTCTCCCATCCTCCTCCTTTCCTCCCCACTACCTCTCTTCTGTTGAATTAATAAGAGGTGAGCCAGTGAGCCATTTGTATGGTTAAAGGTGACTGATGCTACATGAATTTCAGCCCTAAAAAAACAGGCGCCGGCAATGTAATACGAGGCGGTGTAGACTGCCCCCTGCTGGCCTTGGTTTAACCCGCTCTGAGTCACATTAAGGGAAGAAACAGCTTTTCACAAATCAGGAAGCTTAGCCCCTTGGAAATCCGAAGACGTAGAATGTTAATGTCCCTTGGATCCGTTCTCCAGAGCTGTACATTTTATTTTAGTAAATCGCTTAGCATCACCGGGGGAGGTTGTGTTGCTTTAGAAATTGAATGGTATTTCTGCTTTACAATTTTACCAAATCCAGGCACTGGGTAAAGCTGTCCTTTGAAAAGTCACACCTACTCTAGAAGCCAAAGTGGGGGCTGTGTGCACTGAGGGAGACAGGGGTGGCCCGTGCTGTGGAAAGGGTGCTGGGCTTAGCTGGGGGAGGACAGCCTTGGATTCCTGGCTCCTTCCCCAACCTGCGTTTTAACTCGTGAAAAATAGGGTAGTTTGACTAGATGATTTCTAAGGACCCTTCCATCCTTGTGTCTCTTGTAGGCAGCACCATCCCTGCCTTCCAGGAGTGTATAATCCAGGCGGCACGTTTACCTGAGCCACCGGTGGGCACTGCGGTAAAGCACGTGCGTGGCCTGGAGTAGTTGGTTGTGTGAAGTGGTCTGACATGAGGGATGGCTGGCCATCTCTGAGACTGGACCTGAGAGCTTGCGCACACACGCTTCCCTCCCGGTCGCTGCCCCTATCGAGTCATGATTGCTCAAGTCATGTGGGCATCCAGCACTCCTTGGCAATTCCTGTGTATGTTCCTACACCGTTTTCCCTTCCATTGAGCACAAGAGCTCTTTCAGAGCTTCCTCCCCCAGTCCTTTGGTCCTGCCACCTGTCACCAAACTCCTAGTGGATGATTTTGCCTCCCTCCTGCTTCACAGAGGAAGACAGAAGCTATTAGTAAAGAGCCCCCCTGCCCTGCCAGCCCCTCTCTCATGGCTCCTGTCAGTATTTAACGTACTCATGCCTGCCCCATCCAAAAAACCAAAACACAAAACAAAAAACAAGTCTCTCCCAGGATGCCACATCCCCATTCTGTATCTTCTGTCTCCTCCCTTTCACAGCCAAATTTCTTGAAAGCAGTGTCTACATTCACTGTCTCCCTCTCCTTCCCCCCACTCACCCCTTGCCCCACTCAGTCTGGCCTCCTCCCTCCTCACCACTCCCCCTGAAACTGTCACCGCTGACTTCCATGTGGCTAAAGCCAGTGCACACTTGGCCACTTCCTGTCTTCTCATGGCTAGACGGTTCCGCTCTCTCTCCGTGAGCCTCTCTCTTCCCTTAACTACTGTTGCACTGGATGCTTCTGGTTTCTCTCCTCTCTCTTTGGCTGCTTATTTCCAGCGTGTGGGGTCCTGCCACCCTTGTTTTTCCTTTTGGGTTCTGTCCTAGATAATTTTTTGTTTTGCTCCACACACTCTCCTGTCAAAAGGAGATGGAAACAGGGTGGGGGGTGGGGGCAGTGGTGGACAAGAGCAGAGAGGGAGGTGTCTTGGATAGGTTGGCTATAAAAAAAAAAGGGGGAGGGAACTTGGTCCTGCTTCCAGTTCAGAACTGTAGGTGGAGCGGTGGTGGTGGTGGTGGGAACATTTATTAGGTTGGATGGAACAGTGTAGGAACAGAGAAAAGCACCAGTTGGCATGCCTGAGCCCCATCAACTCCTGTGTGGCAAAGAAGGGGGCCGGGGCCTGGACATGCATGCACATCTTCAGGGGCAAGCAGCCTGAATCCTCTGGACGGCCGCCAAGGCAGGGCTGGTGATGGGACTCTGTACATGAGCGTGGCTAGGGTGAGCTGCCTGGAGAAGGGATGGGGTGGGGATTGCATTGTAATTGTGACAAGGGGACCCCAAGGGGCCCATAGCACCAGCAAGGGCTGAGCTGGGGTGTATCAGCCAGAGTAGATCGACAGTCCCTTTGGGAGAAATACCCATGCTGAAGGAAAAGCCTCATTTCCCAGCTGGATATAAGGGGCAGGACCAGACCACCTTGCTAAGTGAAACCAGCCGATGCACTCCCAGCGCCCCGTCCAAGGTGGAAGTCAGCGGAAGGACTGCAAGGCCTCCACCCCTTTTGGGGGTGCTTGCATGTTTTCATGGCATGGTCATTGTCTTCCCTCAAAATGAGTGATCCAGGAGAGCTCAAGGGAAATCCCATATGTCTTTGATGACCTAGTCTTGGAAGTCATTTGCTGTGATTTCTACTGGTTACACACACAGGCCCTGCTCGCTGTGAAATGGGAGTACACTGGGGTACTGGCACCCCTCCAAGCCCTGACGCCCTCTTGGATAGGGGCGTGGGAGTGGGAGAACGTAAGACATCTTATCCACCCGCAGAACTCACCCAAAAGAGCTCATTTAATTGGGCAGGGACTGTGGAAACATAAATTGTCGAGTTGAAAGTTTACTTGTCCCTATTCTCAGGGAGGTATAGGGTCATGAGAATATCCAAGTAGTTAGAGAAGATAAGGAACCCACGTTTTCTTTGCACACTTGGGTGTGAAGTGAGAAATTTATAAATATTACGAGAAGCTTGAAGGGGCCTTTAAAATACTTGAAAATATCCACTTGTAATAATGATAAGCATAAAGTCTGTGGGTCAACACAAAAACCCCTATAAGATGTGATGTCAAGTGAGCAAAGAATACACCTTGTGTGTTTGATTTTAACCACTGAAAATTAAATGCAGCTGGATAGAAACCAGGAAAAAAGCACGAAACTCCTCTGTGAGGGGCACCTGGTTAGATTTTTACAACGTGTGTATTTATTATTAATAAAATGGAATTATTAATAAATTCATTTTATTAATTATGATTTGTTATAAACTGATGAGTAAAAATCATATTTTCGTTTCATTTTTTGGTGGGGCAGCCCACTGCACACTTCTTTTTTCTTTCACTGGAATGAGTGTTCCCATTGGAAAACCACCCAGAATATAATTTTCAGTAGCCATTGCTTTCAAAATACCTTTCTTAAAAAAAACATACAATTGACATACCATTTCCTTCTGCTCTGGAAAATTATAGAAGTCTTAGGTGCACCACAGGCTACAGACTAGAAAGTATAGGATGATCTCATTTGTGTACCATAGTCAGGTGTCTCCACCCCACCTGCCCCCCTCTGTTACTGATTCCTGACTATGGTCTACGTCTCCCTTGTGTTTCAGTAAATTTATCTCTTTTGTAAAATACTTACTATGAACGTATTATTTATCTATTGCTGCATAAAAAATTACCCCGATGCTCAGCGGCTTGAAACAATGGCCATGTATGTATTGTCTGACGCCGCTTCCGGGGGGCCAGGGGTTTGGGAGTGGCTTAGCTTGAAATTGCTCACGAGGTTGTAGTCAAGGTCTGGTCCAGCCCTGTAGTTGTCAGAAAGCGTTGTGCAGGGGGTGGAGGACCCAGCTGCTGCCCGCTGCTAAATCCACGGCTTCTCCCATATTTTAGATTTTGGTTATAGTAACGTCCCATGACCAAGTTCCAAAGTCTATTAGTTATCTATGGCTGCATGACTGCATAACAAGTTATCCCAAAACTTAGATGCTTAAAACAACGATTTCAAGATGCCTCACTTGAATGACCAACAAGTGAGGGCTGGCTGTTGGCCTGAGCCCTTAGTTGCTTGCTATATGGACCCCTTGCTTGGGGTGCTTGCATGTTTTCATGGCATGGTCATTGACTTCCCCCAGAGTGAGTGATCCAGGAAAGCTCAAGGGAAATCCCAAATGTCTTTGATGACCTAGTCTTGGAAGTCATATGCTGTGATTTCTATTGGTTACACACACAGGCCCTGCTTGCTGTGAAATGGGAGTACACTAGGGCATGAATACCAGGAGGTGAGGAGCATTGAGGGTCATCTTGGAGACTGGCCACCACAGTTGACCCTCTGGCCTCCAATGATTCATGTCCTTCCCACATGCAAAATATACTCATCTCTCCTCAAGGTCTCTTACTAAGGGTTTCATCCTGTTAAAGTATCTCCTCAAAAACAAAAAACAAAAAACCCAAACCAAAAAAAACCCCAGAAAACCCCCAGGATCTCATTACTTAAATTAGGCCCCACTGTGGGGCTACTCAGGTCCAGTTCCTCACAGTCTGAAGATCTGTGAATTAAAGAGACAAGTTATTTGCCTCTCACGTACCCAATATTCAATGGTGAGGCAGCGGGCACAGGATGGCTGCTATAGACATTCCTGTCCAAAAAGCAGGGAGAAGGGGGCCACATAGGAGTCACTGGTCCATAGCAATTCTGAAATCCATTAGGATACATTTCAAAAATTACTTTAAAAGGACTCAGTCCTACTCCTGCCTTGGAATGAGTCTCTTTGCCTTTTGGCTTTGATGTCTGGCTCTTATTTCTACCTGAGTCATCCTTCCTTTCCCACGAGAGGCAGCCTATGCTTGCAACCAAGTAGTTTCCCAGTCTTCCTGTCTGTAGATGTTTGGGGTCCAAAGTCTACTTTTCATTTTGAACTGTCTCTGCCCTTTCAGTCCAAGCTGGTGGTGTTTCTGCCACAGTGATTGTCTTAAAAGTTTTTGTGGGTCTCCTGCCATAGTGGGTTTATTCCTTTGGATGAAAGCCACACCCACAAATCTCTTCCAGATAAGACTTTATCTCTACCTTAGGCTGCTACTGACTGAGACATCAGAAAGGCAAACCTTCAAAGTCCTTAGAAGTCCCAGACAGTGCGGGGTTGAACAGTTCTTTGAGGTCATAACAAAGGATTTTTCAGTTCCACTCTCAGCTTCATCTTTAGACCATGTTTTCTTGAGTGGGCCCTGGATTTGTTCTTTGCTCAGAAGCCATTTCTTAAATTTAGCATCCTTTCCATTTGGGGAGTCTGAGGGGTTTCAAATGCAACCATTCCTGGATCCTTCCTGGTTAATAGTCCTTCCTCTGGCTTATCTCTGCCCTGTTGCATTTTAGTATGAGCAGTAAGAAGAAAACCAGTGCACCTTCAGAATTCAGTTCCTTCACTCAGCTCGTGAGGTACATTTATATGCTCCACATTCTGTAGATGACAGTGTTGATAATCAACTTTCTGCCACTATACAACTTCTTGTTTCCAATAATAATCTCCTCTGCTTCCTTGAAGCCCTCACAGGCAGCCTCCTCAAACGTCACCAGCTTTTGCTAACAGTTTGTTCCAAGTCCTCTAGGCTCTCGTTAACCCTCTTCAAAGTCCTCCCGGCTGCTGCCGGCAGCCAAGCACACAGCTTCTCCCACATTGTAGGTTTCTGTTTTAGTAGCACTTCGCTTCCATGGTCCCCAATCTATTAGTTACCCACTGCTGCATAACAAACCACCCCAACACTTAGATGTTTAAGGCAACATTGACCATTTATTATCTCTACCCATTTTCTGTGGATTGGGAATTAGGGGATGACTCAGCTGGTGGTCCTGCCTCAGGGTGTCTCAACTCATGGAGTGGCATTTCAAATGTCAGCCAGAGCTGCAGTCATTTGAAGGCTTTCCCAGGACCAGCAGATCCAATTGCAAGATGTCTCACTCACATGGCTGGCAAGTTGTTGCTGGCTGTAGGCAGGACGCCTCGACTCCTCACTGCGCGGATCCCAGGCTGTTTGAGGTTCCTCACAACATGACCACTGGCTTCTCTCAGAATGGGTGAGAATTTACTTTTTATGACCAACACTTGGAAACCACACACTGTCGTTTCTGCAGTGATAGCTGGCATCCTAACGATGGCCATTATGTTCTTTCCAGTTTTGTTTTCTTTCCTGCTGTTAAGACAATGCTGGTATGGGATTATCTTTACATTTCTTCCGATATACTTGGGTAAGAATTTCTCTAGGTACATAGCTAGCAGAGCAGTTCTTGGGTCTCAGAATATATATGTGTTCAACTTTAGAAGGTAATGTCAAACTGTTTTTCCAAGTGGATATAGGAATTTATATTCTGATTGCCATTTAAAAGAGTTTTCTTTGCTCAACACTTTGGTATCGTTAACTTTATTTTTATTACTTTTTTGTCCGATGGATGTTAAATGGTAAGTTAGGTTTCCTTTAATTTCTGTTTCTTAATTAGTAATGAGGATGATGATCTTTTTGTATTCTGGGTTTTGAATCATTCCTGTTTCTTCTTTTTTGAATGCCAGTTCCTGTCTTTTGTCTACTTTTCTACTGGGTTGTTTCTGTTTCCCACCCTCCTCCCACCTCCCACACATTATGTGTTTGATTGAATCAGATAATTGATACTCAAATTCAGTGACTTAATGATGTCATTAAAGACATCAAGGGCTGTTCTGGTCCACCCTGCCTGCCTTCGGGCCTCCCTCAGGGTAGCTGAGTGGTGGCAGCAGTTCTGAGCCTCACATTCTCTGCCCTGCACCTCCAGACGCAGCAGAATATAATTTACCATGGACATGTCAGAGAGCCCAGGGATTGAGGCCAGGGATTATTCCCTGTCTTGGTCAAAGATGTATTTCCTATACTTAACATTCCTGGTACATTGTAGGCACCCACGAAGTATATGTTGCAGGAATGAGCAGAAATTGGCTTTCTTCCTGAGAGACCCTGCCAAACTTGCCCACCTGCCTCACTGACCACACATGCATCCTGTGCTGCTTCCTGCACAGTCATGTGGCTAGGAAACACCTTGTGTGGACAAGTGTGGGCTTGATGAGTTGGGTGGATGTAATTTTGCCTTAGAGTTATTGGGATTTTCGGTCTCCAGATTCCATAAAAGAAGGAGATGCGTCACGTGGAATCTATCCAGGGAGAGGGCCATAATATCCCCTGGGAGCAGTCTTGCATTTCATTTACAACAGGAAATACAATGAGAACTTCTCCAAGGGGACTCCACTTAGCCCATCTTCTCCTCTTTGTACTGATGGGTCTACAGCTCTCTGACTATTGGTAGGAGCCAATGCTGATGCTGGGTGCAGTCGATGGCAGCAGAGCAGGAGGCGGATGGAGTGGTGGGCAGTTTTGCTTGATATCCTGCACAGCTCTCTGGACTGATCAGTGTTTTCAGCAGAGTGTTTTCCGGCTCCATCTAGCAGTTTCCATTTTTCAGCTCTTTTCTCTTTGTGAGGATCTACTTCCTCTCCAATTATGGAAGTCAAATATCTTTTTACCAGATCCACAGCTTGCCTCAATCTATCTTCAGTACTTCTCCCTTTATACCAGAGAGGATTTGCAAGCTCTAAGCATCTGGAGTAGCAGGTCCTCCCCAGACACAGGATGAATCTCAGGGCCAAGACAAAGGAAGTTCCTATCTTACATAAAAAAAGATCCTTCAAGTGTGCATGTAGGATAATCTCTGTTTTTGGCTTTTGTCACTTCCGAAGATGGATAGCAATTTTATTGAAAAACATGGAGAACGGGGCGCCTGGGTGGCTCAGTCGTTAAGCGTCTGCCTTCGGCTCAGGTCATGGTCCCAGGGTCCTGGGATCGAGTCCCCCATCGGGCTCCCTGCTCCGCGGGAGGCCTGCTTCTGCCTCTCCCCCTCCCCCTGCTTGTGTTCCCTCTCTCGCTATCTCTCTCTCTGTCAAATAAATAAATAGAATCTTAAAAAAAAAAAAAAGAAAAAAGAAAAAGAAAAACATGGAGAATGAATTGGAACAAGGAACATTTTCCCTGAAGGAAACACACATTTCTTCTGAATGTGATCTGACATGATCAAGGAAATAGTTTTTGGTGATGGCACACCTGCTTAAAATGACCTATAATCTTTTTTGCTCATTTCCTCCAGTTTTACTGAGGTGTAATTATATAACCGGCACCTACCTTAAGTGTATAATTTTATGAGTTTTAACATATGGATATACCCATGATACCATCACCACAATCAGAATAAAGAACATATTTGTGACCACAAAAAGTTTCTTCACATTTCTTTGTAATCCATTCTCAGGTAACCACTAAACTGGTTTCTGTCACTATAGATTACTTTGCATTGTCCAGAATTTTATATAGATGGAATTGTACAGTAGGACTGTATTTTTTTGCCTTCCTTCTTTCACTCAGCCTAATTATTTTGAGATTAATCCACCATTGCATGTATCAATAGTTTATTTTTTATCACTGAGTAGTACTCCATCTTATGAATATACTATAATTTATTGATTCACCTGGTAATGGACATTTTGTTATTTTCCAGACTTTAGCAATTACAAATAAAGCTGCCATAAACATTCATGTCCTAGTCTTTGGATACACATTGATTTTTCTTGGTTAAATGCTTAGGGGTGGAATAGCTGGGTCATAGGGTAGATGTTATGTTTAACATTTTAAGTAACTGCCCAACTGTTTTCCAAACTGGTTGTGCCATTTTGCATTCCCACAAGCAGTGTAACAGAGTTACAACTGATCCAAATTCTTGCCATCATTTAATGTAGTCAGTCTTCTTAATTTTTGCCATTCTAGTGGGTACGTCATGGTATCTCATTGGAGTTTTAGTTTGTATTTCCTTAATGACTAATGATGTTGAGAGTCTTCTCATGTGCTGTTACATTATTCATATTGTTTTCTTTGGGAAAGTCTCTTGAAATATTTTGGCAGTTTAAAAATTAAGCTATTTTTCTTTGAGCTGTAAGAGTTCGTTCTTTATATATTCTAGATACAAGTCCTTTGTTGCATATATGTTTTGGAAATATTTTCTCCCAGTCCTTGTCTTCATTTTCTTAACATCATATTTTGAAGGTCAAAAGGTTGGAATTCTGATGAAGTCCATTTTATAAACTTTCTTGTGTTATAGTTCCTGCTTATGATGCCCTGTTTAAGAAATCTGTGTTAAGCACAGGTTACTAGGTATTTCTTTTCTGTATTCTCCTGGAAGTTCTTATTTTTATAGTTAGGTCTTTGGTCTATTTTGAGTTAAATTTTGTGTATGGTGTTAAGTAAGGGTCAAGATTCATTTTACTTATTTTTGTACATGGCTTTCCTATCAATCCAGCATTTGTTAGAAAGATTGTTGTTTCTCCCATTGCCATGTCCCACATTTCTGTTTCTGAAGTCTCCATTATGTTTGATTGATCTACATGTTTATCTTCATGCCAATAGTAGTCTATCTTTTCACGGATTTCTGCTCTTTATTATTTTTCTCTTGATTGTTTGGATTTAAATGCTCTTGTTTCTTCTGACGGATGTTTAGCCCATTGACTTGATATCCTTATTTTTTTCCCTAATAGAGGTGTTTAGTGCTGTTCATTTCCCACTGAGCACTGCTTTAGCTGAATTACAAAATTTTTCATATGTTGCATTTTCATTTTCATGCAGCTCAAGGTACTTTTCAAATTTCCTTTTGATTTCTTCTTTGATCCATGGGTTATATAGAGTGTGTTTATTTTTTAAATATTTGGGGATTTTCCACATACTTTTCTGTTACAGATTTTCAAGTTAATTTCACTGTGGTTAGAAAACATTCTTTGTTTGATTTGATTTCTTCAAAATTGACAATTATTATATGGTCCAAAATATGATTCTTCTTGGTAAATGTTCCCTACACTCTTGGAAAAAAAAGATATTTCTTTTTCTATAGTCTTCATTATATTTAATTGATCTTTATGTTTATCTTCATGCTAATACTAGGCTGTCTTTTCATTGATTTCCACTTTTGTCGTTATTACTGATTTTCTTATTATGTTTGGATCTAATTTGCTTTTGATTCTTTTGATTTAGTTTGCTCTTATTTCTCTGGTTGTTTGATGGATTGTTCTACAAATGTCAATTCAAGTTGTTTAGAGCGTTGTTTAAGTCTTTATATTCTTATTTTCTTCCCACTTGTTCTTTCAGTTATTGAGAGCAGAATGGTAAGTCTGCAAATGTAATAGTGGATTTGTCTACTTCTCTTTTCAGTTTTGTAAGGTTCTTGTTCCATGTATTTGGAGAACTGTTATTGCATTTAGAATTAGTATGTCCTTCTGACAAACTGATACATTCATCATTATGAAACATAGCTCTTTATTCTTGGTAATATTCTCTGATATGAAATCTACTTGTCCAATAGTAATATAGCCATTCCAGCTTTCTTTTTATTTTATTTTATTTTAAGATTTTATTTATTTATTTGACAGAGAGAGAGAGATAGCAAGAGCAAGAACACAAGCAGGGGGAGTGGGAGAGGGAGAAGCAGGCTTCCTGCCAAGCAGGGAGCCCGATGTGGGACTCGATCCCAGGACCCTGGGATCATGACCTGAGACGAAGGCAGGCGCCACCCAGGCGCCCCCCCCAGCTTTCTTTTTATTAACATAAGCAGAGCAGTATATAATTTTTATCCTTTTACTTTTAACCTATTTATGTTTTATATTTAAATTGAGTTTCTTTAGATAGCACATAGTTAGATCATGCTCCCCTCCCTCATTCTGACAATATGTGAATTTAATTGGGGTGTTGATATCATCTACATTTAATGTGATGAATGACTTGATTGAATTTAAATATTTTATCTTGTTTTTGATTTTCTGTTTGTCCCATCTATTCATCATCTCCTTTCTCCTCATTTCTTGTCTTCTTTTGGTTTACCTGAGTACTTTTTTTGTGATTCTGTTTTATTTCCAATATTGTCTTATTAATAATACTCTGTATAGTGTTTGCTTTAGGGTTTAAAGTGTACACCTTTTAAACAGTCTACCTTCAGATAATATAAAAACAATTATTATGTATGGAATGTTTGAATCCCTCCCTCCCCCATTCATATATTGAAGCCCTAATCCCCAGTGTAATGGAAGGTAACCAGGGTTAGACGATATTAGTGCCCTTATAAGAAGAAACACCAGGAGCTCTCTACATGCACACACATGTACATACACCAAGGAAAGGCCATGTGAGCACATAGTGAGAAGGTGGCCATCTGTAAGCCTGAAAGAGAACCTCACCAGAACTCAACCACTCCGGCACTCTGTTCTCAGACTTCCAGTCTCCAAAACTGTGAGAAAATAAATCCTGTTTTGTTTAAGCCACCCGGTATGTGATATTTTGTTATGGCAGCTCAAGCAGATTAAGGCCATGATCTTACAATTGTATATCTTCACTTCCCCTCTCCTAGTCTTTGTACTAGTGTATATATTTTACTTCCAGATATAAGCTCCACAATGCATTATTATTTTTTCCTTTAAACATTCAATTATTTAAGGAAATTTAAAAACCTAAGAAATGACATCATATTTGCTTACATTTTTACAAGGTAGTGTGGTCTTCATTCTCTGTGTAGATTCAGGTTTCCATCTGGTATCATTTCCCTTCTGCCTGAGTACTTTACCTTTTCCTATAATGTTGTTTGGGTGATGGTGAATTCTTTTAGTTTTTATATGTATGAAAAAATATTAATTTTGCCTTTATTTTTGAAAGACTTTTTCCTTAGAGTAGAATTCTAGGTTAACAGTTTTGTCCCTATCATGTTTTAAGGATGTTGCTCTACTACATTCTGGCTTACATAGTTTCTGCTGAGAAGTCTCCTGTCATTCAAATCTTTATTCCCCTGTACACTTTTGGGTCTGGCTGATTGTGATGTGCTATGGTGCATGGGGAAGTGAGGGTTCATGGAGACTGTTGGATCTGTGGGCTAATAGTTTTCATTGAATTTGGAAAATTTTTAGCCATTAGTTCCTAAAATACTGTTTTTTTCCTTACTAATTTCTGTTCTTTTTTTGGGACTACAATTATGTTCCTTAAAGTTGATCTACAGTTAACCGGTACTCTGTTTAATTGTTTAAAGTCTTTTTTCTTCCTGTGTTCCATTTTGGGTAGTTTCTAAATGTTGGCGTATTCAAATTCACTAAACTTGTTTTCTGTAGTGTTTTATCTGCTGTTATTCCTAACCAGTGTATATTTTTTGTTGAGATAATTGTTGATTCATACGCAGTTGTATATTTGCCTAGTTTTTGCCAAAGTTAACACTTTGAAAAATTATAGTATAATATTACAACCAGGATATTGACATGAAAACAATCTACCAATATTATTTAGATATCCCCAGTGTTACTGATATGTGTATGTGTATCAATATGTAATGTCTTTCAATAAAGCTTTAAAATTTCCCCCATAAAGTGATTGCATATTTTCATTAGATTTATTTGTAATTACCTTACACTTTTGGTTGCTAATATAAAATTACATTTTCTAATTGTTTCTTTCACATAGTAATTTTTAATTGAGTTTTAATCTGCTCACTTGCAGGTAAAAAATCTGTTCTAATAATTGCTTTGTAGACTTTTTGATATTATATGTAGATAATCTTCTCAGAAATGATTTCGTTCCTTCATTTCTAGTTCTTTCATTTTAGATTTATTTATTTCATTTTAGTTTATTTTCCTGGTTTTATTATTTTGGCTAGGACTTACAGTAAATGGATGTGGTGATAGCAGGCATTCTTGTGTTATTTCTAATCTTTAAAAACAACTTTATTGAGGCATATTTTACATACCATAATACTGACTCATTGTGAATTTGATGATTTTCATACATTTATACTGTTGTGCTGATTTGCAGTTAATCCCCACTTCCACCCTCAGTCTTAGGTAACCACTGATCTATTTTGTCTCTATAAATATAGAGATGCTCAAAATCAATGGTTTTAAGAGAAATTCAGATTAAGGGGAAATCACTATTCACCCATTAAATTGGCAAAAGCTAGAGAACTGTGCAAATGTTAAGAATTGGTGGGGATATGTGGACAGAGGAGTCCTTGCAGGCTGCTGGATGGACTGTTGACTGATGTAGTTATTTTAGAAAGCAATCTGCCAGCACTTAGTCAAGTACTCACATACTCTATGACTCAGTTCAACTGCTTCTGGAATTCATCCTAGGGTAATTTCTGCACAGATCTGTAAGAAGTCATCCTTGACAATGTTTATTGCAGCATTTTTGTGGGAGCAGAGAGTTGAAGGCTACCTTGGTGTCTGTTCTAACGAAGTGGATAGGTAATGTGTGGTGTTTGCATTAGACACAACAAATTAGAGGTAAAAGTAACATGGGTGTATCTTAAAATATTATAGCTTAGTGGAAAAGGTGGGAAAAAATGAGATGCAATGCAACAATGCAATATAATACCTTTTATGTAAATAAAAATATATGTCCTCATGATAAAAAGACATTAAAATACAAACAAAAAGAATAATATGCTATTAATGAAGGAGTATAGCTGACTCAACCTGCTGAAGTACTTGAGCTATGAAACAAAGCCCAGAAATCTAGCTTGTTAGCAAGCTTTGTATAGGGATATCTGGGTAACTGACTCAGGTGGGCCAGGAGGGTGCAATCCAGAAAGTCTGAAGTGACCTGCCCTCAGAAGGTTTCGCCACAATTCTCTATGTCCTGGTCATGTGATCTGAAAACTTTTACCCTCCTCTCTTCATCTGTTCCTAATGCTTTTTAAAATATAATTTCTTCTTGTAGACTGTCTTCTCTGTCTTTAAGTATTTAGGTGAGAAAATTCTGTTTGACTTACTAAAGTGGTGTCTGCTACTGTACTTTCTGACAATCTAACCCTGTTATTCACAATTGTCAAAGTAATGATTGTGCACTGTAGAGTCCTATTTCTTGGTTTACTTTTTCATTTTTCTGCTGCATATCCTCTAGTAGTCCTCCCAAAAAAGGGTACATGGAAAGTAAATTGAGACTTTACATAGCTGAATTCATCCATATTCTGGAGGAGTTTATAATTCTAAGACAGAAGTCACTTTCCAACAGAAGTTTGAAAGCACTACTGAGTTTTAGTAGCCTGTGTTGTTTTTGAGAAGTTGGATACCATTCTGGTTCCCTTGTGTATGTGTTTTTTTTAAATCCTTATTCTGAAATCATTTTAGACTTACATAAAATTTACAAAGATAGTACAGTTTCAGAATATCCTCCACCCAGTTTCCCCCATTGTTAACATCTTACATTACTGTGATACAGTTCCCAAAAGAAGAAGCTGATATTAGTACTATTACCTCCAAGCTTTATTCAGATTTCACCAGTTTTCTATTAATGTCTTTTTTCTGTTCCAGGATCCAATCCATTGTACCACATTGCATTTAGTTGTTGTCAGATCTCCCCAGTCTCCTCTGGACTTTGGCAGTTTCTCATGACATTGGCAGTCTTGAGGAGTATTACCCGGGTATCCTGTAGATGGTTCCCCAGTCTAGGTCTTTCTTACCATTAATGTACGGTTGTGGATTTTTGGAAAGAATACAATAGAGGTCGAGTGCCTTTTTGTTACATTATATCAGAGGTGCATGCTATTTATGTGCCAGCACTGGGTATGTTAACACTGACTTGGTTAAGGATATATTTACCAAGTTTTTCTTGTCCATCAGATAATGGACATTTGGGTTGTTTCTGGTTTTGGCTATTGTGAATAATGCTATTTGTATATAAGCTTTCATGTGGAGAAATGTTTTTTATTTCTCTTGGGTCTATACCTAAGAATAGAATTGCTGGGTCATATAGTAACTCTTAACATTTTGAGGAATTGCCAAACTGTTTTCTGCAGAGCTTGTACCACTTTCTATTCCCACCCTTCAATGTATGGGGTTCCAATTTCTCCACATTCTTGATAGCACTTGTGTTTTCCTCTATTATTTTGATCATAGCCATCTGAGTGGATGTGACAATGGTATCACATTGTGGTTTTGATTTGTATTTCCCTGACTGCTAATGAAGTTGAGCATCCTTTCATGTGCTTATTGACCATTTGCTTTATTTGACTGTATCCTCTTTGGGGAAATGAAATGTCTATTCGGATCCTTTGCCCATTTTTAAACTGGGTTATTTATCTTTTTATTATCACATTGTATAAATTCTTGATGTATTCTGGATAGAAGGACCTTATTAGACATACAATTTCTCCCTTATTTTCTGGGTTATCTTTTCACTTTCTTGAGGGTGTCCTTTTATACACAATGGTTTTTGATTTTGATGAAATGCAATTTATCTTTTTTCTTCTGTCACTTGTGCTTTGGGTGTTGTATCCAATAAGGCTTTGCCTAACCCAAGTTCACAAAGATTTACTCCTCTGTATATTTTTTGAAGAGTTTTGTACTTTTGACTGTTATGTTTAGGTGGACTTTTTTTTTTTGGTTCTGTGTCCATTTTATGTTAATTTTCTGTGTATTGTGTGAAGCATGGGCTCAAATAATTTTTTTAGTGTGTATGTGGGTATGTAATTGTCTCAGTACAGTTTGTTGAAAAGTTTATTTCTTTTTCATTGGATTTTCTAGATGTTTTTGTCAAAATTCAATCGACTATAAATATAAGACTTTATTTCTGGACTCTGGTTTCCATTCCATTGATTTATATGCTTATCCTCATGTCAGTACCACACTGTCTTGATTCCTATGGCTCTGTAATAAGTGTTGAACTCAGGAAGTGTGAATTTTTCAATTTTGTCCTTAATTTTCAAGATTGTTTTGTCTGTGTTGGGTCCTTGGAAGTTCCAGGCAGATTTTAGAATCAGGTTGTCCAAAAAGTCTGCTGGGATTTTGATGGGGATTACATTGAATCCATAAATTGACTTGGGAAAGATTGCCTTCCAAACAATATTCAGTCTTGCAATTAGTTAATATTGGATGTCTTTCCAATTATTTAGATCTTTTGTTTATTCAACAATGTTTTATAGTTTTCAGTGTACTTGTCCTATACTTCTTTTGCTAAATTTCACTGTATTTTATGCTTTTTGAAGTATTTTATTCTGTTGCAAATGTCATTGTTAAAGTCATTTTCTTACCTTGTTTAGCTAGAACTTCAAGTACAATATTCAGTAGAAGTGGTAAGAATGGGCTTCTTAGACTTGTTTCTGATTTTAGGGGGAAGGCCCTCAGTCTTTCACCACTGAGTATGACATTAGTTGTGAATTTTTAGTTAATGCCTTTTATCAGGTTGAAGAAGTTCCTTTTTAGTTCTAGTTTGTTGAGTGTTCTAATCATGAAAGGGTGGATTTTTTCAAATGGGTTTTCTGTATCTAATGAGGTGATCAGGAGTTTTCTGCTTATATTAATATGGTGTATTACACTGATTTTTGTGTGTTGAACGAACTTTTATATTCCTGGGATAAATACCACTTGTTCATGGTGTATGATCCTTTCTATATGTTGCTGGATTTGGTTTGATAATATTTAGCTGAGGATTTTTATATCTGTATTCATAAGGAACATTGGTCTGTAGTTTTTTCTTTTATCTTTTGAAAAAAAAAAAGTTTTATTTATTTTAGCAAGAAAGGGGAGGGGCAGAGGGAGAGGGATAGAGAGTCCCAAGCAGACTCCATGCTGAGCACAGAGCCTGACCTGGGGCTTGATCCCATGACCCTGAGATCATGACCTGAGCAGAAACCAAGAGTTGGTCGCCTAACCAACTACACCACCCAGGCACCCCTGTAGTTTTTTCTTATGATACTTTTATGGGGTCTTTCTTTCAGGATGTTACTGGCATTATCTAGGTTATGTGATTTGTTAGCATTCTCTTCTTATAATCCTCTTTATTTCTGTAAAGACTATAGTAATATCTCCTCTTTTGTTGTTGAGTTTAGTAATTTGAGGGGTTTTTTTGTCATTCATTTCTAGCTAAAGATTTGTTAATTTGTACTTTAGGTTCCATTGATTTTTCTCTATTTCTCTATTTTTCTGTCTCAATTATTTCTCCTCTAATCTTTTTTTTTTTTTGAGTTTTAATTTATTTATTCTTATGTTAATCCCCATACATTACATCATTAGTTTTAGATGAAGTGTTCCAAGATTCATTGTTTGTGCATAACACCCAGTGCTCCATGCAGAATGTGCCCTCCTCAATACCCACCACCAGGCTAACCCAACCTCCCACCCCCCTCCCCTCTAGAACCCTCAGTTTGTTTTTCGGAGTCCATCGTCTCTCATGGTTCGTCTACCCCTCCGATTTCCCCCGCTTCATTCTTCCCCTCCCGCTACCTTCTTCTTCTTCTTCTTTTTTTTTTCCTTAACATATATTGCATTATTTGTTTCAGAGGTACAGATCTGAGATTCAACAGTCTTGCACAATTCACAGCGCTTACCAGAGCACATACCCTCCCCAGTGTCTATCACCCAGCCACCCCATCCCTCCCACCCCACCCCCCACTCCAGCAACCCTCAGTTTGTTTCCTGCAATTAAGAATTCCTCATATCAGTGAGATCATATGATACATGTCTTTCTCTGTTTGACTTATTTCACTCAACATAATACCCTCCAGTTCCATCCACGTCGTTGCAAATGGCAAGATCTCATTCCTTTTGATGGCTGCATAATATTCCATTGTATATATATACCACATCTTCTTTATCCATTCATCTGTTGATGGACATCTTGGCTCTTTCCACAGTTTGGCTATTGTGGACATTGCTGCTATAAACATCGGGGTGCACGTACCCCTTCGGATCCCTACTTTTGTATCTTTGGGGTAAATACCCAGTAGTGCAATTGCTGGATCATATGGTAGTTCTATTTTCAACTTTTTGAGGAACCTCCATACTGTTTTCCAGAGTGGCTGCACCAGCTTGCATTCCCACCAACAGTGTAGGAGGGTTCCCCTTTCTCCGCATCCCCGCCAACATCTGTCGTTTCCTGACTTGTTAATTTTAGCCATTCTGACTGGTGTGAGGTGGTATCTCATTGAGGTTTTGATTTGGATTTCCCTGATGCCGAGCGATATTGAGCACTTTTTCATGTGTCTGTTGGCCATTTGGATGTCTTCTTTGGAAAAATGTCTGTTCATGTCTTCTGCCCATTTCTTGATTGGATTCTTTGTTCTTTGGGTGTTGAGTTTGATGAGTTCTTTATAGATTTTGGATACTAGCCCTTTATCTGATATGTCATTTGCAAATATCTTCTCCCATTCTATCACTTGTCTTTTGGTTTTGTTGACTGTTTCTTTCACTGTGCAAAAGCTTTTTATCTTGATGAAGTCCCAATAGTTCATTTTTGCCCTTGCTTCCCTTGCCTTTGGCGATGTTTCTAGGAAGAAGTTGCTTCGGCTGAGGTCGAAGAGGTTGCTGCCCGTGTTCTCCTTTAGGATTTTGATGGACTCCTGTCTCACACTGAGGTCTTTCAACCATTTGGAGTCTATTTTTGTGTGTGGTGTAAGGAAATGGTCCAGTTTCATTCTTCTGCATGTGGCTATCCAATTTTCCCAACACCATTTGTTGAAGAGACTGTCTTTATTCCATTGGACATTCTTTCCTGCTTTGTCAAAGATGAGTTGACCATAGAGTTGAGGGTCCATTTCTGGGCTCTCTATTCTGTTCCACTGATCTATGTGTCTGTTTTTGTGCCAGTACCATGCTGTCTTGATGATGACAGCTTTGTAATAGAGCTGGAAGTCCGGAATCGTATGCCGCCGGCTTTGCTTTTCTTTTTCAACATTCCTCTGGCTATGCGGGGTCTTTTCTGGTTCCATACAAATTTTAGGATTATTTGTTCCATTTCTTTGAAAAAAGTGGATGGTATTTTGATGGGGATTGCATTGAATGTGTAGATTGCTCTAGGTAGCATGGACATCTTCACAATATTTGTTCTTCCAATCCATGAGCATGGAACGTTTTTCCATTTCTTTGTGTCTTCCTCAATTTCTTTCATGAGTATTTTATAGTTTTCTGAGTACCGATCCTTTGTCTCTTTGGTTAGATTTATTCCTAGGTATCTTATGGTTTTGGGTGCAATTGTAAATGGGATCGACTCCTTAACTTCTCTTTCTTCTGTCTTGTTGTTGGTGTATAGGAATGCCACTGATTTCTGTGCATTGATTTTATATCCTGCCACTTGACTGAATTCCTGTATGAGTTCTAGCAGTTTTGGGGTGGAGTCTTTTGGGTTTTCCACATAAAGTATCATATCATCTGCAAAGAGTGAGAGTTTGACTTCTTCTTTGCCAATTCGGATGCCTTTTATTTCTTTTTGTTGTCTGATTGCTGTGGCTAGGACTTCCAATACTATGTTGAATAGCAGTGGTCATAGTGGACATCCCTGCCGCGTTCCTGACCTTAGGGGGAAAGCTCTCAGTTTTTCCCCATTGAGAATGATATTAGCTGTAGGTTTTTCATAGATGGCTTTTATGATATTGAGGTATGTACCCTCTATCCCTATACTCTGAAGAGTTTTGATCAAGAAAGGATGCTGTACTTTGTCAAATGCTTTTTCTGCATCTATTGAGAGGATCATATGATTCTTGTTCTTTCTTTTGTTAATGTATCGTATCACATTGATTGATTTGCGGATGCTGAACCAACCTTGCAGCCCAGGGATAAATCCCACTTGGTCATGGTGAATAATCCTTTTAATGTACTGTTGGATCCTATTGGCTAGTATTTTGGTGAGAATTTTTGCATCCATGTTCATCAAAGATATTGGTCTGTAATTCTCCTTTTTGATGGGGTCTTTGTCTGGTTTTGGGATCAAGGTAATGCTGGCCTCATAAAATGAGTTTGGAAGTTTTCCTTCCATTTCTATTTTTTGGAACAGTTTCAGAAGAATAGGTATTAATTCTTCTTGAAATGTTTGGTAGAATTCCCCTGGGAAGCCATCTGGCCCTGGGCTTTTGTTTTTTGGGAGATTTTTGATGACTGCTTCAATTTCCTTAGTGGTTATAGGTCTGTTCAGGTTTTCTATCTCATCCTGGTTCAGTTTTGGTAGTTGATACATCTCTAGGAATGCATCCATTTCTTCCAGGTTATCTAATTTGCTGGCATAGAGTTGCTCATAATATGTTCTTATAATTGTTTGTATTTCTTTGGTGTTGGTTGTGATCTCTCCTCTTTCATTCATGATTTTGTTGATTTGGGTCCTTTCTCTTCTCTTTTTGATAAGTCTGGCCAGGGGTTTATCACTCTTGTTAATTCTGTCAAAGAACCAGCTCCTAGTTTCGTTGATCTGTTCTACTGTTCTTTTGGTTTCTATTTCATTGATTTCTGCTCTGATCTTTATTATTTCTCTTCTCCTGCTGGGTTTAGGCTTTATTTGCTGTTCTTTCTCCAGCTCCTTTAGGTGGAGGGTGGAGGGTTAGGTTGTGTACTTGAGGCCTTTCTTGTTTCTTGAGAAAGGCTTGTATTGCTATATACTTTCCTCTTAGGACTGCCTTTGCTGCATCCCAAAGATTTTGAATAGTTGTGTTTTCATTTTCATTGGTTTCCATGAATTTTTTAAATTCTTCTTTAATTTCCTGGTTGACCCATTCATTCTTTAGTAGGACGCTCTTTAGCCTCCATGTATTTGAGTTCTTTCCGACTTTCCTCTTGTGATTGAGTTCTAGTTTCAAAGCATTGTGGTCTGAAAATAGGCAGGGAATGATCCCAATCTTTTGGTACTGGTTGAGACCTGATTTATGACCTAGGATGTGATCGATTCTGGAGAATGTTCTATGGGCACTAGAGAAGAATGTGTATTCTGTTGCTTTGGGGTGGAATGTTCTGAATATGTCTGTGAAATCCATTTGGTCCAGTGTGTCATTTAAAGTCTTTATTTCCTTGTTGATCTTTTGCTTAGACGATCTGTCCATTTCATAGCGGGGGGTGTTAAAGTCCCCCACTATTATTGTATTGTTGTCCATGTGTTTCTTTGCTTTTGTTATTAATTGCCTTATATAATTGGCTGCTCCCATGATAGGGGCATAGATATTTACAATTGTTAGATCTTCTTGTTGGATAGACCCTTTAAGTAGGATATAGTGTCCTTCCTCATCTCTTATTACAGTCTTTGGTTTAAAATCTAATTTGTCTGATATAAGGATTGCCACCCCAGCTTTCTTTTAGTGTCCATTAACATGGTAAATGGTTTTCCACCCCCTCACTTTCAATCTGGGGGTGTCTTTGGGTCTAAAATGAGTCTCTTGCAGACAACATATTGATGGGTCTTGTTTTTTAATCCAATCTGATAGCCTATGTCTTTTGATTGGGGCAATTAGCCCATTTACATTCAGGGTAACTATTGAAAGATAGGAATTTAGTGCCATTGTATTTCCTGTAAAGTGACTGTTACTGTATATTGTCTGTGTTCCTTTCTGGTCTATGTTGCTTTTAGGCTCTCTCTTTGCTTAGAGGACCCCTTTCAAGATTTCCTGTAGGGCTGGTTTCGTGTTTGCAAATTGCTTTAGTTTTTGTTTGTCCTGGAAGCTTTTTATATCTCCTTCAATTTTCAATGACAGCCTAGCTGGATAGAGTATTCTTGGCTGCATATTTTTCTCATTTAGTGCTCTGAATATATCCTGCCAGTCCTTTCTGGCCTGCCAGGTCTCTGTGGATAGGTCTGTTGCCAATCTAATGTTTCTACCCTTGTAGGTTACATATCTCTTCTCCCGAGCTGCTTTCAGGATTTTCTCTTTGTCTATGAGACTCGTAAGTTTTACTATTAGATGTCGGGGTGTTGACCTATTTTTATTGATTTTGAGAGGGGTTCTCTGTGCTTCCTGGATTTTGATGCCTGTTTCCTTTCCCAAATTAGGGAAGTTCTCTGCTATAATTTGCTCCATTATACCTTCTGCCCCTCTCTCTCTTTCTTCTTCTTCTGGGATCCCAATTATTCTAATGTTGTTTCGTCTTATGGTATCGCTTATCTCTCGAATTCTGCCCTCGTGATCCAGTAGTTGTTTATCTCTCTTTTTCTCAGCTTCTTTATTTTCCATCATTTCATCTTCTATATTACTGATTCTCTCATCTGCCTCATTTATTCTAGCAGTTAGCGCCCCCATTTTTTATTGCACCTCATTAATAGCCTTTTTGATTTCTACTTGGTTGGATTTTAGTTCTTTTACTTCTCCAGAAAGGGTTTCTCTAATAACTTCCATATTTTTTTCAAGCCCAGCTAGTATCTTTAAAGTGATGATTCTGAACTCTAGATCTGACATTGTACTAATGTCCGTATTGAGTAGGTCCCTGGCAGTCGGTACTACCTCTTGTTCTTTTTGTTGAGGTGATTTTTTCCGTCTTGTCATTTTGTGCAGAGGAGAATAGATTAATGAGAGAACAAAATGCTAGCAGAGTAACAACGTCCCCAGGAAAATATACTCTAAACAAATCAGAAAAGACTTGAAGCAGTGGGAAAAGAAAGGGAAAGAGAGGAAAAAGAAAAAGAAAAAGAAAAAAAGAAAAAGATAAAGATAAAAACAAAAACAAACAAAACAAAACAACAACAACAACAACAAAAAAACCAGAATGTGATCAAATATGATCAGGCTGGTATATAGATCAGTTCCACACACTAGATTTGGGGTGTATTTTGGTCTTTTAGAAGAAAGTGCCTCCCAAAATTTTAAAGAAAGAAAAACTTATATATGTACAAAAATAAGGGTTGATATGATGAAGGGATGGAATATGACTGTAAAGATGGAAATTATAAAAAATTTTATAAAAGGAATTGATAAGAAGTTGTTTGAAAAAAAGAAAGAAGAGGATTTAAAAAAAGAAAAAAAAAGGGAGAGGATGTGATCAGGCAGGGGAATAGAAAACACCATATACTAGAGATTTAGGGTATATTTTAATCTGTTAGAAGAAACTATCTCAAAATTTTAAAGAGAGAACAACTTATATATATAAGCCAAAAATACGGGTAACTACTATGAAGGGATAGAATATGACTCTAAAAATGAAAAATAAAAATGTTTTTTTTAAAAAAAAGGGATTGATAAGATGTTGGTTGAAAAAGGGAAAAAGAAAAATTCAAAAAGAAAAAAAAGAAAAAAAGACAGTTAAAAAAAAATTAACTTTGAAAGACTAAAGAATCATGGTAAAAAAGCCATGAATTCTATGTGCAGTAGTCCCCTAGCGCTGGAGTTCTGCCGTTCTCATTGATCGGTAAACTTGGCCTTGGCTGGCTGTTCTCGCTGATCTTCTGGGGAGGGGCCTGTTGCCGTGGTTTCCAAATGTCTCTGCCGGAGGCAGAATTGCCCTGCCCTTGCCCCCTCCCGGCTAAGTAATCTGCTCGGGTTTGCTCTCCGGGGCTTTTGTTCCCTGCGAGCTTTCCGTACAGCTTTCGAGGCGGAGAGTGAAAATGGCGGCCTTCCAATCTCCGCCCGGAGGAGCCGAGAACTCCGGGCCCTGCTTCTCAGTGAGCCCCCAGAGAAAAGCCGTCAGTCACTCCCGTCTCCCCAGTCTCTGGCCGCACTCCGTGCTCACCCGGCCTGTGACCGCGCGTTTCTATCTCTGGCACCCGACCCCGGGTGGAGTCTCCAAACCCAGCAGATCCCTGCGGTGCACTCCCGTGCGGCTCCTCCAGGGGGAAGAAGGTGAGTCTCCCCGGATCGGCTGCTTGTTGGGTCCCTGCTGGAGGAGCAGGGGCCCGACTGTGCCGCGGATCACAGTTTATGGCAACCCCGAGCTGAGAGCCCGCGCCTGGGCTCCGCCTCTGCAGCCGGCTTCCCTGCTCCGATACCTGGGAGCTCCGCCACACTCAGGCACCCCCGGTCTTTCTGTGACCCATGGGTCCTGAGACCACACTGTCCCGGAGGGTTCCACCCCCCGCTTAGCCACCAGAGTGACGTCCCTCAGCGGAGCAGACTTTTAAAAGTTCCGATTTTGTGCTCCGTGGTTCTATCACTTGCCAGAAGCGGCCGACGGAGGCCCCTCCCCCGCCATCTATCCTCCCGAATATCGCCTCGGATTCACTTCTCCGCACGTCCTACCTTCCAGAAAGTGGTCGCTTTTCTGATGAGAGAGTTGTTGCTCTTCTTTTCTTCGATCTCCTGTTGAGTTTGTAGGTGTTCAGAATGGTTTGATCCCTATCCAGCTGAATTCCTGAGAGGAGACGAAATCCAGGTCTCCTATTCCTCCACCATCTTGCTCCGCCCCCCTCTCCTCTAATCTTTATTAAATATGTTCTTCCTTCTCCTTGCTTGGGTTGAGTTTGGGTTTTAGTTTCTTTTTCTACTTTTAAGGTGACAGGTCAAGTTATTGATTTGGGTCCTTTCTTCTTTTTTACTATAGGTATTTACAACTATACATTTTCCTCTGAGCCCTAATTTTATTGTATCCCACAAGTTTTGGTATGTTGTGTTTTCCTTTCATTTATATCAAACATTTCTAATTTCTTTTGTAATTTTTTTGACTCATTGGTTAGAATGCTTAATTTCCACATGCCTGTAAAGTCCCCAATTTCTTTCTATAATTGATTTTTTATTTCATTATATTGTTTTCAGAGAATATGCCTTGTGTGAATTTGATTTTTAAACAATTGTGAAGATTTGTTTTGTGGATAACCTGGCATATGGTTAGTCTTCAGAATGTTCTATGTCAACTTGAGAAGAATACATATTTTGCTGTTGATGGGTGGAGTGTTTTGTAGATGTCTGTTAAATCTGGTTGGTTTGTTGTGTTGTTCAAGTCTTTTATTTCTTTACTAACCTTCTGCCTAGTTCTACCCATTACCGAAATGGAATATGGAAGTCTCCAACTATTGTTCAATTGTCAATTTCTCACTCTATTCTGTCAGTTTTGCCAAAATATGTATTTTGGGCTCTGCTGTTAGCTGCATATATGTTTATAATCATCATATCTTCCTAGTGAATTGACCCTTGTATCATATCTGCATATATGTTTATAATCATCATATCTTCCTAGTGAATTGACCCTTGTATCATATAACATCTTTCTTTGTTTTCTGGTGACGTTTTTTTACTTAGTCTATTTTTTCCTTTGTATTAATTTAGCCACTCCATCTCTCCTTTGTTTGACATTTGCATGGTATATCTTTACCCATTCTTTTACTTTCCCCATGCCTCTGGATTTAAAGTGAATCTCTTATAGACAGCATATAGTTGGATCCAATTAAAACAACAACAACAACAACCCATTCTATCAATCTCTGCCTTTTAATTGGAGAGTTTAATACATTTATACTTAATGTAATAAGTACTAAAGTAGGATTTATGTGACCATTTTGCTATTTATTTTCTATGTCTTTTTTGTTCCTCAGTTCTTCCATTATTGCCTTCTTTTGTATCAAATAGAAATTTCCTAGTGTATCTTTTAAATTCATTTTTAATTTCTTTTAAAATATATTTTTTGTTAGTTTCTTATTGATTGCTCTAGGAGTTACTGTTAGTATCTTAATTTATAACAACACAGTTTAGATTAATACCAACTGAATTTCAATAGTATGCAAAAACTGCTCTTATATAACTCTGTTTCTCCTTTATGCTATTATTGTCAAAAATTACATCTTTAAACATTGTGTGCTCATTAACATAAATTCATAATTACTGATTTTTGCAGTTGTCTTTTTAAAACCAAGTAGGAGGAAAAAGAGCTGCATATAATAGCTACATTTATACTATTCTAAAATGTTATATTTACCTTTACTGGTGCTCTTTATTTCTTCGTGTGATTTTGTGTTACTGTCCAATGTCTTTTTTTTGTAGCCTGACATATTTTCTTTAGTATTGTTGGACAGTTTTGCTAGTAATGAATAACTCTCCCAGGTTTTTGTTTATAGAAGATGTTTTAATTTCTTTTTCACTTTTGAATGAGAGCTTTGCTGGATATAGAATTCTTAGTTGGCAGTTTTTTTTCTCATCACTTAGAGATCTTCATGTTAATTGATTTCTAATTTGCTTCCATGGTAGTCAGAGAATGCATTTTGTATGACTTGTGTGCTTTTAAATTTATGTAATTTGTTTCATAGTCTTGAATATGGTCCATCTTAGTACATGTTCTGTATGCATTTGAATGAAAAATTTATTCTGCTCTTGTTGGGTGGATTCTCTTATGAATGTCAACTAAGTCAAGTTGGTAGATAGTGTTATTCAACTCTCCTGTATCCCTACCTACTTTTTGTCCCCTTGTTTTGTCAATTATTGAGCATTGTTGAAATCTCTGACTATAATGGTGGATTTATGTATTTCACCTTATTTTTTTAAAAGATTTATTTATTTATTAGAGAGAGAGAGCATGAGAGGGGGGAAGGGCAGAGGGAGAAGCAGACTCCCCACCGAGCAAGGAGCCCGATGTGGGACTTGATCCCGGGACTCCAGGATCATGACCTGAGCCGAAGGCAGTCGCTTAACCAACTGAGCCACCGAGGCGTCCTCACCTTATTTTTAACGAGTTTTGCTCCTGTTGTTTTGAACCTCTGTTATTCGGTACGTAAACCTTTGGGATTTGTACATCTTCTTGATGAATTGATTCATTATTGTGAAATAATCCTCTTTACCCTTGCTAATAGTCTTTGCTCTAAAATGTGCCTTGTCTGAAATTAATATAGCTACTTCACTTTTCTTATGATCTGTGGGAGCATGACATATCTTTTTTCATCCTTTCATTTAGATTTAATTGTCTGTATATTTAAGGTGGTTTTTTGGTAAGCCTCATGCACTTTTGTCTCACTATGTTTAAATCCCATTAGACATCCTCTGCCTTTTCTTTTGTATAGACAGTTTACATTTCAGTATACTTTACATAGTAACATGTGAATGTTATTACGACTGAATTTAAATCTATCATCTTGCTATTTGTGTCATCTTGGTATTTGTGTCATCTACTTCCTTCTTGATGAATTTGTAGATTTACTTTATAATTCCAATTTACTGCCTCTCTTTGCATATTAGCTGTAACATTGTTTTATTATTTTAATGGTTGCTTTAGGGTTTGTAGTATATGTCCTTATCAAAATCTTTCAAACAATATATCATTCACATATAGTATAAGAATCTTACAATGATATAATTTCATTTTTCCACTCTTCATGCTTTGTGCTATTGTCACATTTTACTTCTACATATATTATAAACCTCACTATACACTGTTGTTATTATTACTTTAATGAGTCAATTATTTTTAAAGAGATTTTAAAAAGATAACAGTTTTTTACATTTTTCTTATATTTACCATTCCTGGTGCTCTAAATTTCTCTGTGTAGATTTGGATTTGTATCTGATAACATCTTGTTAGCCTGCAAGATATTTTCAATTGGTATAGATTCTAGGTTGGCATTTTTTCTTTCAATGATATTGCTCCAATCTCCTCTGTTTATATTACTTCTCATGAGACATTTATAGTCATTCTGACTTTTGTTTCTCTGTATGTAATTTTTGTTCTGGCTCTTTTTAGATTTTATCTTTGGTTATGAGCATGAACGAAATTATGATATGCCTTGGTGTACTTTTCTTCATTTCTCTTGTGCTTGGGTATTTTAAGATTCTTGGATTTGTGGGTTTATAACTATCACAATATTTGGAATAATAACATCACTGCTGCTCAGCTAGTTTTTCTGTTTTTCCCCCCCCTTTGTGTTTCATTTTGCATCATTTCTGCTGCCACGTATTCAAGTTCATGAATCTTTTATTTGCAAACTTGCTTTTAATTCCATCCAGTGTAATTTTCATCTCCGACATTGCAGTTTTCATCCCTAACATTTTGATTTGGTCTTTCTTGTATCTTCTGTGTTTTAATATGCTTGATTTTTTTACTTCTTCAACTTATGGAATATAGTTGTCATAAATCTTTTAAAGATTTCTTGCCTACTGATCCTATATTCTGTGTCATTTCTGGGTCTATTTCTATTGATTTCCTCCTCATGAGTCACACTTCCCTGCTTATTTTCATGCCTGATATATTTTGTTTGGGTGCCAGACATAGTGAAATTTCTCTTGTTGGGTGTTGGGTGCTGGAAACTTTTTTTTTTTTGCTTCAGCAAATATTTTATTATTTTTTCCCATGAAAATAATTTAAGTTCAATTAATTAACATATAATGTATTATTGGTTTCAGAGGTAGAAGTCAGTGATTCATCAGTCTAATATAATACCCAGTTCTCATTATATCACATGCCCTCCTTAATGTCTATCACCCAGTTACCCCATCCCTCCACCTCCCTCCCCTCCAGCAACCCTCAGTTTGTTTTCTATGATTAAGACTCTCTTATGGTTTGTCTCCCTCTCCGGTTTCATCTCGTTTTATTTTTTCCTCTTTTCCCCTATGATCCTTTGTTTTATTTCTTAAATTCCACATATCAGTGAGATATATGATAATTGTATTTCTCTGATTGACTTATTTCATTTAACATAATACCCTCTAGTTCCATCCCTGTCATTGCAAATGGCAAGATTTCATCTTTTTGATGGCTGAATAATATTCCATTGTATATATATACCACATCTTCTTTATCCATTCATCTGTCAATGGACTTCTGGGCTCTTTCCATAGTTTGGCTATCGTGGACATTTCTGCTATAAACATTGGGGTGTAGGTGCCCCTTTGGATCACTACATTTGTATCTTTGGGGTAAATACGCAGTAGTGCAATTGCTGGGTCATAGGGTAGCTTTATTTTCAACTTTTTGAGGAACCTCCATACTGTTTTCCAGAGTGGCTGCACCAGCTTGCATTCCCACCAACAGTGTAAGAGGGTTTCCATTTCTCTGCATCCTCACCAACATCTGTCGCATCCTGACTTAATTTTAGCCATTCTGACTGGTTTGATATGGCTTCTCATTGTGGTTTTGATTTGTATTTCCCTGATGCTGAGGGATGTTGAGCATTTTTCATGTGTCTATTGGTCATTTGTATGTCTTCTTTGAAGAAATATCTGCTCATGTCTTCTGCCCATTTCTTGATTGGATTATTTGTTCTTTGGGCATTGAGTTTGATAAGTTCTTTATAGATTTTGGATACTAGCCCTTTATCTATGTCATTTGCAAATATCTTCTCCCATTCTTTTGTTGTCTTTTGGTTTTGTCAGGTGTTTCCTTTGAGGAAATACAGCAAATAGAATTCATGGCTTTTCCCCCATGATTCTTTAGTCTTTCAACTTTAATTAAAAAAAATTTTTTTTCTCTCTCCTTTTTCAACCAATTTCTTATTTTATCAACTTTTTAAAAAATCTTTTTTTAATTTTCATTTTTACAGTTACATTCTATCCTTTCATTGTATTTAATTTTATTTTTGCATATATATAAGTTTTTCTTTCTTTACAATTTTGAGATGTAGTTTCTTCTAATGAACTGACAAAAATACACTCAGGAGTTGGTGTATTGCTCTGTTCTGTTCACCTGTCTGTTTATATCCCTTCCTTTTTTGTTGTTGTTTTTCTCTTTTGTTTTTTCTTGTCTTCTAATTTTCACTTTTACAGTTATGTTCTATCCTTTCATTGTATTTAATTTTATCTTTGTACTTATATGAGTTTTTCTTTCTTTACAATTTTGCGATCTAGTTTTCTAACAAACAGACCAAAATACACACAGGATCCAATGTATTGCTCTACTCTGTTCATCTGTCTCATTATATCCTCTTTTATAAAAAAAAAAATTTTTTTTTCTGCTTTGGGTCTCTTTTGATTTGTTTAGTGTATATTTTCTCTGTGGTTGTTGTTGCCATTTTAGTATTTTGTTCTCTTGTTCATTGATTCTTCTCTGGAGAGAATGATAAGATGGAAAAACTCACCTGGTAAAGAGAACAAGAGGCAGTACTGACTGCCAAGGACCTAATCAATATGGACATAAGCAAGATGTCAGAACTAGAGTTCAGAATAATGATTATAAAGATGCTAGCTGGGCTTGAAAAAAGCATAGAAGGCACTTTTTCTGGAGATATAAAAGAACTAAAATCTAACCAAGTCAAAATCAAAAAGGCTATTAATGAGATGCAATAAAAAATGGAGGCTCTACCTGTTAGGATAAATGAGGCAGAAGAGAGAATTAGTGATATAGAAGACCAAATGATGGAGAATAAAGAAGCTGAGACAAAAAGAGATAAACAACTACTTGATCATGAGGGGAGAATTTGAGAGATAAGTGATACCATAAAGCAAAACAATATTAGAAGAATTGGGATCCCAGAAGAAGAGGAAGAGAGAGAGGGGCAGAAGGTATATTGGAGCAAATTATAGTGGAGAACTTCCCTAATTTGGGGAAGGAAACAGGCATTTCAGTCTAGGAGGCACAGAGAACCCCCTTCAAAATCAATAAAAATAGGTCAACACCCTGATATATAATAGTAAAACTTACGAGTCTCATAGACAAAGAGAAAATCCTGAAAGCAGCTCGGGAGAAGAGATATGTAACCTACAATGGTAGAAACATTAGATTGGCAACAGACCTATCCACAGAGACCTGGCAGGCCAGAAAGGACTGGCATGATATATTCAGGGTGCTAAATGAGAAAAATGTTCAACCAAGAATACTTTATCCAGCTAAGATGTCATTCAAAATAGAAAGAGTGATAGAAAGCTTCCAGGACAAAAAGAATTTGAAAGCATTTGTGATCACCAAATCAGCCCTACAAGAAACATTAAAAGGGATCCTCTAAGCAAAGAGTCCAAAAATATCATAGACCAGAAAGGAACAGAGATGATATACAGAAACAGTCACTTTACAGGTAATACAATGGCACTAAATTCATATCTTTCAATAGTTACTCTGAATGCTGGAAACTCTGTGTTTTTTTCTTATATATATTCTTGAGCTTTACTTTGGGACACAGTTACTTGGAAATTGTTTGATTGTTTCAGGGTTGTATTTTAGCTTTATTAGATAGAATGAAGCAATATTGAAGTAATATCCTTCTGAGTGTCCCATTAGTCTTGTCATTGTCCTATCAATTATGATATTTTATACTCTAACAGTTGTAAAATATACTTCCAAGCCCTGTGTGAGATTCTAGGATTTTTCCCTCTACTACATTAGGGTGGTCTTTTCCAAGCTTTGGGTAGTTTCTTCATACTCATGTGTTGGTTAGTACTTTGATGAAGACTCAAGGAAGCCCTCTTCAAATCTCCAGAACTTGTTCTTAGTAAAGCATGCTCATCTCTGATACTCTTCCCCATGAACTTAGCCTCCTCCAACTCCTAGCTTCTCAACTCAGGGAGATCATCAGCTGTGCCTTGATTCCCCCTTATTTAGGTGCTGCCTAGAAACTCTCTCAAGCTAGTAAGCTCAGCAATTGTAGGGCTCACCATTTTTATTTCCACTCTTTTTTGGATCCCTATACAGCACTTTCTGACTTCCAGTGTGTAACAATTGTTATTTCATAAATGGCTGGATTTTTAGTTGTTTCAGGAGGGAAAGTAATTGGCTCTTGTTCTTCCATCTTGGGCAGAAAAGTAAATACTTTTTCTTGATTTTTGAGGGATATTTTTGGTGGATATATAATTCTGAATTGAGAGTTTTAAGTTTTTTTCCAGTGTACCTTATGTTGTTAATCCATTGAATTTTAGTCACCATTTTTTTCCGTAATGGATATTGTGATTTATATAATTTCCTCCTGTATATAAAGTCTTTTATTCCCTGGCTTCTTTTGATTTTCTCTTTATCTTTGGTTACCTACAATTTGACCACAGTGTGCATAGGTGTGGTTTTCCTTGTATTTTGGGGGAGTGGATTCACTATGGCTATTGTATTTTTAGTTAATATTTTTCTTCAAATTTGGGAAAATTTTAGTGACTATTTCTTCAAAACATTTTTAAAATTTTATTTATTTATTTAAGAGAGAGAGAGAGAGAAAGAGAGTGCACAAGCAAAGGAAAGAAGCAGAGGGAGAAACAGACTCCCCACTGAGCAGAGACACCAATGCAGGGCTTGATCCCAGGTCACTGAGATCATGACCTGAGCTGAAGGCAGACACTTAACCATCTGAACCACCCATGTGCCCTCTTCAAAACATTTTTTAAAAACCCCATTTTCTCTTCTCCTTTTGGGACTCAACTTACACATACACTAGTCCTCTTGATGTTATCTCACAAGTTACTGAGGCTCTGTTAATTTTTTTCTACATTTTCCCCCCAGCTTTCCCTTTAGAGTGGATATTTTCTATTATTCTATCTTCAAGTTTAATGACTCTTTCTTCTATAGTTTGCTGATAAGCTCATCTAGTTAATTTTTCATGTCAGATATTGTACCTTTCAGTTCTAGAAAGTTCATTTAAAAATTTCCATTTCTTGATTTATATTTTCCATTTGTTTACTCATTAAGACCATCTTTTCTAGTTGCCCTTTGGCATTTTTATTATAGCTGCTTTAAAGTTCTTGTCTATTAATTTCAACACCTGTATCATCTCAGGATCTGTTTCAATTTGATGCTCTTTCTATTGATTATGGGTCATGTTTTTCTCTTTCATTTTCGTTTGATTGTATACTGGACATTGTGGGTTACATGATGAAGATTCTGGATTTTAGAACCTGAAGAATGTTATTTTTTTTTCTGTCATGCATTTCAATTATTGGCAGTTCACCTTAAACTTGTAGATGTTTGATTGTACATTACCTTAGATTGTATCTGTTTCAGTTTTGCTCTTAGTCTTAGGGAAAATCATAATCATGAGACATAGTTTCCTTTTCTAAGACATGGTCCTTCTGAGGTTTCAGTTGGTAAGATTCAGTCTCCAAATATTGATTACTTTGTGGTGAACCATAGCTGAAATCTCCCCTCAGCTTTTCCTAACTCCTTAGATATTGCTTTTGCAAGGCTCTAGTGTTCTCTCCTGTGCATGTTCTGTTCATATTTGCTCAGCAAGAAATTAGGCAAGTTTATATGGCTATTTGGAGTCTTTCTCCTCTTTGGCTCCCATTCATCTGGTGTATATTTCCTCAATTTCTCGCTAGTGTAGCAATATTAATCTTCACCCACTGGCACTACAAGCTGACAATACTATGGTTTTCTGCTTGAGTTTAAGCTTTGTGCTGCAGATATTGGAGGGTGTTCTCAGGTGATAAACCACTTAAATATAGATCTCATTTTGTGTGGTTCACTTCTTTTAGAAGAAAGATCAATGAAAGGTCTTTTTTTTTGTTTATGCTCACTCTTCATTCCCACCAAAGAGTTGTTTTGAAAAAATAAAATGGAGTCTATATTATTAGCTGGAAGGTTAGTAGGATACATGCTATTAAACCATTAGTGGCACTTCTCATGTAATATTATTTCATGTACTATTTTTTTCCCTAGGGTTAATTGCCTCAATATTCCTTTGCTTTTTAAATGTGCTTGTCATAAATTCTTCCTCCAAACACTGATACAGGATTATAAAATTCCTCTTAATAGAGGAAAAATACATTTGATAATCTTTCAGATGTATATACATTTTTTCTCTCTTTATGTCATCTCTTCTGGAGCCCTTTATCTCTCTTTATTAGTATGGGCCCATTTCTCTTTAGGCCAGCTAGCCATTTTTCATCATTATTTTCAGAATTTTGATTAATTTTCCAATGTCAGATTCCTTGTTTACTTAATTCCTGTATTCTTGCCTTCCTTCCTCAGTTTTGTGAAACAAACCTTCTCCAGTAGTTTCATGAGAATGCAAGCATAATAGGTAAAATATCTGAAAACTTATATGTCTGAAATGTATTCTTCCTTTCTTAGAATTGATAGCTTGGAGATAACTATAAAAATGTAATTTGGGAAAATGCTTTCCTCAGATTTTTTCATTGCTGCATTTTCTTCTAAATTTTTTTGTTCAGAAGTTGGGTAAATACTTTTGATTACTTTTTCCAATAATGTTTTTAGAATTTTTCCCCTAAGATTCTGAAATTTTGTGGTCATGTGATTTTGCATGGGTTATTTTTCATTATTTATTTATTTATTTGCTGTGCACTTTCACCTTTTGATATGGAGTACATACCAGTGGGTCATGGTGTATAATTCTTTTTATACATTCTTGGATGATTTGCTAATTTTTTTTCTCTTTTCACAACTTGTTGGTTTTATTTTTAATCATCACTATTGGTGTACTCTGTAGCTGTAAGATTTGGTCTTTATAAGGTTGACCATTTTTTTAGGCTCCTCTGGAGATGCAGGAGTTAGTTCTAGCTCTCTGGACTCACTATGCACAGGATATTACTTGGATTGGGAAGTTCTCAGGATCCCTTGTTTCTGATTCTGTTTTCTTTTTAGCATATGAAAACAAATGAGTATCGTTGGCCTTATTTCTGTCTTATGCTTTCTTGAATGGTTGGTAGATGTTAAGAATTTTTTGTCTACATATGCTTACGGGATATTTTTACCCTCTTGGCTATCTTCAGCATCCAGTCATGGTCTCCAGACCATTGACAGGGTATCACTCTCTCCTTCTTTTCTTGTGTGCTTGTGGCTGGTTGTTCTGCTGCTAATATTTTGTTGAAGATTTATTTTTTCTCTTTTTCTGCTTACTTGGGTTGAATTTGCTCTTATTTTTCTATTTTCCTGAGGTGGAGTGTAGATTATTGATTTTAGATTTTTCTTCTTTTCTAAGATATGCATTCAATGCTACCAACTTTCCCTCTACTGCTTTTGCTGCATATGACCAATTTTCATAAATTGTATTTTCACTTAGTTCTAAATGAAGAACTTCATTAATATTTCTTGCAAGGCAGATCTACTGGCAATAAATTCCTCAACTTTTTTTTGTCTGAGAAAGTATTTTTCCTTAACTTTTGAATGGGAATTTTGGATAAAAAAATTCAAGGTTGGTGTTTTTTTCTTTTCAACACTTTAAATATTTCACTCCACTCTTCTTACTTCTGTGGTTTCTGAAGAGAAGACCAACGTATAATTCTTATCCTTGTTCCTCTATAGTTAATGGTTTTTCCCCTCTGGCTTCTTTTAAGATTTTCTCTGTGCTTGAGTTTCTGCAGTTTGATATGATATGCCTAAATTTTTTTTTTTTTTTTTGGTTGGGGACAGATTATTTATCCTGCTTAGTGTTCTCTAAGCTTCCTGGATTTGTGGTTTGGTGTCTGTCATTGATTTTGGAAAATTCTCAGACATTTTTACTTTAAATTCTTTGGTTCCTTTTTCTCTTTTTTCTCCTTCTGGCATTCCTACTGTGTATGTTACATTGTTACATTGTCCCATGGTTCTTGGATATTCTGTCTTTTTCTTTTCTTTTTCTTTTTCTTTTACTTTTTCTCTTGCACTTCAGTTTTGGAAGTTTTTATTGACATTTCTTCAAGCTTACTGATTCTTTCCTTGGTTTGTCCAGTCTACTGATGAGCCCATCAAAGGCATTCTTCATTTCTATTTCAATGTTTTTGATTCTAGCCTTTCCTTTATGTTCTTTCATAGAATTTCTATCTCTTCACTTATATTATCTACCTGTCCTTGCATGTTTTCTACTTTTTAAATTAGAGTTCTTATGATATCATTTAGAGTTTTAAATTCTTGATATGATAGTTCCAAAATCTTTGCCATGTATGAGTTTGGCTCTGGTGGTCTGTATCTTCAAATTGTGTTTTTTATCTTCTAGTATGCCTTATAATTTTTCTTTTTATTGAAAGTCAGACATCGTGTATTGGGTAAAAGGAGCTGGGGTAAATAGAATAGGCCTTTAGTGTGAGGTTTTATGTTTATCTATCTGGCTAGGAGTTCGGCTATGTTTACTGTTTGCTGTAGCTGTAGGTGTCAGAGGCTAAGATTTATTCTGATGTTTTTATTCTTATCTATTCTATCGTCTTTGGGTTTCCCTTAGATACTTCTTTTTAAATATGGTCTGAGACATGCAGTGCTTTTAGTTTAATCCTCTGTTATTATACAAAAGCTTTACTGATGTGTTGGCAAAGTGTGTGTGTTGGGGGGAGGGGAAAAGAAGCAGTCTATAATTCTGTGATTGGGTCTCAGTCATTTAATGACCGCGTGTCCCTGGGTTGTGACCTGCACAAGTGCTTCTCAATTCTCCCTTTCCCCCTTAGTCAAGACAAAAAGGTTAGAAGGAATTGAAATTGGGTGTTTCCCTTTCCCCTGGACAATGAGGCTCTGATGAAACCCCAGTTAGTTAGGCTCTGATAAAATAGTGTCTCTTGAATGTGTACTTCAAAATGGCTACTTTTCCTTTCTCCCTGCTGGAAGCATGAGCAGATTTTCTCTGATCTCTGCCCTGAGAACCTGGTAGGGCTGCTAGAAGTAAACTTTATTAAACTATGGGGCTCCCTCTGAGGCTGGCCTCCTTTTTTGGTTTTAACTCTTAAGCTTGTCCAGACTGAGTAGTTCATCAATTAGGCAACTGCACTTTGGATTTTCCCGCCCCAGTGCTGGTTCCAGTGTTGGGCTTCTCCTCTTGAACTTCTGTTCCTGGCAGGCTGTGATTTTCTGCACCTGTCTTTCTGTTTAGATAGTGTTTGCCTGTGACCTCAATTCTCCAATGGAGCCAAGAAGAGTTGTTAATTTTTAGTTTGTTCAGCTTTTTTCTTCTTCTTAATTGTTCTAATGATGGGAGTGAGGACATCTACACTCCTTATATGCTGGAACAGAAACAAGAAGTCCTTATTTATTTCTTTATTTATTTTGAATCAAAACCATTTTGATTTTTTGTGTTTGTTACTACAGCATAACTGAGTAAAAAGGGACTGATAAAAATGTCTCTTAATACACATCTGTCCATTCATATTAAAGAGCATGAGAGTAAAAAGCTGATTGGAAGCTGCACGTGTGTGGTTTGTTAGTGGAATTCATGTGGGATTGTTGACTGGAGACCAACTTATTTCATTGAGAGACTCGAAGCACCAGTATCTGTTAGTCTTTGTGACTTTTAGCTTTCCTGAGAGGGATTTATAGTCCTCTGTCTGTGGGTTGTAAGATGGCCTCCAGCCTTTTGAGTTGAGCAGAAGTAGCAGCCTGCAGGACTCAATTTGTACTGAGTGCTTCTAATTTTTTGTTGGCTTGTAACAGTTTGCCTTGCCCCTACCTTCTTCTGTACTTGATGTTCTGAGGTCCAGAGTCCCTATGCTTCATTTTTCTTCAGAGAGTTAATCTCTTATCTTCTGGAGGAAGTACATTTGGTGAATGAACAGCCCTCTGACATACCTTCAACTACTTTTGTTGTTTTCAGCCTACCCCTCTTTTATATCTGCAAAGTTACCTCTTGCCTTTAATTTTCAAGATGTTCTGGAATGTGATTTTACTTGCTTCTTTCTGGTTTTCCTTCTCTAGGTAGGTTGGCTTGCTTCGGCTTTATTTTGCTAAATCACTTGCACCTGTCCATTTGCTTTCCATATTTCAACATTATATATATATATATATATATATGCATATATATATATATATATATAAAGTATATGTATAATACGTATATATACTAAAATATAATTGACACATTATATTAGTTTCAATGTATAACATAGAGATTTGATATTTGTATATATTGTAAAATGATCACCACCATAAGTCTAGTTACACCACAATAAGTCTAGTTAACATCCATCACATCATTTGGTTACAAATATTTTTCTCTTGTGATGAGAACTTTTAAGATTTACTCTCTTAGCAATTTTCAAATATACAATAGAGTATTGTTAACTTTAGTTACCGTGGTGTATATTACACCCCCAGGACTCATTTATTTTATAGTTGGAAGTTTGTATCTTTTGACTCCTTCACCCCAAGTGTCTGGTAACTACAAAACTGTTCTTTTTTCTATGGGTTCAGTGTTTTGGTTTTGGTTTTGTTGGTTTGGTTTCCACATATAAATGAGATCATACAGTATTTGTCTTTCTCTGTTTGACTTATTTCACTTAACATAATGCTCTCAAGTTCCATCCATGTTGTTGCAAAAGGCAGGATTTCCTTTTTTATGGATAAATAGTATTCCAGTGTGTGTGTGTGTGTGCATCACATTTTCTTTCCCATTCAACATTTTATTTTATCTCTTATCAGGTGTCATCCTCTCTCATTCTCTCCATTCTTGTGTTTTGTTTTTTAAAAACCATTTTAAGTGTTATTTTAATGAAAACAGATAACCAAATTTTCAATATGACATATTCAACCAAATTTTCCTTTTTCCTTATTCCTCCCTAGGTCTCTCTGACTTACACACTGGAGTAACCCCTGAGCAATTTCTTAGAAAAATCCTGGATTTGGGTGATAATTTCCCACAAAATGATGCCACTCTTTCCTTCTTATTTTCAATACTAAAATTTATTGAAAACTTACTATGTGCTAGATATTGGGCTAAACCATTACATGTACTATCCCACTTAAAACCCATCAAAATCTTATGGAATGGAACTATTATTATGCTGATTTCACATATGAGGAAAATAAAGCTTAGAGAGTTTAGGCAAAATGCTCAAAGTCACAGAGTCAGTAAGCTGAAGAGCTTGGAGTGAACAAGGCAACCAAGCTCCAGAACTCAATATGGGATAAAAATCTCTAATTCTACAAGGTGACTAATATTAATATTCATGCTTAATATAAAATAAAAATTAGAGTGAAGAGGAAAACTTTTGAATTTTATGCTCTTCTTATCTTTTTTAAGGGTGTGCCATTCTTTTCTAGAAGTCAGAATATTCTGTGTTTGTGCAATGGGTCTCCTGTCAATAAAATATTTTAGAAACAGATTATGGAGCTTCCAATATTGATAATGGCAGATAATGTAATATGAAACAATGCTACCAATGAAGAAATGCAAAATACCTGCTTGAAGGAATCAGAGTTTATAGAATAGTAAAATGTTAGCCCAAATATACACAGTAAGTCAAAGGATCAAGAGATCAAGTTCAACATGAACTGTCAGATTCCAGAGGTCATATTCTCATTGGCTTACTGCACTTCTTTTAGCTGGCAACTAATGTCTTCAGAATATATCAGCCTCCTGTTGTTAAGGTTCTAGAAAATGAAGGGAGGGCTTATTTCTTATCAATCATATGAATTGTTCATAACATAATTTTTGATATATGGCTTTGGCTTTTGAAGAGGCTGCCATACCTACACATTTACTGGTGAATCACAGACAATATATAAAAGGATGAGAAAAAGTTTTTGGTTAAGAATCACAAAGGAAACCTCTGCTCTTGACCTTTTGTAAAGGGGACTGTTTGATGATGGAAAGTGACATGGAGCTAAACTGAATGGATGGTATAATGTTTTGGTTTAAACTGCAAAGACTTTCCCTCTGAATTAGGCATGAGTGATGGCTTTTCCTGAAGCCTATAGCCCAGAAACCCCCATCTGGCAAATGAAATCTTACAAATACCTATAAGGCAGGTGTATCCTCACTTTCTATTCAGTGACTTCAGGGCCACAGCTCCTGTTCCAGTATGAAAATTGAGCTTGAGTCTGCACAAGTGCCTTTTTTGAGGCAATCAGGAATTTCAAAATATTTTTTTTGTTCTCAAAGGATAAATTTCAGTGTGTTCAAATGTTTTATTACATCAGTAAGAATGCAGCAGCTGATAAACCACTGGGGAGAGAGCTATAAATCTAAAAGATCCTTGATGTGAGAAAATAGATCAGTAGATCTCTCTGTTAAGTTTTCCTTGTTTAGCCATATGACTAACATAAAGAAAATTGAATACCTTTACTAGGTCTCAGAGTCTTTCATATATTCCCCAACCCAGTAAGAGTGAAGAGGACAGCTTCCTCCATTACACCATTTGCTAAAATTGACTTACGGAATTCATAGCATAAACTTACAATAAATGATGCAATGGAATCATAAGGATGTTATGACCGCTGACACCTTTCCCTTCATTCATTGAAGGTACTAGTTTTCCTTGCTGATTAACTCAGCTTTTCCCTCTTTTGACTAAACTTCTCAAATTCTTTATTGACAGATGGCTTGGTTGTGAGAGTTCATGAGTGCAGGTTAATTAGGTGAAAACATTCTTGCTAAAATAGCAGTGATGGGCAACCCAAGAATAGGCAGGCTACCACAGACCTGTAGATTACCTACTGGATGCTTGTGGGCCACTTGAGCTTTATAGAGCATCCCTGAATGGTTGCTTTTAAACTACTTTCTAATGGACTTGGGGTGGGTGGGGGAGGAAAGAAGGCCTTCTACCATTCTTAAAGACCTTTCTCACTGATGTAGTAAGGTACCCTTCTAGTTAAAAGGCCAAACCCCCCAAATCAGAGAAGCCAAGAAGAAACAAGTGATGGACAGATGTAGCTAGAAAACACTGAGGAAAGACTGCCTGAAAGATGAACATAGAAACAGCAGCTTTATAATCAAGCAAGTAAATGTGAGTTCTATTGAAGAAAGGGTAGGAAAGGGAGAGAGAACAGAAAATATAGGGTTTGAGTAATATAAGAAAAGGCATTTGCTTGGTTCATGTTTCAGCAACAGAAATGAACATGTAAGATTAATTTAGAAATGTGTTCATATTAGGATAGTAACTTACCGCCGCCTCATGCATCATTATCTTTTAAGTTTTTCCATTAACTTCACCCTTCCTCCACTAAGGCTTCCACGTGGGCTGTCTCTTCTGCCTAAAATGTTCTTTCCCACATTCTTTTCATTGTTTGCTTCATTCTCAACTTTCTGATAGTAAATGAAAGAGATTTCAATGGTGCAGACAAAAATTCTTTTGGACAATAATCCAGTGGAGGACAGGGGCCTGGCTGAGATTTCTCTGAGCTATCACTCTGCTGCTAATGAGAGGTCAGTTTGCATTATTCATCTGTACATGCACCAAATGCCTGCCCTTGCTATATCTTTTGGCTTTCCCCCCACTTCCAGCCTGCTGGTGTCTTTCTTATAGCATCTTCTGCAGATCATAGTAGTTTGTTTCTCCATTGTTTCTTGGCTTATCCTGGGAACTGATGAGGAGGTCAGGTTTCCTCCAGAGGACAATGAGATGGGCCCTGAGTAGGATGAAGCAAAACAAGGGCCTTCCAGAGCCTGGCCTCTGCCTATCTCGCCCCATAGATGTCTTTGGTCAGCAGGGTTTTCGGTTGGAGAAGTAATATTAACACTTTATTTAAAAATCTGAGGAATGTACTTGAACTCCCAACTCACTGAATTTCTGGCACAAAAATACTCAGTGGCTCTGCTCTGAACATTTTCATTCAGTATTGCTTTCATTCAGTGTAAATTGGGCATATTTTCATGCACTTGAAGCTTTTGCTTTCAGTAATTTTCCTGAGATTAAGTAGGCAACTGCAAATATGCATGTTAACCTCAGTAAAATATCTTTACTTAATATTGGTGGCTTATTTTTATCCATTTAACAGATGTTGTGTGCCTATCGGGTACCAGAAACTCATGTTTGGGCAAGAAGAACATACAGATGGACTTCATGGAGTTGCTGTCCATCATCTCCTGGACATGGGAAAATGGGTCTTTTTACAAGTTCACCCAGGTGGTTTCGCTCAGAGGTCCCATAAGAGGTGGTTGGAGAAATTAGTTGTGATTGGAAAACAAGATGAGTTCATTAGAAACTTGTCAGGGGAGAAAGCCTTCACCAAATGAATTTAGTAGCTTCTTTGGAGAAGAGTTTGACATAGGTGGTTTTAGGTGGGAGAAGGTAAGTAAGTAGGGCTTGGCAGTGATTGGTTGGAAGTTAGAAACTAGGGAATAGCTTATTTGGTTGGTATGTGAAACAAGGTTATTGTTGAAACTGTGGTTTTATTTTTCTAGCATATAGTTGGAGGAAACTATTGCTAATGCACATAGAGCTTAAAAGGTTTGGGTTTTAAATGTGATCTCTATACAGTTTCTGTTATGCAAGTTATGGTTTCTTTACAGTTTGTGTAATTTGCATGTTGTGGTTTTTGAAATAAATTTCATTCCTCAGCCCTGCCTTTTGGCTATACTTAAGCCAATACTACAGGATAGACTATGTTCTCAGGGTGGTGATCATTCTACATGTACCCTGCTGGTCAAGGTACCTGTGGCTATGCTGGAGGTCACTTGACTTTCAACACACTTTATGAAGTTTTGTTTCTGTTGAATGGTCATTGGTGAGACAGTGACTGAGTAATAGCATTTTAGACATGGGGAACCACACATTTGAATGCTGCAAAGATGTAAATACTAAGAAGAGGATTATGATCAGAATATGTAGCCCACTTTGAATCTAGGAGTCATAAATAGTCAAATTAAACCAGAGAACATATCCTGTCCTTGATCTGTGGAGCCTATAGTAGCAGACTGAGGGATATCAGACTGATTACCTAGTGTTATAATTTCTTTGTGTCTTTTTTCAGATATTTATAGAACAATAAAGAATCTGGAAAAGTTTGTGAGCATTATTATTCCAAAAAATGGCACCCGTTCTGCCTTGAAAGCTGCATATGACTGGGGCTGCTCATTTTTGAACCGCTTTGTCAATCTTGTGAAATTCTTCGGTGGAAGGTCTATTGCCTTAATGGCATTGTCTAGTCCTTCTGTAGTTCTTGTAATTGTAATGTGCAGAATGTCTCCACTTTTCAGGGGGACTTTGAAACTTGAAATGAGGAGTTGTGAGGAAAGAAAAAAGTAGTCCAGAATAGTTGTTAAGTTCACAAACTGAGGATCAATTTTTCTTCTTCATGAATTGGCTAAAGAGCTTTTTTTTTCTTCTGAAAAAGTTGATGGGCCAAAGTGGACCCTGAGTGATATGAGGGACTTTCCTGAAGGCAGGTATTAGTTTACCAGGAAAAGTAAGTCCCTATTTAACTTGTAGGTATTAATTAAGAGGTTTTTGTGCTAAAAATCTTATACCGGTTATTGGGGAACACCTTGTCAAGTAATTTTGACCTAAATACTTCCAAGAGGTTATCTGGTGTGCCATACAATTCTGATTTGAGCATGATGAGTCATCAGATAATGAAAATTAAAGATCAGCAGGCATGTTTATAGAAGGGAATGATCTTGTGTTTAAGTTATAGATCTTCTTTAGAGGGTTTATAAAAATGAAGCATCTTCAATTTGTACATCCAGTTCTTAGTTCCTTACTAAGTTCTATTTCTATGAAAATTTGGTTATAGAAGCTAGCTCCTATAAAAGATAAAAACCTCTCCTATCGCTTATGATGTGATAGAGGGTTTTAGACTTTCAGCTGTCTGGTCTGTTGTGGTATTTGCCATGTAGAATGTCATGTAGTGGTTGAGTCTATCTAGGAAACTGATTCCTTTTAATGACAGGGTGTCATGTGGCACTCAAAAGCATATTGGTACTAATCAAAAGAAAGTGGCTACTGTTCAAGTGAAAGTGACCAATAGATGGTTCAGTGGTATGTTTTAGATAAATCACAAGTGGGTTGTAGCAAAGTATTGTACTCACACTAAGGAGTAACTAGTGTTGCACCTGACAATATTAAGGATAGAGGCATTTTATGTCCTACTGTTACATGATAACACATATCAATTAGAAAGCCAGGACCTTAAAACTACACAGAGGAAAGACAATAGGTAGGGCAATAAGAAAGCATGCAAGCAAGTGCATGTCAATCAAAGGTTGTAGGCATTTGAAGTCTTGTTCTAATATTTTTAGATGGAAGCGATGTATTTCAAGTCACTCTGCTGTATAAAGGGGTTTTGGTTCAGCAGTTGCCTTCAGAAAATTATATGCATCTGGAGGATTCTTAAAAATCTGGAGGCTTCTGTTGGGATCTCTTTCTGGTTGTCTAAGGAAAGTTGGCTTCTATTTAATTGGGAGACACAAATCTAAGGATCAATACCTTGTAATTAAACTAGGGTGCTGTTGGTAAGTAGGACTCGAAAGAGTCATTTTCATCAGGATTCAAGAGCTATCCCCCTCACTGGTGTCTTCTCTAGAAGACCAGGTCTCTGGGTATTCAGTCATGTAGGGGTTGGTTAGGAAGATGCTGAGGAAAAGTCACCAATAAGATGGTAAGATAAAGTATGCAGTAGTTCCTTTAAATATTTAGCCATATGTTTGTAACAGGATGGAATATAAGATCTGGATGATATTCCCAGGTGTATAGGGCTGCCAGCCATCAACTCATGAAGGGAGAGTCATTGAGCTTCAGTTGGGATTTGTCCATGGTCATTAAGGTCATGACCAAAGCAACAACTTTGGAAGTTCAAGGGTTTCTGAGAGTTTCTCTAATTAAAAAAACATTTGTCCTGTGGACATCTCCTGAAGATCAAAGAAAACATGGACAAAATGAAGTTTTTGAGTGAGTGGTAAGATTTTTCAGTTTCATAATGACAGTTTCAGTGACATGGGTTCCTCTAATACTGGACACATATGGGGTTTGAATTTTCTAGGTAGGATGATGGTAACTGTATGAAATCTGTTTGGAGATGTCTAAGGGGGCCTTGAGGACAGATTTCGTATCCACGTCTTACTTTTATACTTCTCAGAGGTGATGTTGGTGACAGATGAGATATGCATCATGTACTTGCTCAGCAATTTTAGTAAAGTTTCTCGAGAGTTAAGTGCATTTTATTCTGGTGGGAATTTTATGGAAAATTTTTTACAAGGTTGCATTTTTGAAGTTCCCTGGCACCACTGGAAGGCTGATGTAAGAGTAGGAAAGATTATCCTCATGCAGCATATAGCTGGATCATTACCAACATCTTTTTATCTGATTCTGGAGCCACATTTTTACATCATATGATAGCCTCTTTGAAATTGTCCCAAGAATTTGCCCCTGTATAGTATCAGAAGATCTTGATTGTAGTAAGCGCTGCCCATGTGGCAGAGAGGATAGCTAGAGTATTTTTTTAGCATCCAAATTATGCTCTTTTCTGTATGCTTCTACCTTTATAATAGCATTCCCTTTTGGGAGCATCAGGGTATTAGGAGTCCCTTAATCTGAGGACCATTTTATTTATTTTTTCCTTTTTTAAAAAGATTTTATTTAAATTCAAGTTAGTTAGCATACAGTGTAATATTAGTTCAAGGGTAGAATTTAGTGATTCATCAGTTGTATATAACTCCCAGTGCTCATTACATCAAGTTCCCTCCTTTATACCCATCACCCAGTTACCCTATCCCCCCACCTACCTCCCCTCCAGCAAAACCCTCAGTTTGTTTCCTAGAGTTAAGAGTCTCTTATGGTTCATCTCCCTCTCTGTTTTCATTTTGTTTTTCCTTCCCGTCCCCTATGATCCTCCATTTTCTTTCTTAAATTCCACACATGAGTGGAATCATGTGGTATTTGTCTTTCTCTGACTTATTTCACTTAGCATAATACCCTCTAGTTCCATCCACATTGTTGCAAATGGCAAGATTTCATTCTTTTTGACGGCTGAGTAGAATTCCATTCTACATAAATGGTAAAATTGATTTTAGGTGTAGAATTTAGTGATTCATCACTTACATATAACACCAGTACTCATCACAACAAGTACCCTCCTTAATACCCATTAGCCCACCCACCACCCACCTTCCTCCATCAACCCTCAGTTTGTTCTCTATAGTCAAGAGTCTCTTATGGCTAGCTTCTCTCTCTCTCTTTTTTTCCCTTCTCCCATGTTCATCTGTCTTGTTTCTTAAATTCTACATATAAGTGAAATCATATAGTATTTGTCTTTCCCTGATGGACTTATTTTGCTTAACATAATACACTCTAGCTCCATCCAGTTTGTTGCAAAGGGCAAGATTTTATTCTTTTTGATGGCAGAGTAATATTCCACTCGTGTGTGTGTGTGTGTGTGTGTGTGTGTGTGTGTGTGTGTATCAAATATATATTTTACCCATTTCTTTATCCACAGTTGATTATCTCTTACTCTTTCAAAATATTCTTTCAGATGCTACAGTTGAAACAAAGAAGTTATTTACCATTCTAACTTGTTTAATTAAATGTCCTATTTCAGGTTTTAATTTGTCTCCTTGACAGACAGCCAAATCTGAGTGATGGTCACTTTGGTATTGGAGTCTGTGTTCAGTGGTTTAGAAATATGCTGAACAATCTGTTTTTTAATTGTCCAGTGGCTTCATCAGTTCCCTCCTTACAAGAGTAAAGACCTTAGTCAATCTTTACAGGTTCACAACCATGTGTAACCCATAGGAAACTGGTCTATTTTGAACTAATTAAGCATTCCATGGAACCACTGTCCTTGATCACTTTGACAGCCTGATCACAGTGAGACATTCCCATCAAGGATTTCACCTCTGAGGAGCCTGCCAACATGAGACTACTTGATGTATTTGGCAATCAGTATTTTAATTCTAGGGCTATTCTGGATTTCTCAGTACATTTTTTGTTTTACCTTCTTTATGCTTAGAAAATCTTAGATGATGTCTCTTAATTTTGACCTAGCCCATGGGTTAAAATCTACTTGTAAGGGCTTCCTGTTGAGTGGTTTGGCTTTAAGAGACAGTCAAAGTGACTCAAGAGACTTAAGGATGTTGAGATAGAGCTGAGTTAGAAAGGGGAGACAGAGTCTAAGGTAGAGGAAGGTAGAGAGCAGAGAAAGTAGCTTGGGCAGCCAAAATGAGCAAGGGTGGTGCTTGACCTAATCAAGGAATCTCTTAAAGATACAGGGGTTTTGTTTTGTTTTGTTTTTAAAGTAAGCTCCATGCCCAGTATGGAGCCCAATGTGGGGCTTGAACTCACAATCCTGAGATCAAGACCTGAGCTGAGATCGAGTCCAAGCTACCCAGGTGCCCCAAAGATAGTTTTTGATTCAAAGGGATACATGCACCACTATGTTTATAGCAGCATTATCTACAGTAGCCAAGATATGGAAGCAGCATAAGTGTCCATTGATTGATGAATGGATAAAGAAGAGGTGGTATATATATACAATGGAACATTACTCAGCCAAAAAAGAATGAAATCTTGTCATTTGCAAGGACATGGATGAAGTTAGAGAGTATTATGCTAAGTGAAATAAGTCAGAGAAAGGCAAATACCATATGATTTCACTCATATGTGGAATTTAAGAAACAAAACAAAACAAATGAGCAAAGGGGGAAAAAAGCACGTGAGAGAGACAAACCAAGAAATAGACTCTAAACTATAGAGAACAAACTGATGGTTACCACAGGGGGGTGGGGTGGGGGGATGGGTGAAATAGGTGATAGGGATTAAGGAGTGTGCTTGTCATGATGAGCACTGGGTGTTGTATGGAACTCTTGAATCACTATGTTGTACACCTGAAACTAATATAACACTGTATGTTAACTATACTGGAATTAAACTTTTAAAAAAGATAGTTTATGAATCTGAATTTCTTTTTGAAGGCTCTTCATGTCAATTAAAGCGTGGTAACTCTTGAATGTTAAGAGATTCCATTCCATTTCTGTTCTAAAGTGTCTCTTACGAAAGATAAGTATCATATGATCTCACTAATATGAGGAATTTGAGAAGCAAGACAAAGGATCATAGGGGAAAGGAGGAAAAAATGAAACAAGATGAAAGCAGAGAGGGAGACAAAGCATAAGAGACTCTTAATCCCAGGAAACAAATTGAGGGTTGCTGGAGTGGTGGGGGGTGGGAGGGATGGGGTGGCTGGGTGATAGACATTGGGGAGGGTATGTGCTATGGTGAGCGCTGTGAATTGTGTAAGACTGATGCATCACAGACCTGTACCTCTGAAACAAATAATACATTACATGTTAAAAAAGGAAAAAAAAGAAGACAGTAGGAAGGGAAAAATGAAGGGGGTGGGGAATCAGAGGGGGAGACGAACCATGAGAGACTATGGACTCTGAGAAACAGAGGATTTTAAAGGGGAGGGGTGGGTAGGGAGATGGGTTAGCCCAGTGATGGGTATTAAGGAGGGCATGTATTGCATGGAGCACTGGGTGTTATACGCAAGCAATCATGGAACACTACATCAAAAACTAATGATGTAATGTATGGTGACTAACTAAAAAAATAAAGTGTCTCTTACATGGTTTTCAAAATTTTTCTCAAGCAGTCACTGAAATCGTAACATATCCTTGGTAAAACTGTGTTGTTCACAAAGATAAACATGAGAATCAGATGTTAATGGGAAATGTGTCTTAAGAGTGGCAAGGAAACTGGTGCAGCCACTCTGGAAAATAGTATGAAAGTTCCTCAAAAAGTTAAACTAGAACTACCCTATATTCCAGCAATGGCACTAGTAGGTATTTACCCAAAGGATACAAAAATACAGATTAGAAGGGATACAGGCAGCCTGTTTGTAGCAGCATTATCAATAATAGCCAACTTATGGAAAGAGCCCAAATGTCCATCGACTGATGAATGGATAAAGAAGATGGGGTATATATATATATATGGTGGAATATTACTCTGCCATAAAAAGGAGTGAGATCTTGCAATTTGCCATGACATAGGTGGAGCTAGAGAGTATTAAGCTTAGTAAAATAAGTCAGAGACAAATGCCATATGATTTCACTCATATGTGGAATTAATTTAAGAAACAAAACAAATGAACATAGGGGGAAGAAAAAGCAAACCAAGAAACAGACTCTTAACTAGAGAGAACAAAGTGATCATCACCAGAGGGGAGAGGGGTGGGGGGATGGGTTAAATAGGTGATGGGGATTAAGGTGTGCACTTGTTGTGATGAGCACCAGGTGTTGTATGGAAGTGTTGAATCACTAAATTCGACACCTGAAACTAATATTACACTATATGTTAACTAGCTGGAATTTAAATAAAAACTTGAAGAAAAAAAAAGAACAGTGGTAAACACCTACTCATGATGAACAAGTTATGGGCAGGCCAGGGATGCTGTCCATATCACCTAGGCCACAGGCTCCTCACTGAAGGGTTTGGCCTTCCCCTCTCACTAACCTGACTGCCAGTGACTCAAGGCAGGTATACTTAGGGTGAGCAGGTCTCTCCCGGAGCCAATGCCTCAGTCATGAGGTAGAATGGAAGCACATCACTGACATTTGGTTGGAGGACATGAGTTTATCTTTGGAAGGGCATCAGTCTCAAGATGCTCCTGGGTCCTCAGGCTAACTTGGACCTATGTCTGCCTCTCATTTTGAGCCTCTGTTGTAAACAGACACCATCTTTGATGCACACAGGTAGACAGGGAAATTAATAAAAACAAAACATGTTGGCATATTTTCACCAAGGGATACAAACACAATCTTGATCAAATTAACAGGAGGCTGAAAACAATTCCCTGAAAGGATCTAAATTCTCGGAGTCAAAATAAGCTCACTGAGGGAGGGAGCTCAGGAAAGTAGGGTTAGAGCTGAGACATTGTGCAAAGGCTGAGTCACTCTGACTGGCAAGGGCCTCCTGTCCAGACACTTGAGGGGCCTCTGTCCACACTGTTACTGAGGCAGCTATTGAGGACTCATGACTTGAGGACACTTAAAGTGGCTGGTCTCAGTGTCTGTGATGGGGGCATATGGTTGCATCGTGCTGTAGCAAAAATAGCCATTCATTCATTCATTTACTCACTCACTCATTCATCTGTTGAGAGAATTGCCGGTGCTATGCACTGGGGTTACGGTGAGCAAAAGTTCTCAAACTTCAGCACTCAGCATAATCATCTGGAAAGCTTATTAGAGCACAAATCTCTCCGCCTCAACCCCACAGCTTCTGATGCAGTAAGTCTGGGGGTAGGCCTGAGAATTTCCATTTTTAACAATCTCCCAGGTGATGCTGAAGCTGCTGATGTGGGGCCCCCACTTTGAGAATCACTGCAATGGAAAATCAAATACTCAACAGAGATAGGTCAGGACTGACAAGGAGAGATGCTCTTTATCTACGTTATGGCTTGTTGAAATTCCCTGCTGAAGATGCTGTCCACTCTGGCAGGGCCTGGGAAGGTTTATTTTGGGCCAGTTCTACACTGAATTAGCGATGGAAATGCAGCAATTCCAAGGTGGGCTTCCCCTCAATCCAGTACTGCCTCCTAAATTTTCTCCAAAGTAGCTTACATGTGTTGTATACTCTCTACGTTCCTGGAGTTGATATTGCTCACTTTTATCCCTTTCTAGGAGGTGAAGATAGCTCAGTTTCGGAGTCATGCTGTCCTGAGTTTGAATTCTGGATTTTCCCCTCACTGGCTGCATGATCATCAGAAAACAAACCACTTAAATCCTCATCTGAATAATGAGAATAATCACCCTGCCTCATAAAGTTGTTGTGAGAATTAAATTAGCTAATGCTGGACTAGCCAACAATGTTATCTACTTTTCTGCTGTCTTCTGGGTTTTTTTCTTTTTTTCTTTTTTTTTGAGACATGATTCTAAATGGCAAATGATTTTTTTATCTCCATTCTGGATCAAGACATAATTTTTTCAAAATCAGATTTATTTTTCTCATTCTGAAAACCAAATTTTAAAATTCAGTATACGATAGAAGGAGAGAAGTGCTTTTTTTTTTTTTTAAAGGTACATGAGTGGCTTTCATTTTGGTTCACTTCTCCTGTCAGAAACATATAACACTGTAGCATATTATCTACAGGAGGAAATCCTGGGGCTAGCAGAAGGTATTTGGAGAATATCTTTACACAAACAGCCTCAGGAAGTTCTAAGAATTAGCAGATGGCTGATCAGGGATAATTGAAGTGCTCTCTGGCTTGTGGCTTGCTGGTGGGCCAGAGGCACTAAATAGTCCTTTAAACTTCTTCCCTGCTTCTCTTCATGTGTAGACTCTTCCCCCAGGACAGTCTACAGGGACGGTTCCTGACACTTCATTATTTTTTGTCTGTTCAGTTTCAGAAACCCAATAACCACATCCTCCAAAGGACACCATAAAGAACTTCCTTCTCTTTCATTCTGATCCTAAAAGCAGAAATTGGCCTTTGGGTATTAATTCCTACTAGATGGATTAGGACATAAAAGTACACTGAAGAAAGAGGAAAAGAAGGTGAGCATCTTGCCATCTGGCTGAAATGCCCCTCAGCTGCCCATCCATCTGCCTCCACAGTCCTCCTGATCCCTTTTTAACTTCCAACAGGTTTTGCTATTATTAAGCCCTGGGAGATTGAGGCAGTGACTCATCACTCAAAACTGTCCTTTCAAAATAATAATTGCTAAAGAGACTTAAAAAATATTACCAGTTGCTCCAAGGGGTGTGTGTGTATTTGTGTTGGAGGGAGGTTCTGAAACTTCTTTGACTCTATAGGGGTAAAATTAGATATTTTCTTTCATTACTTTTATCCTAAAAATAAAATACTTACTATTTCTAGAAACAGTTGAGCAACATGGGTAGTGTTTAAGACAAAAGGTCCAGGAGTCTGACAGAACCAGGTTTGAATTCTGTGTCCCTGTCCACGTGTGTTTCTTGTTATTTACCTTTGTGAGCTTGAAAAACCTTTTAAGGTTAAGTAATGTGTATTAATTTTGTGAGTTTCATTTGCAAAATGGGAACATCTCCTGGTATCGTTCAAGGCGTTTAGGAGGAATGGATGCAAAATACCGAGCAGAGTGCCTGGTGCCTATGGACACTTATGGCGCTTATGGACACCCGAGAACCCTCACCAAAGCGGGGCCGTCTGTGAATTAGGACTCTGTCAGCTGGCTGAGGACACAGGCTGAGGAGAGGTGAGGCTGGGGGCTCCAGACATTTTAAAGAATTAGTCCCTTAACGCCCTATTAGTTGAGTGCGGTAGACTTCAGAAGTGATGACCCATCAAGAGATAGAGTTTATCCCGCCCCTCCCTGCATGGCCCCCTCCCAACCAATCTGGGCTTGGTTTTGTTGCCAATAGCATCCAGTGGAAGTAATGTTATAGAAGTTGTAAGTTACACAAGTTAGAAGCCCAAGCCTCAAAAGCCTTGTAGTCTTGCTGCCTCGGAACCTGTTGCTATGAAAAGATCTCTGGCTATCCTGCTAGATGGTGCTAGACGAAGGTCCAGTCATCCTGGGCACTCCCATCACCAGCAAGACACAGGAGTGAGGCCCAGGCCTGGCCAGCCCCCACCTACACTTCCACTGCAAGCAATGAGCAAGAGCAGTGGGCCACCCCGGACCAGCCCATCGGTCCAGTAGGACTATGAGCCCAAGTACCTGTTGTTTTAATCTAGTAAAATGTCAGCTGTAGGATCTAGGTAGCAAGCATGCAGGTGTATACAAAGCTTTCAATTTTTCCAAAAGTTTGGAACATTTCAAAATAAAAATGAGGGGAGAAAAGAAGACCATAGAACTACTTGATTGAAGATCATCTGCTCTTAGGGAAAACAGTTAATGGATATTCTTTTTAGTATCTAAATATGTACATTTATAGTCTATCATTTATCAAAAATACTATTTTGAATATTAAAAGACAACTATAAAATATATTTTAAAAAAGAACTAGTTGTTTTAAGTCTGTGATTTTTGGAGTGGTTTGTTATGCATCACAAGTTCATTGATAAACTGACACTCCCCGTTTCCCTTCCTGATTGCCAAGAGGAAAAAAAAACCAGAAGAAAATGTCATACAAGTCTATGCTTTTATTTACTGATTGATTGATTAACTTGTATTTTATTTACTCATTCGTTCATTTATTTGTTTATTTATGTGTATTTGACACACAATGTTACATTAGTTTCAGGTGTGCACCTTAGTGATTTGACAAGTTTACACATTATGGTAGGCGCACAAGTGTGGCTGCCATCTGCCCCATTCTGTAGCTATTACGATGTCACTGACTGTACAGCTATGGTTTTATTGAGTTGTATTGAGCTGTAACTTACATTGAATATACTTCATCCATATAAAGCGTGCCATTTGATGAATTCTGACAATTGTTTATACCTGTGAAACCATCACCCCTAACGTGAAGAGAACATTTCAGTCACTCCAAATGATGCCCATCTGCAGTCGGCCGTCTCGGCAGTCCCTGCTCCAGTTTCCGGCACTACACCTTAGAAAGTTTGCACTTTCTAGAATTTTATGTAAATGGAATCACATAATATGTACTTTTACATGTCTGGCTTCTTTCGAAAACTCACGGTAATGATTTTGAAATTCACCCATGCTGTTGCCTAGCATTTTCCTTTTGGCTTCGTAGGAGCCCCTTGTATGGATATATATGCCACCGACTGTTTGCCCAGCCACCTTGTTGATGAGCACTTGGGTTGTTTCCACTTATGGGCTATCACAAATAATGTTGTTATGAACATTAGTGCACAAGTATTTGACATATTATCAGTCCTGTTGGGTAAACATGCAGGTATATGTTCAATATGGTATGGTAAGTATATGTTTAGTTTTTAAAGAAATTGCCCAAACTTTTCCAAGGTGGTTTACCAATTTATTTTTCTGCCATGAGTGTTCATTGTTCTGCATTCTCCCCAGCACTTACTATGGCCAGTCTTTTTGACTTTAGCTATTTTAATGGCTTTGTAGTAATATTTCATAGTGAATTTAATTTTCCTTTCCTTGATGATAAATTATGTGGAGTATCTTTCATGTGCTCACTGGTCATTCATACATCATTTTTTGGTTAAATGTCTGTGTGATTCTTTTGTTCACACCTAACTGAGTTGTTTGAATTCTTCTTATTGGATTATAAGAGTTTTTTTTTAAATTTTATTTTATTATGTTATGTTAGTCACCATACATCATTAGTTTTTGATGTAGTGATCCACGCTTCATTGCCTTCGTATAACACCCAGTGCTCCATGCAGTACATGCCCTCCTTAATACCCATCACCGGGCTAACCCATCCCCCCAACCCCCTCCCCTCTAACACCCTCTGAATTACAAGAGTTCTTTATGTGTTCCGGATACAAGTCCATTGTCAGATATCTGGACTGTGAATGTTTTCACTCATTCTGTGGCTTGTTTTTTAGTTTTCTTGATGGTGTTTTTCAAAGGTCAGGTTTTAAATTATGATAACTTCCAATTAATCTTTGCCTTTTTCTTTTATGATTTATGTGTGTGTGTGTGTGTGTGTGCTTAATTTTATTATGTTATGTTAGTCACCATACAACATTAGTTTTTGATGTGGTGTTCCATGATCCATTGTTTTCGTATAACACCCAGTGCTCCATGCAGTACGTGCCCTCCTTAATACCCATCGCCGGGCTAACCAATCCCCCCACGCCCCTCCCCTCTAAAACCCTGTTTGTTTCTCAGAGTCCACAGTCTCTCATGGTTCATCTCTCCCTCCAATTCCCCCCCCCCTCGCATTTTTCCCTTCCTTCTCCTAATGTCCTCCATGCTATTCCTTATGTTCCACAAATAAGTGAAACCATATGATAATTGACTTTCTCTGCTTGACTTATTTCACTTAGCATAATCTCCTCCAGTTCCATCCATGTTGATGCAAAAGTTGGGTATTCATCTTTTCTGATGGCTGAGTAATATTCCATTGTATATATGGACCACATCTTCTTTATCCATTCATCTGTTGAAGGGCATCTCGGCTCTTTCCACAGTTTGGCTATTGCGGACATTGCTGCTATGAACATTGGGGTGCATATGGCCCTTCTTTTCACTACATCTGTGTCTTTGGGGTAAATACCCAGGAGTGCAATTGCTGGGTCATAGGGTAGCTCTATTTTTAAATTTTTGAGGAACCTCCACACTGTTTTCCAAAGTGGCTGTACCAACTTGCATTCCCACCAACAGTGTAAGAGGGTTCCCCTTTCTCCACAACCTCTCCAACATTTGTTGTTTCTTTCCCTGTCCATTTTGGCCATTCTAACTGGTGTAAGGTGGTATCTTAGTGTGGTTTTGATTTGGATTTCCCTGATGGCTAATGATGAACATTTCTTCATGTGTCTGTTAGCCATTTGTATGTCTTCTTCAGAGAAGTGTCTGTTCATCTCTTCTGCCCACTTTTTGACTTGAACATTTGTTTTTTGGGTGTTGAGTTTGAGAAGTTCTTTATAGATTTTGGATACCAGCCCTTTATCTGTAGTGTCATTTGCAAATATCTTCTCCCATTCTGTGGGTTGCCTCTTTGTTTTGTTGACTGTTTCCTTTGCTGTGCAGAACCTTTTTATCTTGATGAAGTCCCAAAAGTTCATTTTTGCTCTTGTTTCACTAGCTTTTGGAGATGTATCTTGAAAGAAGTTGCTGTGGCTGATGTCAAAGAGGTTACTGCCTACGTTCTCCTCTAGGATTTGGATGGATTCCTGTCTCACATTGAGGTCTTTCATCCACTTTGAGTTTATCTTTGTGAATGGTGTTAGAGAATGGTCGAGTTTCATTCTTCTGCATGTGGCTGTCCAATTTTCCCAGCACCATTTATTGAAGAGACTGTCTTTTTTCCATTGCATGTTTTTTCTTGCTTTGTCAAAGATTATTTGACCATAGAGTTGAGGGTCCATATCTGGGTTCTCTATTCTGTTCCACTGGTCTCTATGTCTGTTTTTGTGCCAGTATCATGCTGTCTTGGTGATCACAGCTTTGTAATATAGCTTGAAATCGGGCAACGTGATGCCCCTAGCTTTGTTTTTCTTTTTCAACATTTCCTTAGCGATTCGGGGTCTTTTCTGATTCCATACAAATTTTAGGATTGTTTGTTCCAGCACTTTGAAAAATGTCATTGGAATTTTGATCGGGATGGCATTGAAGGTATAGATTGCTCTGGGTAGCATAGACATTTTAACAATGTTTATTCTTCCGATCCATGAGCATGGAATATTTTTCCATCTTTTTTTGTCTTCTTCAATTTCTTTCATGAGTGTTCCGTAGTTCCTAGAGTATAGATCCTTTACCTCTTTGGTTAGGTTTATTCCAAGGTATCTTATGGTTTTTGGTGCTATTGGAAATGGAATCATTTCTCTAATTTCTCTTTCTACAGTTGCGTTGTTAGTGTATAAGAAAGCAACTGATTTCTGTGCATTGATTTTGTATCCTGCCACATTACTGAATTGCTGGATGAGTTCTAGTAATTTGGGGGTGGAGTCTTTTGGGTTTTCCACATAAAGTATCATGTCATCTGCAAAAAGAGAGAGTTTGACTTCTTCTTTGCCAATTTGAATACCTTTTATTTCTTTTTGTTGTCTGGTTGCTGTTGCTAGGACTTCTAGTACTATGTTGAACAACAGTGGTGAGAGTGGGCACTCTTGACGTGTTCCTGATCTTAAGGGAAAGGCTCTCAGCTTTTCCCCATTGAGGATGATATTCGCTCTGCGTTTTTCATAGATGGATTTTATGAACTTGAGGAATGTTCCCTCTGTCCCTATACTCTGGAGAGTTTTAATCAGGAAAGGATGTTGTATTTTGTGAAATGCTTTTTCTGCATCAATTGAGAGGACCATATGGTTCTTCTCCCTCCTCTTATTAATGTGTTCTATCACATTGATTGATTTGCGAATGTTGAACCACCCTTGCATCCCGGGGATAAATCCCACTTGGTCATGGTGGATGATCCTTTTAATGTATTGTTGGATCCTATTAGCTAGGATTTTGTTGAGGATTTTGGAATCCATATTTATCAGGGATATCGGTCTGAAATTCTCCTTTTTGATGGGGTCTTTGCCTGGTTTGGGGATTAAGGTAATGCTGGCCTCATAGAATGAGTTTGGAAGTTTTCCTTCTGTTTCTATTTTTTGAAACAGCTTCAGTAGAATAGGTATTATTTCTTCTTTGAATGTTTGGTAGAATTCCCAGGGAATCCATCAGGCCCTGGACTCTTGTTTTTTGGGAGGTTTTTGATCACTGCTTCAATCTCATTATTGGTTATTGGCCTATTCAGGTTGTCAATTTCTTCCTGTTTCAGTCTTGGCAGCTTATAGGTTTCCAGGAAGGCCTCCATTTCATCCAGATTGCTCAGTTTATTGGCATATAGTTGTTGATAATAATTTCTAATAATTGTTTCTATTTCCTTGGTGTTAATCGTGATCTCTCCCCTTTCATTCATAATTTTATTAATTTGGGTCCTTTCTCTCTTCTTTTGGATAAGTCTGGCCAGTGGTTTATCGATCTTATTAATTCTTTCAAAGAACCAACTTCTAGTTTTGTTGATCTGATCTACTGTGTTTCTGGTTTCTAATTCATTGATTTCTGCCCTAATTTTAATTATTTCTCTTCTAATGCGTGGCTTAGGCATCGTTTGTTGCTTTTTCTCTAGTTCTTTAAGGTGTAGAGTTAGTTGGTGAATTCGGGATTTTTCTATTTTTTTGAGTGAGGCTTGGATGGCTATGTATTTCCCCCTTAGGACTGCCTTTGCAGTATCCCATAGGTTTTGGACCGATGCGTTTTTGTTCTCATTGGTTTCCATGAATTGTTTAAGTTCTTCTTTGATTTCCTGGTTGACCCAAACATTCTTTTTCTTTTAAAATTTTTTATTGTTATGTTAATCACCATACATTACATTGTTAGTTTCTGATGTAGTGTTCCATGATTCATTGTTCGTGCATAACACCCAGTGCTCCATGCAGAACGTGCCCTCTTTAATACACAACACTAGGTAACCCATCCTCCCACCCCCCTCCCTTCTAGAACCCTCAGTTTGTTTTTCAGAGTCCATCATCACTCATGGTTTGTCTCCCCCTCCGATTTCCCCACCTTCATACTTCCCCTCCCCTGCTATCTTCTTTTTTTTTTTCTTAACATATATTGCATTATTTGTTTCAGAGGTACAGATCTGTGATTCAACAGTCTTACACAATTCACAGTGCTCACCATAGCACATACCCTCCCCATTGTCTATCACCCAGCCACCCCATCCCTCCCACCCCACCCCCCACTCCAGCAAACCTCTGTTTGTTTCCTGAGATTAAGAATTCCTCATATCAGTGAGGTCATATGATACATGTCTTTCTCTGATTGACTTATTTCGCTCAGCATAATAGCCTCCAGTTCCATCCACATCATTGCAAATGGCAAGATCTCATTCCTTTTGATGGCTGCATAATATTCCATTGTATATATATACCACTTCTTCTTTATCCATTCATCTGTCGATGGACATCTTGGCTCTTTCCACAGTTTGGCTATTGTGGACATTGCTGCTATAAACATCGGGGTGCATGTACCCCTTCGGATCCCTACATTTGTATCTTTGGGGTAAATACCCAGTAGTGCAATTGCTGGATTGTATTGACCCAAACATTCTTGAGCAGAGTGCTCTTTAGCTTCCATGTGTTTGAATTTCTGCCAAATTTCTTCTTGTGATTGAGTTCCAGTTTTAAAGCATTGTGGTCTGAGAATATGCAGGGAATAATCTCAATCTTTTGGTATCAGTTGAGACCTGATTTGTGACCCAGTATGTGGTCTGTTCTGGAGAAAGTTCCATGTGTGCTCAAGAAGAATGAGTATTCTGTTGTTTTAGGGTGGAATGTTCTGTAAGTATCTATGAGGTCCATCTGGTCCAGTGTATCATTCAAAGCTCTTGTTTCCTTGTTGATTTTCTGCTTAGATGATCTGTCCATTGCTAAGAGTGGAGTATTGAGGTCTTCTACAATTAATGTATTGTTATCAATATGACTCTTTATTTTGGTTAACAGTTGGCTTATGTAGATGGCTGCTCCCATGTTGGGGGCATAGATATTTACAATTGTTAGATCTTCTTGTTGGATAGACCCTTTAAGAATGATATAGTGTCCTTCTGTGTCTCTAATTACAGACTTTAGTTTAAAATCTAATTTGTCTGATATAAGAATTGTTACCCCAGCTTTCTTTTGAGGTCCGCTGGCATGGAAGATGGATCTCCATCTCTTCACTTTCAGTCTGGATGTATCTTTAGGTTCAAAATGAGTCTCTTTAGGCTACATATGGATGGGTCCTGTCTTTTTATCTAATCTGCCAACCCTGAGCCATTTTATGGGAGCATTTAAGCCACTCACATTGAGAGTGATTATTGAAAGATATGAATTAATTGTCATCATGTTGCCTGTGAAAATGTTGTTTTTATAGATTGTCCCTGTAAATTTCCGTTGTATATGACTCTTGGGGTCTTTCTCCTTTTATAGACCCCCCCCCTTAATATTTCTTACAGGGCCGGCTTAGTGGTCACATATTCTTTCAGTTTCTGCCAGTCCTGAAAGCTCTGCATCTCTCCATCCATTCTAAATGACAGCCTTGCCAGATAAAGTATTCTTGGCTGCATGTTCTTCTCATTTAGTACCCTGAATATGTCTTGCCAGGCCTTTCTGGCTTGCCAGGTCTCTGTGGATAGGTCTGACGTTATTCTGATGTTCCTCCCTCTGTACGTAAGGAATCTCTTCCCCCTAACTGCCCTTAAGATGGTTTCCTTGGTTCTAAGATTTGCAAGTTTTACTATTACATGCCGGGGTGTTGGTCCATTTTCCTTGATCTTGGGAGGGGTCCTCTCTGCCTCTAGGACTCGAATGTTTGTTTCATTCCCCAGATTAGGGAAGTTCTCAGCTATGATTTGCTCAAATACATCTTCTAGTCCTCTCTCTCTCCACTCCCTCCGGGATTCCAATTATTCTGACATTGGAACACTTCATGGTGTCACTTATTTCTCTGATTCTATTTTCATGGATTCTGAGTTGTTTTTCCCTGGCCTCCTCTTTTCCCTTTTTATCTATTATATTGTCTTCCAGGTCGCTTATTCGCTCTTCTGTCTCAGTTACCCTAGCTGTTAGATTATCTAGATTGGATTGCATCTCACTGATAGCATTTTTAAGTTCTGCCAATCCACCTTTCATTTCTGCCCTTAGAGACTCTATGTTGCCATTAATTGATTTCTCCATTCTAGCCATTGTCTTCACAATTGCTAGCCTGAATTCCATCTCTGACATCTTGGTTATATCTGCATCCATTTGTAAATCTGCAGCATAAGTCATGATCTCTGAGTCTTTCCTATTTTGGGGGTTCCTCCTCCTAGTCATTCTGTTGATGGGTGTTTGACGGAATGTATAGAGTCCAAATTATTGACCAGAACCCAAGCATGATGCACCTGTTTTCTTGGGACCTTAGGGTTGCTGGCCTCTTGTTTTCCCAGCCTGTCTTCTGGGGGAGGGGCCTGCTGCGCTGTTGCTCAGGCAACCCTGTTTGGGCAGAGTTGCCCTGCACCCCTGTGGTGGGGGATGGGCTCAGTGGGAATCAGTCTTTGGGGCTTTTTTTCTCTGGCGCCTTTCCCTGGCGGCTTTCCGCGTCTCTTCCGTGAGTCAGAGCAGAAGAGACCGTTTCCAACCCTCTGCCTCAGAGCACAGAAATCGTAGTCTGTTCTTCAGTGAGCTCTCTAGGCCACACTGTCTCCGTTTCTGTCCATGCTGCTATAAACTGCAGCGTCCTGGGTTGTGTGCCCCTCCGCAGCGCTCCCAGCCCTGCCTCCAGCTCGGGGCACGTCTCTGCCCTTTGTGCTTCTAAAACCACCAGCTGCTCCCAGTTCACGCACGTGCGACCCCGCGGCTCCAGGTTTCCGCCCCAGGGGCTGCAGTTCATGGGCGCGACCCCGCCGCTCCGGGTTTCCACCCCGGGGGCTGCCCTAAAGTCTTTTCCCGACGCTACTGGTCTGCGAGTCTGTGCCCCATCCGCAGCGCGCGAGGTTGTCACTCACCGGCGGTGTAGGATCCCCAGGTCCAGGCACCCTCCCGCAGCCGTTTATCCTCTGATACCTGCCCGCAGAATCACGGCTCTCCACTTTGTACCTCACACCCAACCGCCTGCGATATTCTGTTTGTAGAGATCCAGATCTTCTTACATCTCAGGCTGGTTTCGTGGGTGCTCAGAGTGGTCTGGTAGATATCCAGCTCAATTCTGGGGACCAGTTGAAATAGGGTCCCCTACTCCTCCGCCATCTTTCCCCCCTTTAACCCTTCATTTGTTATATGTGTTGCAGATATTTTCTCCCAGCCTATGGCATGTCTTTAAACTTTTAAATAGATTTTTTAATACAGAATTAAAAAATATTTAAGTAGTCAAAGCTCAGTTTTATATTCACATATATAATACAAAATTATTATATTGAACACTTACTTCTGTCTTGAAATTACTTTTGAGGATGCTAAGAAGAAAGAATTTAGCTTTTGTTAAAACAGCTCTATTGAGGCATGACTGATGTATAAAGAATTGTGCATATTTAATGTGTACAGTTTGATGAGTTCAGACATATCAAACACCCATGATACCATTACTATTACCACAGACACAGTAATAGATATATCTAACACCTCCCAAAGGTTTCTTGTACCCTCCCATTTTTTTTTGTGGTAAAAACAAGAGATCTTAACAAATTTTAAGTGACAATACGATATTGTTAACTATAGGCACTGTTTTGTATGACACATCTCTACAGTTTATTAGTCTAGCATAACTGAAACTATACTCATTGAACAACTCCCTATTTCCTCCATCCCCCAGCCTTTGGCAACCCCTATTGTATTCTCTGCTTCTATGAGTTTGACTATTTTAGATGCCTCAAATAAGTGGAGTCATGCAGTATTTGTCCTTCTGTAACTGACTTATTTCACTTTACATAATAATATCTTCCAGGTATTTGCATTGTGTTTCAACTGGCAGGATTTTCTTCTTTTTAAAGGCTTAGTAATATTCCAGTGTATGCATATATTTTCTTTACTCATTTTCTTTATTCATTCATCTGTTGATGGATACTTGAGTTGCTTCCACATCTTGGCTATTGTGAATAATAATGCGGTGAACATGGGAGTGCAGATATCAGGAATTTAGTTTTATTTTTTTCCATATAGAGAGATCCTATTTCTTTTTTTTTTAATTCTTATGTTAATCCCCATACATTACATCATTAGTTTTAGATGTAGTGTTCCATGATTCATTGTTTGTGCATAACACCCAGTGCTCCATGCAGAATGTGCCCTCCTCAATACCCACCACCCGGCTAACCCATCCTCCCACCCCCCTCCCCTCTAGAACCCTGTTTGTTTTTCAGAGTCCATCGTCTCTCATGGTTCGTCTACCCCTCCGATATCCCCCGCTTCATTCTTCCCCTCCCGCTACCTTCTTCTTCTTCTTCTTTTTTTTTTCCCCTTAACATATATTGCATTATTTGTTTCAGAGGTACAGATCTGAGATTCAACAGTCTTGCACAATTCACAGCGCTTACCAGAGCACATACCCTCCCCAGTGTCTATCACCCAGTCACCCCATCCCTCCCACCCCACCCCCCACTCCAGCAACCCTCAGTTTGTTTCCTGCGATTAAGAATTCCTCATATCAGTGAAATCATATGATACATGTCTTTCTCTGTTTGGCTTATTTCGCTCAACATAATACCCTCCAGTTCCATCCACGTCATTGCAAATGGCAAGAGAGAGATCCTATTTCTATCCCATTTCTTCCCCACTGATTTGAAAGGCCACCTTATCATGTTATAAATTCTGACATATAAATATGTCTCTTTCAGAATTCTCTTTTTTATTCCATGGGTCTACTTGTCTTTTTAAATGCAAACACATACATTCAATTATCATGGGTTTATATTATGTTTGAGTTCTTTTTAATTTTTTAAAAATTTGCATTTTTTCTCTTCCAAATGATTTTTAGAATAAATTTATCAAGTTCCATAAAAATGAATTGCTTTGGAATTTCATTAAAAGGAATATTTATTGATAATTTATTTTGATAGGATGAACATTTTTTACAATACTGTATCTTTCTAGGAACATGGTACATTTCTCCATTTACTCAGGCTGTTTAAGGGACCTTCAAGAAATTGTACAGTTTCCTTCATGCAGTTTTGTACATTTCTTATTTTTAAAAAGATTTTATTTATTTATTTGAGAGACAGATGATTGGGAGAGGAAGAGAACGAGTGGGGGCAGGAGAGAGAGAGAAGAAGACTCCCCCTTGATCAGGGAACCCAACATGGGGCTCGATCCCAGGACCCTGGGATCATGACCTGAGCCAAAGGCAGATGCTTAACCAACTGAGCCATCCAGGCATCCTTGTACATTTCTTGTTTAATCTTACGTATTTTAAAAGTTTTTTGGTGCTATTGAAAAAGGATCTTCTAATCCATTACAATTCTCCTTTAGTTCTTGGCATATGGGAAAACTATCACCATTTACATTTTTATCTTATTATCTAGTAATGATACTAAATTATCTTTTTAGTCCCAAGAGCTTTTTAGTGGATTATCTTGGATTTTCACAAAAATTACATAAATTAAAAATAATCAGTTTCTCATTAACTTTCTAATATTTATATGTCTTATTTTTTTTCTTGTTTTATTTAATTGGCTAGGTCCACCAGTAAAATGTTGAATAGTAGCAAAGAAAGCAGAGAAAGCAAAGAAAGCAAAGAAAGCTCCCCTTGTCTTCCTCCAGATTTTAAAGTGATATTTTTGCTATTTCAACATTGAGGATTTTTGGTATTCTCTCTTTATCAGGATAACAAAGTTTCTCTCCAATTTTAGCTTTCCAGGAGTTTATTTTTTAAATTATGAATCTTTTTAAACTTTATTATTTTCCTCAAATCTGTTGAGGTGACCAGATGGTTTTCTCCTTTAACAAATCATTAATTTGATGAATTACCTTAACAGATACTTTAATCGTGAAGCTTGAGCTCATGTATTAGCCCTTTTAATTCAGTGATGGTTTTATTTTGCTGTTTTGTTGCACCTACAAGAGAGAAATTGCTTGTGGTTTGTGTCCTTGTCCCCCTTTATCTGGAGTGTTTATTTTAGTCTTAGAAGCTAGTTAGGGAATCTTCTTTTTCTATTACCTGAAAGGTTTTATTTGTTTCTTACATGTTTGATAAATCTCCTGTCTTTGAACCCAGGGTTTTCTTTGTGAGCAGATTTTTAACTACTCAATTTGGAAACAGTGAGTTACATAGTATTTCTTATTTGAAAGGAAAATACCAGTCATGATGAGCTTTCCTTCAAGCTGAAATTTAAAAGAATTCCTCTCTTGGGATTTATAGGGGACACTGAGAACACATATCTAGCAAACCATAACCTTAACATTTTTACAGCAATACAGCTATGAATTTTATGTGCTTTTTTCACCCCTTGAAATGATCTTTTATAAATGTCAAGGGTAGGGTATAAAAATGCACCTCTTGAAGGTATTGCTATGGGAACCTAAGTTAAAAAGATTCATGTGTGTATTTAGACTTCCAAGGTTCTGGCAATTCAAACTGGAATGTATGGAATTCTTAGGGGAGTGGATAGATTCTATAACCTTCAAATAATCCTCTATAAGTGAGTTTTCTCTAATTTGGGATTTCAGCAGGAGGTAGATAAGGGGTGCTTTGAGATTCTGTTTTATGGTGGAATCCCAGAGAGCTCGTAATCTGCAATAAATATTAGGAAGACTTCCAGGTGATGGAAGTTTTGCAACCAGCCTGAGTAAATCCAAGTAGAGAAAAAAGAGAAAGTGGAGCATATTTATAATAAGAGTCATGGGGTTTCTATTTCATGATTGACCAATACTTGGGTTTCCAGGAATTTTACTCTGGCTTTATTTTTTAGACTAAATAGTCATCAGTTGGAAACATTATCATTAAAACTGCCTGCCCCCCCCCCACCCCCCCGGCCTTCCAGAAAAATTGAACTCATATGCAGGAGACTCGGAAATGGTTAGTCTATGTTTAACTCTTGTGTTTTAAATCTGAGCTATAATCTAAGCTAAACTATAAGCATGGCTGTCTGTACCAAATTGAGATTATTCATTGCTGATATATATCTTGTTTCATCTAAACAGTAATAAAATTAACTATAGAGGGATGGAAGGATTTGCAATCTCACTGATAGAAGCATGAAATATAAAGAGAATACAATATTGAAGGAAAAAGTATTACATTCATTCTCCAAGTCTGTTATTCTGTGTTTCTGTAGGTCATTGATAGGTCATATGTTAGCAAAGATTTCTGAGATAAGGCAAGAAACAGCAAGCCTTGAATTTAGGGGACAGCAGAGACAGTATTAGCCATGACAGGCTGTGGGGGGGAACTACTCAGACTCTATTACTGATGGATCACTGGGACGATAAAGAGAGCTAGGACAAAGGCTTTATGTAAAGGGTAGGAGCTCTAGGGAATCAAGAATGAGGGGGACAATCCCTGCCCTCAGGACACTCAAAGTCCGGAGGGGCACTGCCCAATAGAAGTATAATGTGAGTCTCCAATGTAATTTTAATGTTTTAATGGTGACATTAAAATATTTAAAGAAATGGGTGGAATTTATTTTAGTAATATATTTTATGTAACCTAAGCAGATATCCCAATTATCATGTAAATATGAACTCAACATAAAAATTATTAATGAAATATTTTATATTAAAAAACACTGTCTTTGAAATTTAGTGTGTAACTTACATTAATGGTGCATCTCGGTTCAGATGAGCTACAGTGCAATGCTCAAGAACCACATGTCGTCAGCGGCTACTGCATTGGACCCCTGAGTTCTGGAATGAAGACTGGTAAACACAGGAATCCATTATGATGTGAGAAGAACGAAGACCAAGGTGGGAACATAGGACTGACTTCAAGACCCCCGGCGACAACATCCACTCGCTGCAGGTGGATCGCAAGGTGACTTGGAGGAAGCAACCATCAAATCCCACTGTGAACAGGAGCAGTGCTGGCCAGGCCAGGGAATTTGCAGCTTGCTCCACGATGGCTCCATTCGTCAAACCGTTCTTTCCCCCTGTCCTCAGCAAACGTTTCCCAAGCCCTGAAGATCTGGGACAGGCCCAGTGATGCCAGGAGGGGCGTGTGCCCCTCGCAACCCAGCCTCCCCCTGTGCGCAGGCCACTGCTCCCTTCCCGATCCTGAACCTCCTCCACGGCCTCCTGCAGCTGCCCCACCGGTTGCTTCTTGCAAGTGCACCGAAGAGCAGGAGCCCCGAGGAGGTGCTCCTTTATGAACTTTACAAAGGCAGGAACCAAGCTGGGACAAGGTGACGTGCCCAAGGTCACAGACGACTGCAGGGAGGAGGATTTGACAAGGAGGGCCTCCAGTGTCCCTAGTTGCTGTTCTGGGGAGGCAGCTCAATCTTTTTAGCAGGTCAGAAAGCTGTAAAATCACTGATTTTAGACGGCTTCCTAAATAACTTCCCCCCCCCACAACACTTCCTTGCTCAGGGTAGTCAGTGCTGTTAAACTGCTGGGATTTCAAGACGCTCCATGATTTACCCCCACGTCATTCACTAGGTCACCTGCTAACGCTCCTACCCTCTGTCCATCCCCATAGAGGGCCTCTTCCCAGGGGGCCCGCCCCTTTACTTCTTCCGTGTCCTGCCTCCTGAGCAGTTGCCTAGAAAAAGTCAAAGCAGTAACAAAGTTTAACATCCAAATGTTAACAACAGCAATAGTATTCCTTCTTGTAGCATCAGAGGGCGCTGTTGGCTAAAAAAAAGGGATGTTTGATTTAATCGGAGCTTTGCAGCCTTCACAGCGCCCAAGGCTGAGAGTGCTTATCCTGATGGCGTCTGTTTTTTTGGGGGTGCTGATGTCCTTTCCATAGCATCATTTTGTAACTGAAACTTGGCAACTTAGACATCTATAAGCTATTTGTTGAGAATTGTTTTGTTCTCTGCCCATTCTGAATAAATACAAACTAACAGTTTAAGTCTTCAAAAACCAAGAATTGTATAGGTCTTTCTGGGCAATTTGTTTCACATCTCATATACATGCCAAGATATTTTATACATTATTTGAGTTGTCTACCTAGAAATGTGTCTAATTAAATGAAAATCCTGTTTTTCACTTGGTATTTTATAAGCCTATTAAAAAGTGACCAATTGTGGTATAGCCAAACTGTGGAAAGAGCCAAGATGTCCATCGACAGATGAATGGATAAAGAAGATGTGGTATATATACATATACAATGGAATATTATGCAGCCATCAAAAGGAATGAGATCTTGCCATTCGCAACGACGTGGATAGAACTGGAGGGTATTATGCTGAGCGAAATAAGTCAATCAGAGAAAGACATGTATCATATGACCTCACTGATATGAGGAATTCTTAATCTCAGGAAACAAACTGAGGGTTGCTGGAGTGGTGGGGGGTGGGAGGGATGGGGTGGCTGGGTGATAGACATTGGGGAGGGTATGTGCTATGGTGAGCGCTGTGAATTGCGCAAGACTGTTGAGTCATAGATCTGTACCTCTGAAGCAAATAATACAGTATATGTTTAAAAAAAAGAAGAAGAAGAAGATAGCAGGAGGGGAAGAATGAAGGGGGGGAAATCGGAGGGGGAGATGAACCATGAGAGACGATGGACTCTGAAAAACAAACTGAGGGTTCTAGAGGAGAGGGGGGTGGGAGGATGGGTTAGCCTGGTGATGGGTATTAGGAGGGCATGTTCTGCATGGAGCACTGGGTGTTAAATGCAAACAATGAATCATGGAACACTACATCAAAAACTAATGATGTAATGTACGATGATTAACGTAACATAATAAAAAAAAAGTGACCAATTGTGGGAAACCTGTTTTTATGTGACGTTGGCCCCAGGGACTTATTTCTACAGAGAGTAGAGCCTCAGTAGCCCACCTGGGCTTTGCCCTTTCAGGGTGGGCATTCTACTCAGATGGGGAGGGAAACACCAAGGATAACCTGGGGAGACAAGGCAGAAATTAGAACTCGTTTATACACAAGGTACACAAGGATGCAATACTGAGCCAGCTTCTGTGGTTGAATGGGGATGGGACATGCAGCCAAGGGTTCCTGGAAAATAAGAGGCATCATGAGGAACCTATCAGAGCACCCACGAGGGGAGGGGAGGTATGGGATGTGGTGGAGATCTGGGGCACGCTGGGCCTCAGGGTCTGCCCTCCTGCTGGTCCAGCATAGACGGGGCCCTTCCTCTGCCCACCAGCCCCATCAGGGGGCATGGGGGCCACAGGCTTTGCAGAAGCACCTGCTGGAGGATGGTTGGTGGGCTTCCTTCCCATCCCTGCCCCAGAGCCTCACACTTTGTTCTGCTTCCCCACATCTTCATGTCTGTCTTCTCCTTAGATTTGCTGTTCCTCCCTGAGGGCAGCTGACCGCGCTTCTATGTCTACTTCATTGTGCAAGTGTCTACAGGTGACAGGTGGGAGGGGCTTAGTCAGTGGTTCTAGGACCTGACATGTGGTGTGACCCTGGAAGGGTCACTGACTAGCCACATGGGATTGCATGCCCAGTAGGCGTTCAGGGGCTGGTGTTGGCCTGACCAGTGTCCATACAGTCTGTCAGGACCCCGCTGACAAGGGAAGGGGCTGAACGTGTTTTACATCAGCTTCCCAGGCTCACATCTGTACACGTGTGTGTTTAAATAGGCATAGACACATATGTATTCCTAATATATGTCTAAATATAATTTAAGATATATACCTAAAAATAGTTAAGAATGTTTATGCGTGTGTATGCACATGGTGTGTCTATGTATGTGTGCTCATATATACATAGTGTATGTGTGTGTATGTGTATTTGTATGTACATATGGTGTGTGTATATTCAAATGTAGTGTGTGTGTATATATATACACGTCTCACTTATCTATATTAAGTGAGCCCCCTGGTCAGACCTGGTCTTCACTGGCCTTCGCTGTCCACCAGAAACACAAGCACCACTTCTCAGGAAGCCCAAGTTATTGGATTCTTTGGAATTTTAGTGTCCTGGTACGCAGTACAGAACTGTGTAGTATTTTACAATAATGGGTACTACTACGGGTTCTTGTGAGGATTAAATGAGTTGATTCATGCAATACAACAATGTTTGTTGCATAATAAGTCTCAACAAATGTTGGCCTTTATTTTTATCATCAACTCCTTAGCCTGACATTCAAGCTTTATCTTCCTCTGCTTCCTTATAAACCTACCACACTTCCTGGTTCTGAATGTGCTTTCTCATCTCCACATCTCCCTCTCTCTCCGCTGGGGTGCCCTTTTCCCCTTGTCTGCCTCTTGAATTCCTTGATGGTTGTCTTTCAAGACCCTCCCATGCCACCTCTTGTCTCAGGACTTGTGATTTTCTTGGTTAGAACGACTTCCTGTGCCCCTCACGCCTCTTGTTCTTGGCGACATTCCTGGGACAGTTACCATGTGGTGGCTTGTCCTGTGATATTTGGGCAGATTTTCTATTTTCCCTAATAGATTATACATTTCCTTAGGACAGAGACTGAGTCTTGCAGACCTACCTACTAGGTGTGCTCCAAATATTTGACGAGTAGATCAATAAGCAAAATAAGTAAGATAACGGTGCTCCACTGAGATGAACTTGCTCAAGGATTGAAGATAGCTTTCACAGTGTTTGGTATTCAAAATCTTCTAGTTCTAGGTGGGTCTGGGTTGGTGAGAGCACTCAGCCTGGGAGTCTTCAGAGAAGCCATGACAGTTCTGGGCACGTATCTAGCTTTAAACTATTTCTGGATAAGCGATTCCTGGATATATCATTGCTTAAAGTACACAAGCTTGAATAAAATGATTCAACATTTCCAAGATTCTCAAAAAGTTTAAAAGGGCTTTCCAAAATGTATCACTATCATAGGCCATGCCTGGATGTGTCTGAGTTCCTGTAGATAACTCTGGAAATTAGCAAAGTACCTGCTTCCTGAGATGGTACAGCCACTTGTGGGATCCCAGAGAGCTTATATTCTGAAAACTGCTTCTATACAGAAGTTCTGTTCACATTTGAGAGTGGAGATCATTTTTTGGGGGTGTTTTCTGACTTCTGACCTTTTCTATATCAAAGATGGCAGTGAATTAGCAGCCTCAAAAACAAACAAGCAAACACAAAAACCCGCCAGAGTTTTCTGGTATTACCTGTTTTTCTCCTCTCCTGACTCATTCGATTTCTGTTGTGCTTGCTGGCTCGCACCCAGCTCAACGTATTCAAAGAAGAGGATATTCGTTGAAGACATGATATTCATTCTTGGGATACAGTTGGCTTTTTGTCAATGGCATCCTCAATATCATTGCAGCTAAAAGGCACCTATTATCTATATTTACCATATTCTGTGTGTTGGATAGTTTTACATAAAAAGCATTGTCTTAAAAGAATGACTTAAAGAAAATTAAGATGTAGAATCAGAGCTACTTAGAAATTACCTCCCTAACCTTTCTCCAATATATGAATCCTTTCTCCGAAGTTGGGATGGGCAGATGTTCAGCTCCTGCTGGAGAACATCAGTGGAATTAGAACATCTTATGAGGGAGGTAGATTGTTCCCTCTGGGTCATCCCTACTTAATAAAAGAGTTCTTCCTAATATTGTCAAAATTTTCCTCTTTGTAACTTCTACCTAGGGGTTTAGCTCTGCCGTCCTGGGATACAGAAACTAATGATCATTTCTCTTCCATGGACAGATCTTCAAATATTTGAAGGCAGTAATTATTCACATGCTGAGTCTTTCCATACTGCCCCCTCCCCCCCCCCCCCGGTAAAACATCTGAGTTCTTTTAATTTTACCTCTTATGTTATGATTCTAGTTCTCTTTCCGCTCTTGTTGCTTCTTCCAGAACCACATACAAAGTATCTGATGTGCAGTGTTCAGGGAGCAAACACAGTATTGATGCAGACTATTAGTCATGGAAATATCTTCAAGATTAATGCCAAATAACTCTTATAGCTAACATATCACATAAGATGCAGGGGATTGGATTTCTCATAGAAGATATCTCTCATCCAAACCAGGATACTCTAGGAAAACCTATTCCCACAGTTTGATCAGAAAAGAGAATTCTCAAACAAATGCATGTTGATAAGTAACCCCTACACAAAGATTTCTTTCTTTCTTTTTCTTTTTTCTTTTCTTTCCTTTTTTGGATAGGATCCTCCACTTGGCCTAATTTCACCCTAAGGGCTGGGAGGACATCTTCCTGGTTATGCAATGAAGATGTCCTTCTCTTTGTCCCATCCCCTTTCTCCTGATTGAGTCCCTGCATCTCTGGTGGAGTGTGAGGTTGTGGGCAGGAAAATGTGCTATGACAGCCAGTGGGCCTGCGATACAGGAGCTCTCGAGTGTGTGTTCTAGGGATGCTCGTCTGGCTCCTTTTCAATGCATGGCAGGAGCATGGCATTGTTCTTGGTTGTCTGTGGCACATAGTCATGGGCATCTTTCCCAAGCCAAGGAGAGAGCTGTCTTTGATGACTCTGCTCCACCCTCCCTCGGAGCTCTCCCAGCTGTCTGCCCACTCTATCCCATCTGGGGTAAAGGCTCACCATAGACCTGCACCCAGAGTGGGTCCTGGGGGCCTGAGTGTTTCCACAACCTTTCCAAACTCCTTGCTTTTCTTTCTTCCAGGCTCTGATCTCTGGTAGGAGCCAGGAGGCAGAATAGACTAACCAAAGGAGTGGGTCCCTGTGAATACATTAGCTAGTTAATTTGCTATTTCTCCCGTAATGCCAGGACCCGGTTAGAGGCATATCTTCTAACTCAGGTCTGGGGTAAGCACTCCACCCTCTAGGTGGGTAGATGGTGAGATATTATGAGCACATGGGCCTTTCTGAACACTTCAAATTATATCATTAGTGTGGTTGCATAGTGTATATTCACACATATTAATCAAGTCTTGTCCATTCATAAGCCTTTTTTTTTTTCTCCTTTGAACTATGAATTGTGAAATTAAGACTTGTGCTGTTCTCCAAGACCCTGGTTTTGGAGCTTTCTTTTCTGCTACTCCTCACAAACATTAGCTATCACCAGGGGTAAGAGGTAGGAAGGAGTGAGCCACTGGGGTTTCTCTGAGTAATTAGGCAACTGAGCCATTCTCCAAGTTTTTAAAAAGATATATTATTTTAAAATCCAGGCACCCATTTATTAACTTCATAACACTAAATTCTGTAACAAAGTGTGAAAGCCAGGATTCTTGGAGACCATGAAATGAACTAGATCCTACAGCAGGTATGCCCCGGCCCCTTGTCCGCTCCATCATGGGCCACTTTGGTAGGTTTGAGCTGATAACTCACACTTGAAGGTGGTCTTAGAAAAATTGAGTTTTGAAACACATGAAAAAATGTTCAACATCACTAGCCATCGAGGAAATACAAATCAAAACCACAATGAGATACCACCTTACGCCAGTTAGATTGGCAAAAATTAACAAGGCAGGAAACAACAAATGTTGGCAAGGATGTGAAGAAAGGGGAACCCTCTTACACTGTTGGTGGGAATGCAAGCTGGTGCAGCCACTCTGGAAAACAGGATGGAGGTTTCTCAAGAAGTTAAAAATAGAGCTACTCTACCACCCAGCAATTTCACTACTAGGTATTTACCCCAAAGATACAGACATAGTGAAAAAAAGGGGTACATGCACCCCAATGTTCATAGCAAAAATGTCCACAATAGCCAAACTGTGGAAGGAGCTGAGATGTCCTTCAACAGATGAATGGATAAAGAAGATGTGGTTCATATATACAGTAGAATATTACTCAGCCATCAGAAAGGATGAATACCCACTATTTGCATCAACATGGATGGAACTGGAGGAGATTATACTAAGTGAAGTAAGTCAAGCAGAGAAAGACAATTATATTGTTTCACTCATATGTGGAACATAAGGGATAGCATGGAGGACCACAGGGGAAGGGAAAGAAAATTGAATGGGAAGAAATCAGAGAGGGAGAGAAACCATGAGAGACTCTGGGCTCGGGGAAACAAACTGAGGGTTGCAGAAAGGGAGGTGGGTGGGGGGATGAGGTAACTGGGTGATGGGTATCAAGGAGGGCTCGTGTTGTGATGAGCACTGGGTGTTATATGCAACTAATGAATCATTGAGCACTACATCAAAAACTAATGATGTGCTAATTGAACATAATAGTAAAAATAAACCAAATAAAATGAAGAAAAAGAAAAAAAAAGAAAAATTGAGTTTTGGGTTAGGGTTTTTAGCTCTACCAGGTGAATTTTGTTTCTTTAATGTATCTGCATTTTTTTTTTTTAAAGATTTTATTTACTTATTTGACATAGGCAGTGAGAGAGGGAACACAAGCAGGGGGAGTGGGAGAGGGAGAGGCAGACTACCCCCTCCCCGCCCCCCGCCCGCAGGGAGCCCAATAAGGGGCTTGATGCGGGGCTCGATCCCAGGACCCTGGGATCATGACCTGAGCTAAAGGCAGACTCTTAACGACTGAGCTACCCAGGCACCCTTAATGTATCTGCATTCTTAATCTCTTTTCGTTCTAAGGGTTTTCTGCTCAGCCCCAAGTTCACAGGTCGCGTGAACAGTGCCTCTGTGTGTCTCACCTCGTCTGAGCTAGTCCAACAGTCAGCCGGACTCAGGCGCCTGGATCACCAGCATGTGTGGCTGGACTGCAGGGGCCGCGGTGGGAGAGCTGCTGCCAGAGGAGGGAAGGCGGGAGAGATGCTAGCTGGCATGCCTCCTCTCAGGGTCCTGGGGAGCAGGGAGAAATGATGCCATGCGGGCATGACAAGGAGAGGGGTGGAGCCCGGTGCACGCTGTCCTCTACAACACTTCGGGGAGCCGGAACGCAGGTTCTGATGAGCCTCCCCCGCCACTGCTTCTCTGACTCCATGACCTCTCTAAGCTGAGCCGGGACATGCAAGTGCTTTAAAGGCCAGACCAGGCAGGGGGCGTGCAAGGCGCACCTCGGGACGCATGGCCGCATCGACTCTTGCCGCGGGGCAATGCAGACCCTGTTACCGCACCATCAAATTTTTAAAGAAAAAGCAGAAATCTGGACTTAGTCCAAATGTTTTAAAAACACTGCTCATTTAAAATAGGCTGCTGATTTTCCCCTTGTAAAATGGGAATATTAATAATATCTAAGCCTCACAGGGTTGTGTGGGGATTACACCAGGTAACGTTTGGCAATCACGGCAGGATTTCCTGGCAGATGGTAAGCAGTCATTAAATGGAATTATGAATATTGTGGTTGTTATCATTTGGGTTAATCAAAGTCAGAAGGAACCAACAAGTGTTAATGATTCATTCGTAACAAATAAGTCCTTCCCTAGTTTGAAATTCAAATTCCATCTGGCAGGTATTTAATTCCTAACACATTCACTCCTTTAATGCCTGTGTTGAGGATCTACTCTGTGCTAATACTGAGGATGAGGTAGTGGGCGAGGTGGGGTGGTTCTCTGTCTGTAGGGTCCATATTTTCATCACAGCCTCTCAGTGTGTCCTTTTGACCCACTTAATAGTAAAACTGGGTGTCTACCTGTGTTGTTCAGGCAAATAACATATAAATGACCTATTTGTAAAACATGTCCCCAGATTATAAAACACAAATTTAACAGCTCTTATTTATTTATTTATTTAAAAAATTTTTTTATTATATTAATCACCATACATCATTAGTTTTTCTTTTTTTCTTTTTTTATTGTTATGTTAATCACCATGCATTACATCATTAGTTTTTGATGTAGTGTTCAATGATTCATTTTTTGCATATAACACCCAGTGCTCCATGCAGAACGTGCCATCTTTAATACCCATCACCAGGCTAACCCATCCTCCCATCCCCCTCTCCTCTAGAACCCTCAGTTTGTTTTTCAGAGTCCATTGTCTCTCATGGTTCATCTCCCCCTCCAATTTCCCCCCCTTCATTCTTCCCCTCCTATCTTCTTCTTTTTTTTTTTTCTTAACATATATTGCATTATTTGTTTCCGAGGTACAGGTCTGTGATTCAACAGTCTTGCACAATTCACAGCGCTCACCATCAAATTTAACAGCTCTTAATAACCACCAAATATCCAAATCTCCCTCCCCCTATTTGCTCCCACACCGGCAGGGTGATTGATTACTCCATTTTCCCCAGCACGATTGTGTGATTATCATTAATTCACAGGCCGGAGACATTGTAACCTGACTATAGAATCAGAGCTACATGGTTCTTTAGGAACTGTGCGCATTTATTAGCAAGGTTGCTGGCTGTGTGCTAGTCACTACCTTCTAAGTTGAAAGTTCTCCTGAAAATCCACTCATCGGAATGTTTGACCAGAAATTTTGATGATTATTCGTTCTAACAAGCACTGACATGAGATAAAAATGTAGAAGTGCTGATTTAGGCTGGACTGACTAGGATGGTAGAATGCATTTGCGTGCAGCACGTTAAGTGTTTCAGCGCAAAGAGGGGTGGTGAGCAGTGTGCAGGCAAGCTGCTCCTGGCTGTGGGGGAGGAGGAGGGAGAAGCAGCTCAGCTCTTTCTACTTACAGCGCAAAGGCCGTGCAGCCCGGTGCCTTCCAGTATGCCTTGAATGGCACAGACGTCTGAGAAATGCTGTTCTGCAGAACTGGATACTCTCCCCAGGACACTAGGGTACTGTTTGCATAAGCCATTCTCCAGAACTAGGAAGCGACTTTGTTACGCAGAACTTGACATTGGCATCCCACCCTGGTCTGGTGCTCCCCATCTCTATAAAGGGTGTCACTCTCAAATCGATCTATTACACAGTCCATCCTCCTGACCCTCCACCTAGACAGGTGTGACCCCCCCTTCCCCACATTCTGTCATCAAGTTCTCTCCATCCCTGGGGCCATCACCCTAAGTCCAGTCACGCCAAACAACAGCGTCCTAACTGGTCATGGCTGGAGAAGCTTCTTTAAAAGTGCAAATCTATGTCATGTACCCCGAACCTCCTTGGCTTGAGGGCTTTAAGAGTAAAAGAGTCATTCCCATAGATCTGCTCCACTTGGACCCCAGCTGCCCCAGCTGCTCTCCCCTGTGCCCTGGCCCCTAATCCTCAACACTCAAGCCTTCTTCATATTGTTCCTTCTCCCCAGCCTGCCATGTTCCTTCCCACCCCTAGGCTCTGAGTTCTCCGTTCCTACTCATGCAGCAGAGACAGTAAGACTTTCCAAATAGTCCATGGGAGTGCTCGATTTCCCGGCCCCTTGGAGTTAGCTTCGACCATGCTACTAGCTTTGGCCAGTGTGTCAGGAGGGATGTGACCAGTGTTACTTTGGAGCTGAAGCTGAGAATTGTTCTCCACACACTCTCTTCTCTTGCTGCTGTGACAGAACAGAAGCATCCTGGATTGGACAAGAGCAAGTGTCCCAGAGAATTTCCTGGGGTTTGAAGGAGTAAGAAATAAATTTTGTTCACATTTGTTTTTTGTCACTCCAAATACATTGTGCTGTGTTTCTGGCTGGTGGGCAACCTTCCATACATCAGAAGGACTCAGGCTTCTTTTCTCAGCGGTCTACTGGCTCTTAGTCCCTAAAAGTCCTCTCTGTTAGCACATGGGGGAAGGGGATAGGATTGCAGGAGGCTGAGTTTTGTGGGCTGGGCACACACCATCTATTTCCTCGTCCATTGACCAGAGCTCTTCTCTTGGATGTAGCCTCCAGCTGTGCCTCCCAGAGCCAAACTTGCATTCTGCTGCTATGGGATAGTGCACCAACCGTCCACCCCCATGAGTGCATGCCCACACATTTGGACCCCTCTGGTCCCAGCTACAAAAATGTGGATGTGAGTCTTGCCCCTAAGCTCTGTCTGCTGTCTGCAGACCCACATTGCTGAACTGACACTCAGAGCTGTCTTCGACTTTAGGTAAATCTCTGCCCAGCTCCTGAGGTGTGGCCTATCACACCCCATCCCTGCAGTAGAGGTCAGATTTGGGATGATCAAGGTTAATGTGGGGGAGGGAAAGGAAGAACACTTACACACATCTTCATTACTAAGCCTGTCTCCCCAGATCAGAATTATTATTACTATTCTTATTTTTAAAGATTCAGCTCATTCATTTTAGAGATAGAAAGAGTGCATGAGTAGGAGGGGCAGAGGATGAGGGAGAGAGAATCTCAAGTAGACTCACCACTGAGTGCAGAGCCCAATGTGGGACTCAGTCTCACGATCCTGAGACCACAGCCCGAGCCGAAACCAAGAGTTGGACGCTCAACCAACTGTGCTACCCAGGCGTCCCTCCCAGATCAAATTATTAAAAGCTTCTACCATATTTCACATATTCACAGACTAGCATTTTTTTCCAGGACTTACTGCTAGTTATGGTTAGGATCCGGCAAAAATTTGATTTGAATGGCTGAACTTCCCCAAAGGAGATCTCAAATTCAAGACTAGATTTTCTTCTGTTGAACCAATTGTATCCTAGGGCAGATTAGTAAACTCTAGGTGCTCCTCCTTTGAGGATTTCCAACGTCAGCAACTTGTCTTTATCCTCAGTATCCCATTTTTATATCCTTTGGAGTAAGAAATGCTGTTATTGTTTTCACATAATTGGTGTAAGTGCTATAATCTTAGATGCTGAATTCCCTTTGTATTATATATTTAACAATTAATTTAATAAGATGATACGTCCTATTCCCCCTTGAACTTTGGGTTCTGAGAGGTTTCAGCCATCATTGCCATACTATATAAGAAACTAAACATTGGTGGAATTACAGAAGGAAGTGTGTATGCTGTGACTTCTGCTGGGGCCTGTATTCAGTAAAAACCTGTAGTTATAAGAGATAGACTGATTTTTTAAACAGTATCAAGAGTGCAGTCCTCCAGGCAAACAAAAGAGTGCCATGAGGTTGTTTAAGGATCAATAGACATGCACATGAAGCATTTGTCAATGCACATTCCAAAAGTTTGTGGGTGCTGGTTTCAAAATGATGAATCAGTTGGGAGTTGTATTTGGCTGCCCGTGTCAAGAAATCCAAGAGCACAGAGGCTTAAACCAAAGTAGGGATTTATTTTTTTCTCATGTAACACCAATCTGCAGGTGGCTAGTCTAAATTGATATGAAGTTTCATAGTATCACTAAGGATCCAAGTTTTTTGTAGCTTTCCCTTCTGCTGACCTTTGTCCTCAAGTTTACAAGATAGCTACTGAAGCACCAGCCATCATATTTTCATTTCAGCAAGAAAGAAATGAAAGAGTAAAGGACAAAAATGATATTAATCATCTGAGTCCTCTCACAAGTGATCTCCCTATATATCTCCTTGGCCAGAGCTATGTCAGGTTTCCATCCTGAGCTGCAAAGGAGGCTGGCAGTATATGTTTAAGCTGGTTGCCTGGCATCCCTTCCATTTATTGGGTCTCTGTTGGGATAGAAGGAGAGAAGAAGGGGTTTTGGGCTGGCAAATAGTGGTGTCTGCCACCAAGACTTCTCAGAATCTTGAATATGCTAATGTGCATTGTTACTTTATCTATGCAGGGGACTCAGTATGCAATGTGTCTCCAGCTGACTTAACTCTGCTGTCCTTTTCCAGGGGACATTGCACAGGTCAGGTCTTCTCTGGAACACACATTAGGAAATTCTTCTACAGTCAGTTCATTATAGAGGTGCATGTAAACCTGTGTTCCACACCAGGCATACATAGACTACTCACAATTCAACTCATATTTACATTTTATAGCAGAAGAACTGAAACACCAAAAATTGAAAGGTAACTTGGCCAGCTAGTTTCTGAGACAAGACCCACATTTCTGGGTTTGATGATTACCCTAATACTCAGCTCACATTAACCTTGATCATCCCAAATCTTACATTATCCTTCCTGGCTGTGCTGTATAAGGGCTGATCCAGGGCTGGCTTTGTTCCCAGTGTCCAAGCTGACCCTTCTCAGTCACAGTTGCAGGCTATTCAGGTGGGAGCATGGGGATGGTGCAGCTGGAGTCGGCCAAAGGAGGGGCTCCTAGCTTGTTTAATGCCCCACATGAGCTCAGTATCCTCCCATGACCTCATTCCTGAAGGGCTTAACCCAGCCCAGCAGTTACTCTTCACTCACACTTCATAACAAAACAGGCTCCTTTTTTTTAAATTACATTTGCTGATGCAGAGGAAGAATGCTTTTGTTATTTTGAAATGTCACTTTAGAGTTGGCAGATGCCGGCCACGTAAACAACAGGAGTTCTCCATGAATGTTGGCCTTTAAAAGCTCAGATTTCATCAGCCCCATATTTGGACGAGTGGGAAACTCTCCATCACACCATGGTCCACACACAGATGGTCCCAGCGCAACAGGAGAATAGAGAGACCATCCAGCTGCTGAGACAATTGGCAGAAACCGTGGTTGTATGGTCAGGAGGTAGCAGCAGTGGTCAGAGGTAATGGGCACAGCCAAAGTGACTACAATGGGAATTTTATGTGAATGAACTGTAATACACAGCAGTCGCAATTTATCACAGTAACAATTATTATAAACCCACATAAAGTGTTTGGCACTACATTTATCAGAAATTACATATATCTCAAAGGCTGTAAAGGTTTGACATGTTAACAGGGAAAAGAGCCACTTTTAAGGAGTTTGTTTTTAGTAAATCCTCTGAAATCGATCACATTTTAGATAGCATGTTTATCTGTCCTGAAAACTCCCCTCTAAGACCTAATTTTGGGATTTGGTCTGAACAGACAAATAATAAATAGTATAATTATAACTGTTCAGTAAACTGGAAGCAGAATTTATTTATTGGTTTTGGCTAGTGAGGGTGGGAATGCTAATTTTATTTGCATATAAAGCAGCTCTAGTTGCTGAAACCAGAATCTAAAATTGCATTTTCCTATATTTAACAAGCTGAATTGCTTCTTAACGTCAGCAGAAATGGATGTTTCTCTCCAGCAGAACTATTTTGAGAGCAGTCCTTGGCACAATGAGCATAGTTACTGTCTATAGAAGATCTCTTAGGGGTATTAAACATACCAAAGTTTGTTTCTGAGGTCATGGTCAGTGCAAGACAATGGAAAGTCCATTGGAAACTGCATTAAGTTCCTATGGCTGTTGTAATAAATTATCACAAAGTTGGTGGCCTAAAACAACAGTTTTAACAATTTTGGAGGCTGAAAGTCCAAAATCAATATGACTGGGCAAGGCTACATTTCTCTGGAGGCTCTAGGGGAGAATCCTTCCTGGTGTCTTCCAGCTTCTGGTGGCAGCCGGTATTCCTTGGCTTGTGGCCATATCCCTCCAATCCCTGCATTCACCCTCACATGGCCTCCTTCTCTTCTGTTTGTATCAAAACTCCCTCTGCTCCTCTATCAGGACACTTGTGATGGCCCCGAGAACCCACTCAAGTCATCAAGGATAATCTCCCCATCTCAAGATCCTTAACTTAATCACATTGGCAAAGCATCTGCAAAGTTCTTCTTTTTTTTTTTTTTTTTTTACAACTTAAGGTTCTAGAGATCAGGAGATCAGGGTACAGATATCTTTTGGGGGTGCAATTTTCAGCCTTTTACAAAAATCAAAACTGACTGTAAAGTTTAACTGAAACACATGGGAAGATGAAATCCAAAGTTTTAGGAACTCTGAAACTTTGATGTAGGAATCCCTAAAGAATCTCAAACTCAGATTAGAGCAGACCCTCAGATAACCCATTGATTCCCGGACTGGGGTTCTTGCCGTGTGTTGGGAGTGAATACATCATTGGAAAGGCTAATTCTATTGTGAGGTGTTTAATGAGTGTCATTGAAGTGTCTCAGGGAGTTCTGATACACCATTTCTGGCAGTCCAGAGAGTCAAACCCTGGGTGAAATTTCCTTGGGTGGTTTTATGTTAGATCAGGTATTATTTTTTTATGCAGGAATTGCTTGTAACTTTGGGGAGTCTTTGAGAGGTCCTGAAGCCATCTGGTAAGATCATAGGTATGGTCTTGGGGGCTATGTTGTGTTATGGTGGCTTGAAGGCTATTGAAACCATTTGTCCCAAGATGAACATTAATATTGAATGAAAAGAAATAAAATAATAAATTGCAAATTCATACAATTTGTAATTCTGAATGAATGGAAAAAAGAAAATCTATCTCACTGATAAGAAAATGCTAATTCACTTTCAGTAAAATGAATACTTTTGGTTATGGAAGATAACTTGAGTTCTTTAAAATATTATTACTTTCTTTTATAATTGCTATATAATCATTAAATGTGATTAAAATTATTTTTTCTCCATTTACTCTACTTGTTCTCTTTTTATTTGCTACACCATATAGTATCATTTGTAAAATATTTTATGGCATTATGGATATGTGTTTAAGGATATATTCTCTCTACATTTGAAAAAATTGTTACTTTATGTCTGTAGGAAGGATGAAGAGTATAAGGAAGGGAAGTTTATGTACACACAAATCACTATTATATGATGATACATTTATAACAAAAGATGTATTATTTGGCCTTTTATCAACCTTTATGAATGTCAGGAAATTGATATTATGGCTGGTACCCAATCTTCAGTTCTATAGACAGCATAGCCTTTTCTATGCCAGTGGCTTAAGCGAATTTTGAAGGCAGAATTGAGTGTTTAGTAGGTAGCAGAAAAAAAAAAATATCCGATATACTTAGGAAATTGCTCTCCTTTCAAGAGCTATCTGTCTATGGGGTGTGAGGGTACACCATTCAGGGACTCCCTATGGGACTTGTTTAAGAACCATGGAACTTTAGAGTGGATCTAAAGTGGTCTTTGGATTACCCCATTGATAGTGAGAAAACTGAGGACTGACTTTCCAAAGTCACACAGCTTATTAATGGAAGAACCCAATTCTAGAATTCAGATTTCTTAATAACACATTCAGGGTTCTCTGTTCTCATCTTATCTTTTTATTAGGGTGGAATGCTGTTTCTCAACTTCTGTATCACAGCTCTCTGGTGTATCCAGACCTTTCATAGGATTATTGTCCAGTCTAGATAATACATAAGTGGATTTCATGGCTCCATTCAGAAAGATACTCTTGAGTAGTATCTGTCACATGTACTTTGAGCTGAGCTGATTGTGCAGAAGGCCATGACTGGGGACAACTTTCCACGGGCAAGTGGTATTATTTCCAGCTGATACCAAGGAAAGCTTGTGTGTTATAGTCTGGACAAGCCGGGATGAAACAGAGTTGAGTTCTACTCAAATGGAGGTATAATGCTGAAGGGTGACACCACCAAAATTGTTGCTGATTTGTTTGGTGGTATTGTGAGTTGCTTGAGCCTTTGAGTGCATCATCAAAAATTCTGGTGTTTAAAATGTGAGGAGAAGACAAGAACACAGAGAACTGCTGAGTCAGTTGTACTGTGATGACCACTCTGGTACCTTCCAATTTTGAAGTCTGTGAGTCTGTGATTGTTAGGCATGATGGTGAGGAATGAAAACACTTAATTCAGGGCTTGATTACTTCGCTGGCTCTATAATCTCTCAGTATATTGAAAAACAAAGCTTTCCATACTGTGCATATGATTTCAGTGGACACTATCAGTGATAGTTAACACCTCCTTACACTATTACAATGAACTGAGCTTGGATTACTATTTCTTTTTTGAATGAATAAGTTGAAGCCCAGATCAGTTAGTGAGTTGCAAGATGGTAGAATTGCATAACAGATTCTCCAGACTGGCCTTGGCCCTTACCCACTGTTGTCTTGTACTTGATAAAATGTCAAGAGAGAACGTTTGAAATGCCTCTCCCTGTTCACTTTGAATGCGGCACTCCCTGATTTCAGATACCCTTAGGTACAAGCTACACATCGAAGTCTATGTTGAATTGGCAAGAAAGCTCTGCATGTGTTTTTAATTTATCCCCAAACAAAACTGCATTCTGTGTAGAAGCTACTGCTTTGCTCTTTCCTAAACTGAAAGACTCACAGGTACTCTTTTACTCTATAGTAACAGTGATGAAACCATGTTGATAAAGGGCTCAACTACCTTGGTGGGGCTACTCTGAAGGGGTCTTCTAAACCTGAAAAACTCAAGTGCAATAAATGATATCAGCCCCCAAATGCTGCTGTCGGGATACTCAGAGCTGTCTGTGAGGTCAGCTTCAGGAAACTGATGTCACTGAGGGAGACTTCTCAGGGGGTCTGATGGGAAAGGAAGGGAGAGAGGAACCCCAGTGGAGACAAATCTTAAATGTATTTGGGTGGGAGAGCAACTCCGGCTAGGAGTGGGAGCCAGGTAGAACAGTTATTTCTGTGGTGTGGTTAAAAAATTTCCATAGACCCTCTCCATCTTCAAATCCCTGTCTTGCTTTCTTATAATGCCCATACTTTTTCTGCATCTATTCAGAGGATCATATGGTTTTTATCCTTTCTTTTATTAATGTGCTGTATCACATTGATTCATTTGTGAATACTGAACCACCCTTGAAGCCCAGGAATAAATGCCACTTGATGGTGTTGAATGATTCTTTTAATGTATTGTTAGATTTGATTTTGCTAGGATTTTGTTGAGGATTTTTGTACCCAGGTTCATCAGGGATATTGGACTATAATTCTCTTTTTTATTGGGGTCTTTGGTTTTGGAATCAAGGTAATGCTGGCCTTATAGAATGAGTTTGGAAGTTTTCTTTCCATTTCTAATTTTTGGGAACAGTTTGAGGAGAAGAATAGGTATTAACTTTTCTTTAAATGTTTGATAGAATTCCCCTGGGAAGCCATCTGGCCATGGACTTTTGTTTGTTGGGAGATTTTTGATTATTGATTCAATTTCTTTGGTTTTGGTAGTTTATATGTTTCTAGGAATTTCTCCATTTCTTCCAGATTACCCAATGTGTTGGCATATACTTTTTCATAATATTCTCTTAAAATTGTTTGTATTTCTGTGGTATTGGTTGTGATCACTCCTCTCCCATTTGTGATTTTATTTATTTGGGTCCTTTCTCTTTTCTTTTTGATAAATCTGCCTAGGGTTTTATCCATTTTATTAATTCTTTCAAGGAACCAGCTCCTGGTTTCAGTAATCTCTTCTACTGTTTTTTGTTTGTTTCTGTATCATTTAGTTCTGCTCTAATTTTTATTTCCCTTTTTCTACTGGCTCTAGGCTTCATTTGTTGTTCCTTTTCTAGCTCTGTTAGGTGTAGGTGTAAAGTTAGGTTATGTATTTGAGATTTTTCTTGCTTCTTGAGGTAGGACTGTTTTGCTATACACTTCCTTCTTTTGACCATTTTTGCTGCATCCCAAAGGTTTTAGACTGTTGTGTTTTCATTATCATTTGTTTACATGTATTTTTTTTAATTCTTCTTTAATTTCCTGGTTGACCCATTCATTCCTGAGTAGGGTGTTTAACCTCCATGTATTTGTGGTCTTTCTAAATTTTTTCTGGTGGTTGACTTCAGGTTTCATAGCATTGTGGTCAGAAAATATGCATGGTATGATCTCAATCTTTTTGTACTGGTTGAGGCCTGATTTGTGACCTAGTATAGAACACCTAGTGATCTATTCTAAAGAATGTCCCATGTACACTTGAAAAGAATTTGTATTCTGCGGCTTTAGGATGAAATGTTCTGAGCTATTCCTTTTGGGCTGAGACTTTGTGTCTTTAGAAAGTTATCAGCATAGAGGGAGATGGTACAGAAGGGAGGGGATATTGACTTTCCAAAGGTCTTTTGGCTAAATGTAGCATGTTCACATATTTCCTTGTAACGGATGTCATTTAGGACATATGTGTGTTGGCGGGGGCAGAGTGAGATCTGGTCACAAGTGCTGCACATGCCAGGTGACAGAGTTGGGGGAAGGAGAGGACTCCATGCGAGGGTGGTTGAAGCCAATGCTGACTATTTCATGGCTGGGTCCAGACTATGGTGAGTCAACAAAGGCAATGTGGTTAGGGAAATGTCATACTTGGATTTATGTGGAAGCAGTGAGGGAGTTTATATAACAAATATCATGTTTGGAAGAAGATAAAGATGAAGAACTAAAGGGGAGGAAACTGAAAAAAAAAAAAAAAACCTTTAAAAAGCATCCTCTGCCTATGTAATCATTTGTTCTTTCTCATTCTGAATGTTGCCTATTAGTATTTTCTCTCATTTCTCATGGGCCCAACTTTGACCATCTTAGACCCTCCACTTTGACTTGATGGATTAGATTTCTTTGGGTAAAAGATTTTAAAGTTTGGGGTTTCCTCCTTTTTGTCTTTGGAAGCTCCCTCTAGTGAGAGTGACCCAAAACATCTGACTTGAATATTTATTACCTTGCATAATTCCGCGTATACTGAGGACGAGCGCAGGGTCTTTGTCTTATACCATGGTATAAGTAACACAGTCACACTGGCAGGCTGTGTGAGGCTCAGAAGTTTAATCAGATTTCAGATTCTGAGGTGCTGGAGTCACCTGAGGTACCTGTGAGCCACTTTGTTGTGATAGTTTGACCTCTAAGGGGTTAATCAATGGATCTCTTGGATGAATGTCATCACTTACTGAAGGAACAATGGGATCATTGTAGTAGAGTTCTTAGAGAAAGGCTTTTTTGCCAACACATTGAATTTATTCTGTCTGAGAGGCTCTTCACTAATTAGCTAAGTGAATTTGGAAAAGTGCATCCAATTTTCCTCATTTGGAAAATAAAGCTTTTGGCAGAGTTGCCTCCTAAGGTAACTTTTGGCTCTAACATTATGTTGTTCTAAGAGAACATGGTGGTTTCACGAAAATCGGTTCTCTCAGCCCTAGCAGACAGTTCCTGAAAAGAAGAAAACTGAATGGATCTGTTTTTCAGTTTTAGCTCTTGAACAACCAATTCTTTCATCTTTCCAACCTTGAAAAAAAAGTTAAACTATACCTGTCATAGAATGTTTATATTTTAGCTAAAGTAATATTTACTAAGTTCAGACTAGAAAAGTCCTTAATACTAACAAAGTTATTAGCATAAAGTTGTACATACTTAAAAAAAAAGCATCTCTGCCTATTTGGTCATTTGTTCTTTCTTTTTCTGAATGTTGCTTCCATATTTGTATTTTCTCTCACTTCTCATAGTCCTTTGATCATCTTAGACCCTGCAATCTGACTTACTGGGCTGGATTTCTTAGGCTGAGCTTGATGCTGAGGCATGTTGGTCTGGGTATTTCTGACGCTGTTACTCTGCCATTGGGCTTGATGGTTAGGAGTCAGTTGTTTACACACTAGTTAGTAATTAACTCCCCTAGTCTTTAATTACACACCCTAACCCCAATTCCATTTGAGGATGATGTCAATATTCTATTATAAGGAAAGGAAAGGAAAGGAAAGGAAAGGAAAGGAAAGGAAAGGAAA
>NC_058416.1:62801557-62828427 GCF_002201575.2 Neomonachus schauinslandi
AAGGAAAGGAAAGGAAAGGAAAGGAAAGGAAAGGAAAGGAAAGGAAAACAAAGCAAAGCACAGGGGTTTTTTTTGGAAGGTCCCAGGAAGCGATACCTTTCACCCTGACAGAGGCCTGGTGGGAATCTATGTGGAGACACCCTCAGTCTTCACAGTCTTGTTGCTCAGACTCTGCCTGTTACCCCCATGAGACCAAGCATGGAGAACCCAGAGCAGTAGTGATGCTGTGGCTTTGTTAAGCTCCCTCGGCCCGACTGCCATTGAAGGAGGTTCAGGTTTGGCACTGGGAAGAAAGGTGCTTGAGTCCTGGCTCTGCTACTTCCTGGCTGTGTGACCTCAGCAAGTCATTTAAGTTTTGTGAACTTCAGTTTCCTTCCCTGTAAAATGGGGCTTAATGAGGCTTACAGAAATTCCAAAGCATGGGGTGTTTTTTCCACACCCCTAAGCAAGCAATTCTTGGACACCAGTGGTCTACCTGGAGACAGCATCAGATCCCACAGGTTAAGGGTGGAGTCCTACAAGACAGCCCTCCCCGACTCCAGATGCCAGTTGAAAGTCCAGGTGACAACCTGGACTTCTGACAACTACCTATAGATGGGTGTCCCACTGACTCCTCTTGGGTTCCATTTGTTTCCTAGAGTGACTCACAGAACTCAGAAACATTTTATTTACTAGTCTACTGGTTTTTTAAAAAGCTGTAACTCAGGAACAGCCAGATGTAAGAGATGTACAGGACAGGATATGGGGAAGGGGTGGAGCTCTCATGCTTGCTGGGTCACCACTCTCCCTGCATCTCCTTGTGTTCACCAACACAGAAATGCTCCAAACTCCATCCTTGTGGGGTTTTATGGAGGTTTCATTGCAGAGGCATTGACTAAATCATTGACCATTGGTAATTAAGTCAATCTCCAGCCCTTCTCTCCTCCCCAAAGATTGAGGGGTGGGACTGGAAGTTCCAGACCTCCAATCATATCATCGTTTCCCCTAGCAACAAGTCCGCATCCTTAGGGGTTTCCAAAAGTTACCTCATTAACATAAACTGAGGTGTGGTTGAAAAGGGCTTGTTATGAATAACAAAGGACATCTTTATGGCTCTCTCTCTCTCTCTTTTTAAGATTTTATTTATTTGACACAGAGAGAGAGCCCAAGCAGGGGGAGCGGCAGGCAGAGGGAGAAGCAGGCTCCCCACTGAGCAAGGAGCCTGACATGGGACTTGATCCCAGGACCCCGGGATCATGACCTGAGCTGAAGGCAGACGCTTAACTGACTGAGCCACCCAGGTGCCCTGTCTTTATGGTTCTCTTATCACTTAGAAAATTCCGAAGATCTTAGGAGGTTTGTGGTGGAAACTGAGATGAAGAACAAATATATACTTAGCCACTATATCACAGGGTAATAATATTTCATATCTCACAGAGGTGTTATGAGGATGAAAAGAGATATGTCAAACATGGAGCCTGGGGCCTAGGACATAGTAAGCACTCCACAAGTGCTGGCTGTTTTTATTAGGGACATTCTTTCATTTGGGGTCCTCATCCTTCCAGGTGAAATTAATTTGAATTCCCAAAAGTCTTCAGCACCAGTGTATGGCAATGAGTAACCAAAGGAAAAAACCCCCACCTATAAATCTGTCACATTTTCTGTTGTGATCATTTTTAGATATTTAAATATTCATGTGTTTGGCAAATGCATTAGGGCCAGAGTGATAAATCTGAAACATATAGACGGTTATCCAAGACATTAAAGGGAGACAGATGGTCTTTTGGGCATCAGAGATTGACCAAGTTTGCATTAGGAATTCAGGCTGTTACATGTCATTAAGTTTCAAGCCACTTTTCTTTCCTTTCTCTATACCCTGCAACACTAGGTACCCTGTATCGACTAGAGCAAAGTACAATGTGGATCAATATGATCAGCTTTAAGGAGAACTGTAAGTACAGAGAATGTATACCTTAAAAAATCTGATTTTCCCTTTAACGGGAAATAGCTTTATTATTTTAGGTATAGGTCAGCAAGTATAGCTTATATTTCTTAAAACACATTTAAAATTATAAATTTATTATTAATTAATAATTTAAAATTTTATTTTTTTGGGGAAAAATCTTTGTAATGTAGAGAAAAGAAGAAAAAACTTCCCATTCCAACAAACCCTTTTAAATATTTTGCTTCACTTTTTCCAACATAAAATTTCCTTCATACATAAGGTTGTTCTTTGTTATGATGATATCCTATGCATTATTTACTTTCTGATTCTCTTATTTTTCACTATCAAGGGAGAAAAGAAGATGAGATTGAAAAAGAACAAAGACCTTTATTTGGGGTCTCGGATTTGCAATTCAGGGAAGTACAGATTCTGGAATAACAGAAAAATGTCCTGCTCAAGTAGGGAAAGCAAGTGGTTTTGAAAGGAGGAAGGGTAATTACATGATTTAGATGAAGAGAAGAGTGAAAAAACCCCTGCTAATTTGGTGCTGACCGATTGAGCTGCTCCTGATTACTATCTGATTATTTTATTGGTATTATCAAATAAAACTATCCCTGGTATGTATTAATTAACTTTACTGTTCTCACATGATCTGAATATCAGCTGGTCTGTTGAAATTTTATGAGCAACTGCCACTTCTGTCCCAGTTCAAGAGTTCATTTGTTGGAAAGGCAAATGGAACTTCAAAATGAAGTATGTTATGTCCAGAGGTAGTAGACAATTCCACATTATAACTGAACCAATGTGAGTTTGCTCCTTGTTGGGTCACAGATACACCAGGTGGAGTTGTCACACAAAGTAAACTTTATTTGCATCAAATAAGGAGGTCACGGGGAATAACTTTCAAAGCCATGACTCCCTAAACAAGGGTGAATGAGTTCCTTTTATTTGGGGTTAGGATGAATAGTTAGATAGGGAAGTCTTGTCATCCTATGTAGAAGTGGGCATAAGGTCAAGCATGCACCTTAAGGAAACATGCCCATATGTACATTGTATGTTATGTAAATGAGGCTGAGGCTCCTCGCTGGCAGAGAGTTTAGTATTATAATGAGGTAAAGTAGCTGTCAGTCATTCTAGAGGTCACTCCATGGTCCACCCGCACATGGGTGAGGCTGGGGGCTACCCTCAAAATGGTCTGGATGGTGTGGGCTGGGGAGGTCTTGTCAGGAGAGTTGCCATCAACTGTGGGTGGTTTGGGGTTTAATTTGCCCGAGTTAAGAGGTAAGCCAGAGAGTGGAGCTTAAGGAAAGATATAAGACAAAGGTTAGTGAGTACAAGCAGGTGGTCAGTAAAGCTCAGGTCTTGGGGTCTAGCTGTTGACAACATCACCTATCATTGTGTCATAAGCATTTGAAATCCATTTTAATGGTAATTAATAATAATTATGATAGCTAATGTTTAGTGAGTGCTTACTATGTATCATGCACTATTTAACCAATTATGTGAGTCAATACATTTACTTCTTACAACATTCCTGCAAGGCAGATACTATTACTAGCCCTACATTACAGACAAGAAAAACAACCATAACAACAACAAAAAATGAAGACGCAGAGAGGATTCAATAACTTACCTGCATTGTTGACGGCAGTTAAGTGGCAGAGCCGGGCCCTGCACCCAAGTTGTCTGGATGCAAAGTCTCTTAACAACTGCTCTAAACCATTCTCAATCAATTATCGTTAAGTTAGGAGGTGATATTTGCTTTAAGCAGAGGCAGTGACAGTTTTCACATGTCTAATCATGTCCTATTAGTAGTTGTATATCTATCACCTAGTAAAGGAACTCAGTCCGTGCTTTTTTGGAATGAATGATTGAATATCTAATCTGGGTATGTTGGGGAGGAATAATTTTACTTAACCCTTCAATATTTTTCCAGCTAGTCTCAGAATTAAATTGACATGACCAGATTAACAGGAAAAAAAAAACCCCCAAAGTTTAATTATGTGCATGTGGAGGCCCAATAACGAAATTGAGACCCAAAGAAAATGACCCAGGCAGACAATTTTTATGCTTTTTAGACAAAGAGGCAGTAAATCTGTGAGGAATTGAAAAGACAAAGAGAACTTATGTTCAGGAACTTCAATCAATAGGAAATTCTAAACAGAGTTTGGGCCGGGCTAGTAGTAAATTAGTAAAAGTACACGTTTGTTCATACAGCCTCCTCAGCCCTGAATGCCCTATCTCTGGTGACAAGGATGTCTGTTTACCTCCTACTATAGGGCGGGTACTTTCACATGGGAGATTTATTTCTTGTTTTTGGGAAACAAATCAGGGCAATCAAAGTATCCTCTTGTACTGGCTGGTTTTTTTAAAGTAAATTTTAATTCAAAATAATATGTCAAAGTGACAAACTTTGGGGTGGCCTGCCCTTGGCCCCTACAGGTACAAGGCATTGGCAAAATTCCATAGTAGATAAATATGTTGCATGGACTGAATGAAATCCAGGTGTGGTGGATAGTATTTTCCAAAAATTGTTGCAGACTTCCGTTCCTACTTGCACTACTAGAACCTGGCTACTCCCACATCAAAAGGAGGAGTCTATGGCTGCTTCCCATGAGTCTTAGTGATCATTTGTGACGGACTCAGCTAGTTGAGCATGGGAGAATAGATGCCACGTGATCCCAAGGCTAGGTCAGAAAAGCTGAATAGGCTTTTGCCTTTTTCTCTTTTGGGTTGCTTGCCTTTGGAACTCAGCCACCATTCTGGGCAGAAGTCAAGTAGCTGCATGGAGGATCTTGGGGACAGCTGGTGTCAGCTTCTAGACAGGTGAAGTAGTGGGGAAAAGGAGTTAGGGTCTGGGGCTTCAGAAAAGAGAAAGCCAATTCACAAGCAGATGAGAAGAGCAAAAGTTTGGTAAGCAAATATTTGCCATCCCACACAGACAAATCTTTCTGATTAAAAAGTTATCTGTGGTATTAGCTCTCTCCCGGTACAGGCCCTCTATCTAAATTCTTTTAGGCATTTATGGGGAAGATAAACAGCTCTTCCTGAGTCTGTCAGACTGTGATTGTCTTTAGCTTGAAATAATCCACAGGCCGAAGTGGCAGATTTGGGGGTCATGCATTCTGTTCCCTTTCACTTTTATGCAGCAGTAGATAGTTGGAACATCAGGTTCGCCCTCTAGACTTAAACATTTTCCTTAGGTTTTTAAGAATCACTTGGACAAGTAAGTAGTGAGAAACCAAATTCTGGATTAAAACAGTATTGATTAATTTGTAAAAGTCCTAGTATTTTATTTAGACTTCCTGAGGAGGATGTAGATCAACACTCTGATTGTATAAATCACTGAAATTTTCAGAGAGGCAATTATTAATTGTTTTAACTTCTAGGAAGATTTTCTTCTCACTTTTCAAACAGAAATACAGACTGTGGATGTGAGGTGTTCAAGACCCAAGTCTCATGATCATCTCATGCTCTTCTCTTCTGCTAGAAAGATCAAACCCATACAAAGCCAGCAACAAATAAATGAAAAGCCAGCAGCAACAAAAAAACAGAAATAGAAAACTCTGGCTTTGAAATCAGAGAGGTTTGCTTTATAAAAGAATAAAAAGGAATATCCAAGGAGAATTTAGCTCTACTAATTTTATAGTTAGGTTGATCTATGACTTTTTAGAAAAGCGGTAATACTTTATTGATTTATGGCTCTAGTTTTTAAATTTGTGTCTCTAGTTATTTGAAATATAAATTTATTGTGCACTGAGCTAGAGGAGGATTGTATGTAAAATTGTTTGGCATCTTTACATATGTTATTCCATTTAATTTTCACACAACCCTCTGAGGTAGTGGCATTGATATCAATTTTTATAAGTGAGGAAATGAAGGCTTATAGAATTGGTGTGATTTGTTTGAAGTCTTATGGTAAGTAGAAGGGCTGGTACCCATGTGGTAGACCCCAAGGCCTGTGCTCTTCATTAACTACTCTTTTCTAATGCAGTCTCAGTTTAGAAAATTCACCAAACTCTTAGCTAATTACCCAAATCCTTAATCAACTGGATTTCTCCCCTCCACCAACATTTTTTTAGAAAAGGAAATAATAAGAAATCAATCTGATAACAGAATCATTTGGCAAGTCAATTCTGGTGTCAGCCTTGAGTGCTACAAGCTATCAGGAGATCAGGAAGGATACAGCTCTCAAACTGAGGGGCCCAGGAACAGTCCAGGGCCAGCCTGGCTACCTCAGAGGCCAGAGATAATATGGCCAGGACTAAGGGGGGCACCTAGGTGCACAACAGAACCCCAGAACAAAGCAATAGTCCAGGCCCAAGACGTGAAGTATCCAGCAGTTCAAACAGTAGCTGATCTTTCCCAGAGGTCGGGGTAAAATGTGGACCAAGAGGCCAGATAGAGGAGCAGGCAGGCCTCCCAAGTCATGGAGTGGTATTGCCAATAGCTTCTGGCCCATGTGGAAGTTTCTACAAGGTTCTTATTAGGGGACCAGTTCAAACAACCCATCAGCATCACTGGGCCCTTGCCATGTGCAAGGCACTGACTACAGAATCTAGGTGCCAAAAAGGAGGATGAAATTGGACCCTGCTTGCCAAACACCTGGGGACCCCAGGTCCTCAGCAGACCACAGCATGGAGCAGGGCCCCTGAGAATTGTTCCTGAGGTGGTAATCGGTACCAAACTTCATCAACACCAGGCTGCTCTCTGTTGCCAGGACACAGCTTATGCCTACCTTCCTTTCCCTCCAAGGATGTCTTCTCTGACCAGAGCAAAACTCACATGCATCCTTCATGAGTTAATCCCTCCCCACTCCTCAGCATTTTGCAGTTGCTCCCACCATTGCTCTGGTTGCCTTGCATTGTGGAGTTGCTTATTTGTTTGTCTCTCCCATCAGATAGTGGGATCCTCAAGAACTCTGGTTTCCCCATAGCCTGGCATTTATTAAGTGCCTATATGGACCAGACACAGGGGTACGTGCTTTATGTATACTGTTGATTTCATAATTTCCTGCAATAGTCCTTGCAATATCATATAGATAACCAAAATATATTTCTCATATGTGTTTGGTCTTTGTCCATGGTTCCTGGCTTATAGCTCCCATACCCTTGGGATTTCCCTAAGTAATAAGAGCAATGGGGGCATCTTTTGTTTGAGCAATATTTGCTCTCTAGTCCTCAGTTCCTAAAATCACTTCAGAGAGTAAAGTTGGAATGGGTGTCTTGTCATTCATAACAAGTTCCTTTCCACCTCAAACGGGTTTATGTTAATGAGGTGACTCTTGGAAAACACCTAAGGATGGGGGCTGGTTACCAGGGGAACCAATCCTGAATAGAGGAGTGGAACTTTCAGTCTCTGATTTCCTGGGGAGCGGAGAGGGCCTGCAGGTGAATCCACCACCAACGGCCAACGATTTCATCAATCATGCCCTCATAATGAAGCCTCTATAAAAACCCCAAAGGAGGGAGTTTGGAGAGCTCCCAGTCTGGGAACAAGAATGTGCTCACATGCCACCATGTTGGGCCCCAAACTCCATGAGGACAGAAGCTCCTTTTTTGAGACCTCAAACTATGTATTTCTTCATTTGGCTGTTGATTCATATCCTTTAATTTTTTAAGTTAAAATTTTTAATTGTAATTAATCACTCGTCTAGTGGGTAAACAGGTTTCTTGAGTTCTGTGAGCTGCTCTAGCAAATTAATCAAATCCAGGGAGGGGGTCATGGGCACCTCTGATTTATAGCCAGTTAGTCAGAAGTGTGGTAACAACTTGGACTTGTGATTGGCATCTGAAGTGGAACATGGTCCAGTGGGATTTCTCCTGTGGAATTTAATACTATCTCTGGGTAGACAGTGTCAGAATTGAGTTGGGATTTTAGGACATCAGCTGGTATTGGAGAAAAATCTTCCACGGGGAGGGTGGTGTGGGGAAAAACTCTCCTTTTCAAGGTGGCATGGGGCCCAGAACTCTCTTTATTTCCCCACTTCACAATTGAGGAAACCAAGACTCAGAGATGTTAAGTAGCTTGCCTGAGAGCACACAGCTACTGAGTCTGTCTGACCCTGTGTAATGAAGTGTTTGTTGAAAGACTGAATGAGTGACAGCAATCAGTGGCTGGAAAGGGGAACCAAATGGTGGCTGTTAAATGTAGTGCTATAAAGTACTCATGGGCAGTGGAAATTTATGTTCCAGTTCTTCCTGAAACAGGAAAATCTACTTTATAACATTCAAGAGTCTTTCCCATTTCTCCAACCCTGTCCTGATGTACACGTGCTCTCTGCTTCTCTTTGTCTTTGCCTCTTGCTCTTTCTCTTTCCTTTTCATTCATTCACTCAGTCACTCAGTCACTCATTCATTCAGAAGATACAGACTGTCTACTATGTACTAGATACTGTCCTAAATGCTGGGAATTTGGCAGTACCGCACATGTGTATTTTGTCCATCCCCTGTGAATTCAGTTGTTTCTGATCCTCATTTCCGCAGGATGGAAAAAGAATGCATTTGGATCGACTTAGTTTTTGTAGAGGATCAGGATTGACTTAGTTTTTGTAGAGGACAGACTGGTGAAGAAAACTGAGATGTAATGGGGAATCACCATCCCTGCAATTTTAGGGTGTTGAGGGTAGTACTGATTACTGCCATTCCCTCTGGGATGTGACAGCTTGAATTCACTGTGTGGCAGTGTTTTTGCAGGGTGTATGCACACACATGTAGTGGGTTTAGTGCCTTCTACTTTGCTTTCTCCATTTGCCATAGGCCAACAAACTAATGTAGGTGGTGTGTTCACCACCTACACTATGAAGTATGTTCATTCTAATCACATCTGGGGCCCAGTGAAATGATTAAGGACACAGTAGACCTGTTTAGAATGGGCCTGGACCAGGACACTATCACCTGGGTTCATACACCCCATTTTAACAGGGTTCCTAGTCAATTCAGACCTTGTATCTAATGGTTCTTGAAGTGTGTGGGTATTCTCTTTTCCCTGGTGCATAATTACCTAGGTAAATAGCCATGGCCTCTTTGGGTTAGAATTGGAAGGATCATTGCCATATACACACACAGGCTAGGGTATTCTAAGTATTCTTTCTCATAGGGATGCAGCCTCTCCTTCAAACAAAGGTCTCCCGGTAGGAAAACTGGCTCAAGTTTGGAAGCTGGACAAGGGACTGTGACTTTTTATTAGGGCACATAAGTGCCCTAATCATTCATCCTTGATTTAAAAAAATTGCATATTTTGAATAATATTTATGTTGGATGCCCATCTATCTTCTCCTAAGAACACTGTGTTCTGTTAACTATCTAGATAGTTCTTTACAGGCCAGGCCCCTTAGCTGCTGTTCCAGTCCTGCTCCTCATTTTGGTAATTGCATCTACCTTGCTTCTCATACTTAAGTGCTGACACCCGGCTTCTATTATGTTTGGATCCTGTCATCTCCATTACTGTGCGTTCTGTAACAGCATCTCCTGAGATCACCCTGGCCTCCAGCCATCTCAGAGCTTCTCAGTGAGGCTGGTGTTCCTCTCAGTAGCACATTGCTTATCTCTGGTGACAGCGTGTCCTCCGAGCCCTTTCTTGGTGGTGGTGATGGTGGTTAGTGGCCTTATGTGGAATATCTACCCCAGTATGTCCACCTCTACAAGGCTTCTGATGGGTTCCTTATTCTCTGCTGCAGCAGATCTGACATTTTGACTTCATTTAGCGGGGCCATCGTTACCTAAGCTTCTAAGAACCACCCTACCAAGTTCCTTGCTGGGTGTTTAATTGTGTGTAACAGGAAAGTTTTCTCATCTTAATGAACTCTCTCATTACCAACTTCATGTTCTACCACTCCTGATCCAGCACCCTCAGTATCCAGTCCTATATGTGCTCTCCTGGCTCTTGCTCGTACAAGTTGTCCATGTTTTCCAGCAACTTCAGCACATAGTCCTTGAACTTAGTGGTTTAAGACAACAACTATTTTATTATATCTCACATTTTCTGGGTTAGGAATATAGGTAGGGCTCAGCCAGGTGGCTCTTTCATTCTATAGGTTTCAGAGGTATGTAGCTAGATAGTGGGGTTGTTCTTGAGGGTCTGAGCCAGCTTCACTCATGTGTCTGTTGTTTAACAGTGATGGCCGCAGGTCTACAGTGGCCTCCCCAGCATGATGTCACTGGGTAGCAGACTTCTTACGTGTATCCCAGGCACTGTGTTACAAGATAGCAGAAGCTACAAGGCTTCTTCTGACCTAGCCACAGAAGTCTATGATGGTGTCTGTTTTTCTACATTCTATTGACCAAGCAAGACTTTGAGGCCAGCTCAGATTCAAGGAGAAGAGATGAGGCATCATTTTTTAATGGGAAGAATAGCAAAGAATTTGCTGCCATCATTAATCTACCATACTTCCTCAGCAGAACAACGTAGCACTTGTTATGTTGTGACTTGATCCTTTATTACTGACCTGTTGGTTGGGATGACACCTGGGGATAAATTTTGTAGATGGTACATATTTTGTGGGTGGTACATATTATAAGCCAGAAGCCCACATGTCAATTTTAAGCAATTGGGAGCATAGTCATCGATAGGGAGAAGTGATCAATTCTGCAGGCCCCAGGGGCTCTGGGAAACGTGAGGATTCAAAGTTTTCCCAGATGATCCCATTTCAATCTTAGGATCCCCCTTTCCATTTAGGGCCCTGACTTCGATATGTCAGAGCCAGGTCTGAGCATTCAGTCTTTGATATTTTAAATGAAGTCCTGCACCTGATCTTTTGCCTTTCCTGCCCTCTGGCTGGAGGACATGAAAGACTTTCTGTGTTGCTATAGTGACCAGGAGCTTTCAGATTTTACTTTAGACAGAAGGTCAATTTAAAGCAGCCTTTATTGTCTTTCTGTAGTGCCTGGGTGGCTCCCGGAAGAGCTGTCTCATTCCATAAACCATCAGAACTGATTTCACTGGAACCTCTGGAATTCATGTGAATTCACACCTGCATTGGCCTCCCCTTCGCAGGGGTGCCAGCCTACATGCCCTCCAGTGGAACCTCTGGCTGGTGCCCAGCTACAACTGCATTGGGTCAGCAGGGCTCCACCTGTGACCATGTGGGGGCCTCAGTGCCAACCAGACAGCAGATGAGTGAGTGCCAGTGACCTGCAGGATTATTCCTGGCTCTGAATCTCCAAATGCCTTAGTTGGAGCTCTCCTGGGAAAGGACTCGGAGGCACATATTTGTATACAGGATTTTATTTTATTTTTTTGGAGGATGGGCAGTGTTCTCTGGAACAATACCTGTGAAGGGTGAGGGAAGCAGGTTTGGGTAAAAGGAGAAGTTGAACTGTCCTCAGCCAACCCTTCAGAGAGCTCTGGAACAGCCATGTTCCTGATTGAGTGATGATGAGCCCTGGGCCTTTGTGCCTCTCTAAGCAGGCTGTCCTCAGCAAGGAGTAATAACCTTGGGTAAGGCAGCTCCCTTCAACCAAAGGCAATTGCTGGGGAGGACTTGGCTATGGTCCAGCAAGAAACCAACAACATCCTGGCAGCAGGAGAAAGATCGCCTCAGCCTTGAAGGGAAAGCTGGTTGGTGTCCAACAGGATCTACTGCACATCCCTCAGTGGGGTTAGTGGGATACACAATCATGACAAGAATAAGCAGTCAACTGGGACAATGCACAGACCACAATCTGGGAAGTCTGAGATCACGGCTCTGAAGCAGGCTTATTACCGACAGTGACCAGAGGACAGGCAATGGCAACATTATGACCACATAGTCATTCCTAAGGATTTATTGAATGGGAATTTTTGAATAACTACAAGGTTGGAATAATAGGGAATCAGGACTCAGGGAGCAGTCTGGTTTGATTGGCTTGGCCAAATTCTTCTCTCAAGTCTGAGTTGGGTTCACTCCTTTTGGAGCCTCTCATTTAAGTGAAGGGCAGGAGTGATAACAAGTCCTTCCTGAGAGGAGGATCTGGGTCAGATATCTTCTGTGTTCCAGTATGTCACCTCGGGTATGTGATGACAAAATGATCACTTGGAGGCTAACTCAAAAAAAAGCAACACTTTCTATTTGTGTTTCTATGAGATAATGTGGTTAAAGTTCTAACTAATCCCTTAAAAATGAATTTTTGGAATAAGCTCGTTTGTATTAAGGTGGAAACTGCTTGTGCTCTAGTTGAGGTAGGGAAGTAGAGTAATTCCAGAAAGATCTCCAGCAGCAAGTATTGAAGCAGTAAGAGACTTTTGCTTCAACTAGCCAAATAGCCACAGCAAATAAAACCAGGGACAGAAAATTAAAGGTCGTATGTTGGAAAAACATGTTTATTTGCTCCTTTTTCAGAGGTGATATTTAGAGAAAGTCCCAGTAGATCAAGTGCTAAAAACAGTGACAGAGATTTGGGTACGTGCCCCATAGCAGGCGAGTTAGAAAATCTGTCAATTGAGGGATATAGATACAATGACAAACACAACTTAATGATGGGGCTTTGAACTTGGGTGCAGAGAAAGATGACATTTCTCTGACTCGGGTTGTAGAGGCACATGAGGGACGCCTCCCTGAGCAGCCCCACATCTTTCATAGACAGCTGTGGCTGTTTCTTCCTATCATTTTTGGCAAGACAATCTTAATGTTTACAAGAAATATCTTGAAAACGCTATTTTCTCCTAATCCTGTCATTTATTTCATTTGATTTGTTTAAAAAACTGGCTAAAAAATATCGCCAAAGTTCACAGGGCATTTTAAAAATCATCCTGGATTTTAAAGCACCAGATTGTTTTTTATAGGAATATTTAAATATAAAGAATGTTCAGCCCTGTTCAGAATGCCAAAACCCGAACATTCCAAAGGTGTTTCAGCTTCAGATGAATAAATATATTCTTTGAATTGGTCTCTTTGTATCTGGTCTCATACTGAGAATAAATTGCCAAGTTAGCAGTCTAGAAAGCAGAAAAAAATAATAACTTTTCTGTAGATTTTTGGGTAAGTTGACAAGAGTTATAAAAATGTAGTGATTGAGCCCAGGATGCGAATTTCCTAGAAACATTTATAACTCCAGGGTTGTTATAACTCCTAGGGCATGGCAACGCACAAGGCTGTGGTGGGCAGCCCCACCCAGCCCCAGGGGAGACTATCGAGGCTTCTGGGAGGAGGTGATGGGTCTGTTTAAATTGTTTTGCTGGGGTTTATGAAGGACTCTTGTCCTCTTCTCATAGTAGGTACTTGTTGAAAGTATTTTGGATCATCCAAATCAGTCTTCTAGGGAGTCTGGTTAGCAGTCCGAGATGCACGTTTCTATAATTTGCCACAGTTTGGGCCAACGGTTGCACTGGAGCGAATGCTGGAAGTCACCAGATGATCTGATCAAGGGTGACACGTGGGCTTTGCCACTTAACTGCCTGCATGAACTTCAGCAGCTCATGAACTTTCTGAGCTTCCTTTTCATCACTCGGTGAATGAAGAGGGCTCCTATCCCCAAGAGCTGTTGTGTCCATCTGTGATGACACAGTAAACTTGCACAGTGTCTCTCCCGGGCATCCTGACTGGTACCCCCAAATGTTAGTCCACCCTGACCTTATTCAAGAAGACAGCCCATGCTTAGCATGTAGCAGAATGCACATAATGCTTGGCATTTAGTGAGGAATCAATACTTTCTCTTGAAAATTAAATGAATTTTTCTCTTTGGTCTGTGTGTTGGGTGTATGGTACAGTTATGATAGAGGTCAAGAGCACCATCTCCTTATTCTGCACTCATTAGCAAAGCAATTTTTTTTTTTCATGAGCTCTACACTTTGCTCATACAAAAACATTTTTTGAACAAATATTCATCACGCAGCAGTTATGTATAGATTTTGTGCTAGATGGTAAGCCTACAACGGTGGGCAAGACAGACTTGGTCCCTCCTCAGAGGACCTCCATTCGAATAGAGGGGAAGCATAGCAACTGAACAGTTGGCTAGATCAGTTTCTTGGTTTGCACTTACCAGCTGTGACAATCCCATGGAGAAGTAGCCAGGTGCTGTGAGAGTCTGAGGGGCTCAAGGAAAGGGAATTTATGGGGAGTAATTCTTGTGCTGGGGTCTGATGGGTGAGCAGCAGGTGACAAGAGAAATGGAGTGGTAAGAGGAAGGACTTGGAGGGGAAGGAAAGGAGGGCACGAGGTATTGACAGGCCTTGTGATTTGGAAGCTAAAAGAGAATGGATCACATGAAGCCATGCAAGGCATCCAGGTCACGTGAGGATTTCACCCTAAAAGCAAAGGGCTGCAGGTGAGAGCAGCAGGAGAACATGCTCGTTTGGCATTAGCAACAGGTTTTGGGAGGCAGGTTTTGGACAGACTTAGGAGGGGGGCTTCAGTAGGCCCAACTGTCTCATAATTGAAGCTTGGACTAGGGAGGTGGCTGTGGAGAGGGAGAGAATGAGGGATTCCGTGTATGCTTAGGATTTTAAATTCAAGGATGTGGTGATGAGCTCACTATGTCAGGTGGGAAAAGGGGGTTTCTAGTGGAAAGAAACCTTCTGGAAGGTTGGTGCCATTCACTGGTGCAGAGACACATGGGAGCCTTTGGAGACTCATGGAGTTGGAGGTGTTTTTGAGACACCTGAATGACAGACATCGGGAATGGAACTCTGTGGAAGGTCTGGCCTAGAGATGGGAATTTGGGAGTGATGGCCCCACATGGGGTATGGCTGAGAAGTGAGGAGGGAAGAGGCCTGCGACTGGGCCTTCTGTTTGTGGTCTATCTGAGCACAGGCCTGGGAACCTGGTCAGGAATATCATCGACAACTGATCTATTAAGTTTCTTAGGATAAGAAATTCCTAAGTGACTGGACCCAGAGGTGGGCATTCTCCCCCTCACAGTCCTCAGGGTGGGGTATGGGGTATGTATGTGTGTGCGTGGGGCGCGGGCAGCGGGCATAATCCCTGCTTCTTGGAACAGAAAGCCAGAATCAGAATCAAATACACATATAAATGTGTGTCCAGTGTTCTTTGTCTTGGTTGCTGGTACTGAAGTGCAGTGCGTAAGGAAGCCATTTCTGTGCAATCTTGTGGCTTGTAGAATTGAAGGAAGGGCAGGGCACTGACTTAAGCCTGTCATCGTTTTCTTTTCCAGAAGTCCTCTTGATCAAGATTGTGAGCACAAGCACCCAGTTATACACACACGCATGCAATTAGAAGGCACCCATATTACATGTTTGGAAAGGTAGCTCAGGAAGATGAAGGAAAATGGCTCCAATTATTTTCCTGTTAGGGGACAAAAATAGAAGAATGCCACGCTGCTTGCTTAAGAGTCTGCTCATTTACTTCATGAAGAAAAACAGAGCAAACGTTCTCACTCAGGACTTGCTGGGTCATGTGCATAGTGATTGCTAGAAATGCCAGCAACCTCAGAATGTCTGTTGGAAAAGAGGCAGAGGTCCAGTGTGATGATTGGGAATAGAGCAGCAGGCAGTCAGGCAGGCCCATCCTGACCTTACCTCAAGGGATGTCTTTTGATTTTTTGTTTTTAAAAAAATCATTTAAAGAGAAAAAATAATTACAGGAAGAAAATAATTTATGACAAATCATAAATCTTAGAGGAATACTAATTGGAATATACATGTATAAAAGTACCACACTGCAGTATTTGTAACTGAAGAATTGTGTGAGAAACAGTGTTAAATGGCGTGAAAAGATGGGAAACTTCATATTTAGCGTATAGACAACAGGAAGAGGAGAGGATTGCTCAGAGCAGCTACAGAGCGGTGGGGAACTACTGAAATTAGGATTTTCCCTATTATATTAGCTTTCTGCTGAGGACTTCCAATGGCATCTTACAGTTATTATGTCACCAGTGAACCCTCCAAAAGCAACAGGTAAGTAGGACATGATTTTTGACCTCAAGTTCTGAAGGGAGAGGTATGTAGATAAACAGGAAGATAAAGACAGCTTCTCCTCTAATATGTATTCTTATTTCCTGGAACTTGTACAGTTTAAAATGTTTTATCCTATTCTTTTTCTCTTTTCTCTCTTATCCTGTGGAATTTGAGGAGGCAAATTACTGACAGTTTTAAATAAATAGGGGTTTTAGAATTTTTGAATGGTTTGAAAATAATCATTTTTTTTTTCAGGAAAAAAATGCATTCCTGCCAGGTGTTTTTAAAAGCTCTGTTTGTTTAATAAAAATTACGTGAGTATTTAAACATAGGTTTAAACTTTAAATAAATAACTTTAACGATGAACTGAGTACAGCAATCTGAAAGGGAGGTCTGAAGTTATTTTTATGTTTAGAAACTGGATTTACTTTTAAGGAATTAAAAAGAAAAACTTCTAGGGCTGTTTCATGGTAAAGTAGTTTCAGAACTGGTAGGAAGGAAACAAGGTATTTGCTAAAATGAAAGGCATTTTTTTTTCCGAAAACATGCTCTGTAGCTACTGAGATTTGATGTGATTTTAGACCCCTTGAAATTTGGTTTTATTATTTCCATAAGCAGTGACACTTTTATAATCTTCAAATTAAGTGTTATTTAGACTATTCACTTGGCCAATGACCAGATTACTTGCCCAGTTCCATTTCCACAGGAATGGGGAACTGTCTGTGTTTTTGTTTTTGTTTTTTCCGCGACTTGCCTGTGGATTTGTACTTTCATTGATCTCCTTATTTACAAATTCTCAGTAATAGTGTGTGCGTCTTTTTCAGTAGCGCTGTTTTGGAGGAGAGTGATTCAAGGCTTTCATGTTAATGGGGTGTAGAATTTCCCCCAAATGTTAAGGACTGATGAGCTTTCATAAAATGACCCTAGAGGGCGCTCATCAGCCAGCAGCGGGAGCAAGAAGCCCCCAGTCTCTTGCAACAGGAACAGACTAGTCTCCAGGGACAGAGCACAACAGGCCCATGAAATGGTTGAAATAGATACAGTTTAAAGTTTTTCTGTATTCTTTCACCTACTGTTCTCTCAGATATTAACAATAATAGTTTTAACAGTGGCAGAGTTCAGCTATTTGATCCTTTGTATCGGTGCTTGCAATCTTTACAATTATGAATTGGGAATTATTAATTGGGAAAATGAAGACAAATTACATCTAAATATTGTGTTGGTTTTTAGACATTATGTTTCTGGATTTTCTTCATGTTTCAATTTTACAGAATCCTTTTTGAATCAGTGTGATTTAATGGGAAGTCTACTTAGTACATAGATGACCCTGGGCAAATTTAATAAGATTTTGTTTTCTCATCTGTAAAACGGGCGCATGGTGCCTATTTCACAAGGGTTCTGTGGTGATTAAGTAAGGGTGTTTGTGAAGGAATCTGGTCCATAAGAATTGCTAAAGAATATATTAAGTCAGAATTAAACACTTTAATATTTTAATACTTTTTCTTCTCTTTAGGTATTTTATATTATGTATGTCTTGTTTAATCATTTATGTAAAAATGATTTCTAAGCAGAAAGAATTTCTCTCTCTCAAAAGTTTTACAATTTTTGCTTATCAAGAACCAAGACTTCCTTTTTGAATCTTCTGTGTCCAATGAAATTAAATGCAAGACAGAAAGCAGAAGGTATTTTCTGACATAGGGTGTTTGTAGTTTCCGTTCTAAGGTCAGTAATTTACTGAACTTTTTTTTTTTTTAAGATTTTATTTATTTATTTCAGAGAGAGAGAATGAGAGAGAGCACATGAGAGGGGGGAGGGGCAGAGGGAGAAGCAGACTCCCCGCTGAGCAGGGAGCCCGATGCGGGACTCGATCTTGGGACTCCAGGATCATGACCTGAAGGCAGTCGCTTAACCAACTGAGCCACCCAGGCGCCCGATTTACTGAACGTTTTAACACTTACCACTATATATGCCTGTCCAGGGGATCAACTTCACCAGTTCAAGAAAAAACAAAACAAAACAAAAAAACACTTAATTGTGATCATTTTAAATATTAAACACACTCTTTTATTAACAAGAAAATAAAAGCTTTGTAAATTTTATGTTACTCTTTGTTCCTATTTTGATTTTGGTAGGAAATCAAGTGTTCATCCATAGCTTTTTTTTATTTAAAGATTTTTATTTATTTATTTGAGAGAGAGCAAGTGAGAGAGAAAGCACAATGGGGGGAGGGGCAGAGGGAGAGAGAGAAGCAGACTCCCCGCTGAGCAGGGAGCCAGATGTAGGGCTCCATCCCAGGACCCTGGGATCATGACCCCAGCTAAAGACAGATGCTTAGATGACTGATCCACCCAGGCGCCCCTCATCTGTAGCTATTAAGCTCAGGTGAGAGATGCTGTCAGACACCTAGGACTGATCTCAAAACCGACTTTGGAAAAGTTGAGCTTCTTTTATGATAGTGTGAGCTCAACCCACCTCTCCATTAAGCTTTGATGATTTGATTGATGATTCATTAGGAGATTTACATCTTTGTGAAGGAATCAAACCGAAAGTTGCCAGATCGCAGTGTGCTCACCATGTGAAGTTACAATAATGCAGGCGCTCCTTTTAATACTGAAAAATTGGGAGAAGTCGTGTCAGTGGCTCGCACAGCGTGCAGAGGAACCTCCTCCTGGCTTCTGTGTCCCTTCCCATGAGGTGGTCACATTCTTTAGTTCTGGGAAAAATTCTTTTCTGGGCCAGACAAACCCAGTGCTCCAGGCTGAGCCCAAACCAAGACCTCCAAACTTCTCATTTCAAATGACTGACTCTCTCCAGCCTCCCACCCAGGGACGACTACCATTGTCCATTGATGAATCTGACCCCACCACTCTTACGTGGGTAAAATAAAATAAGAGCTCATTTCTTTTGTCTTTCTCATTGCAGTGAGGGCACCCCACGACTCTATAGTATCTGCTCATGTGAGCCTGGCCATGTGAATCAGTCCCCCTAGACCCCCCACATTTATAGCACCAAAAGCCTAAAGCACTTTTGCTGTATTCTCATTTTAAATCAAACCATGGGGTTTGAGCTGGTCTCCAACAGCAAAGTACAGTCCTGTCCTTGTGGTGGACAGGTCAGAGGGAACCAGCCACCTTCTAAGTGATAGGAGCACAATTTAGACTTTTCCCCAATATGCTGTTCCTGGACTCTTTCGCTCCCCAGATGGAGAGCCACCTCCATCCTATGAAAGTCGAGGTAGAGGTTGTGACAGGTGGGATAGGATTTGATGAAGTAGAAACCGACCAGTCCTGTTACCAGCCTCTAAACCAGAGGTCGGCAGACTTTTTCTGTAAAGGGACAGATAGAAGCTCTCTTAAGCCCGGCAGGCCATATGGTCCTGTCACAATTCAACTCGGTCATTGTACTGTGAAAGCGGCCATGGACAATATGGAAATGAACGAGAGTGCCTGTGTTCCCAATGGAAGTGTATTTATGCAAATAGGGGGTGGGCGCTGTGGGCTACGATTGGCTGCTCCTGCTCTGAACCATCCCTCCCCCATTAGCTCCACAGGAAAATGGCCGGAAAAGCACTCTTCTGACCAGAAGGACCAAGACCCAGGAATAAAAGAGAACAGATACCTGCTTGACTTTCTCGAATCCTTACCGGGGCTAACTGTTGCCCCTGGAAGCCTCTGAAGTCCTGATAGGTAGCAGGACCGTCTCATGCAGGCCCTCTCACGGCGGCTGGGGAAGAACGCCACCATCTGCAAAGGATTAGGAGCCCACTCCTCACGTACATTTGTAGACTAACGTCTTGTCCATTTCGGTGGGCCTGTGGGCAGTGGGCTTCTTCATGTAACGGACGTTTTCCCCATAGACTATTTGCAAGAGAGGCATTGTTTGGTTTTTTTCCCCCTCCCTTCTTAGCTGCACTGCAAAATGTATGCTCAGTGGAAAATTCTCCAACTAACAGGCCACTTCTCCTCTCAGCTGGCCTCCAGCTTTGAAGGTAATCACTGGCCTCCAGCTTTGAAGGTAATCACTGGCACCCAGCCAGGAAATCCCGGGGCTCAGCCAGGGGTTGGGGACTCTCCTGCAATGACACAGCAATAACCCTGGTCACCCTAGCAAATACCTCATGGTATATATAACTTGGATGTGGCAGTCTTTAGAACGGTGGCCAAATATTGTAAACCAATGAGGGTTTGCCTTCTTGAAAGCTCATGATAAGATCCTTGTTGCAACCAGCATGCCCCAGGGAAGCCAGCCTTGACCGACACCCGAGAGCATGTTAGCTTTTGTGGTGGGATTGACAAGACAGAGCAGCACTTGGTGGTCTGCTGAATCATTCTACATGTTGTCATTAAATGGATCCTTCCAGGATTGTTCAGATGGATGGAGGGTTGTGTTTGAGAACGGTAATTGCTGCTTCAAATCCTGAAGGATAACTTGTATGTGCATATATTTTCTTCTAAGAAGGAAAATCTGCCCTGTAGATATTATTTCCATACTCTTTATGTTCCTTCTGTTGAATTCCAAATAATGTGGCCTGTAAAACTGAAAAAGCGGCAAAAATAAAGTTTCTTTTGGTAATTATTTCAATATTACTGTTTTCCCCTTTTTTTTCGTTTTTGATAAATTGCAGTTTCTGTGAGTGGCCACTAATGTGAGGCAGTAGTCGTTTCTTCTATATTAAAATAAGAGAGCTTGTTTCTTTTCAATCCTCCTACTCACTTAACCCAAATCTTGCTCTTTTGTGCCTCTTTCATCCCATTTCTTTCATCCATTTCTAGAGCCTTCTGATCTAACCTGCTATTTGATTTACCGATCTCCAACATTTGTGATGAGGCAGAGAAGGAAAGTTGGCAACATTCTGCTTCAAGTCCAAACTCCTTTGCTGAGGGCTCGCCTCCAACCTCTTCCGTCCCTTTTTCTGCCCCCATCCTGTTCCTTCAAATAGGTAAAAAATAAGTCTCCTGCTCCCACCGCAGACGCCCAGCACTGCTCCTCTGAAGCATTCATAATTAATACTTTGCTTGGGGTTTTTCAGAAATTCCTCTGCACGTGCAAACACACAGGCCCCTGTTCCTTGTTAAAGAAGTGGTATGTGGTATCCAGTCCACGTTTTGCATTTTGTGCTCTTCATTCACCCCTACCTCTTGAAGGTTGTTCCACATCAGCACATGTGGATTGACCCCAAACCTTTTCATGCATCATGGGTAGTTTCCAGAGTCTTCCATGCTCAGCCCCACCTTTTCCCAGTAACCATTAATCGTCATTGGTCTCCATTATCCTTGGGTGGTGTCAGGATGGCTTTCTCCCATCCATCAAGAGGTGTGTCCCTCTCTGCCCTGATGCCACGAGTTTCCTCCCCGAGTGCTTGATGTTTTAGTCTGGCACATCCTTCAGGGTCCAGCTCATCCTGGCCCTTACTAACATCTCTTGAGACTGTGCTAGTCAGGTTAGCACTTAGGTATTCCCTTTGTGTCATCTTCTTTCCCTTTGATGGAGCCAAAGGTCCCTCCAGGCAGTCCCTTTGACCCTTTCTTCCCCCAAAGTGCTTAGCATGGTGCCAAGAACTAATTTCATTGGATTCTTCCTTAAAGGCATGGCTGTGTCCATTGCTTTCCCTTTCTGATTGTGAGCACTTTTAGGGAAGGGGGTCTCTGGGCTGCTTTTGAGATTGTTCACATCCCCCAGTGAATCACTCTGATGCTAGTAAAGGCCAGGGCTAAGTTTTTTTTTTTTTTTTAAAGATTTTATTTATTTATTTATTTGAGAGAGAGAGCGCGCACAGTGGGAGGAGGGACAGAGGGAGAGGGAGAAGCAGGCTTCTCGCTGAGCAGGGAGCCCGATGCGGGGCTCAATCCCAGGACTCTGCGATCATGACCTGAGCTGGAGGCAGACGATTAACCGATGAGCTACCCAGGCGCCCCCAGGGCTAAGTTTTATAGTTTTATGGAGCTCTATTTATTGTCATTCTAAGGTGGAGCCTGAAGCCATGATTTTGTTTTACTCTATTATGATTTTCCCAGCTTGTTGATAAAACTCTAACAGTAGCATCAGCACACATTACAAGAGATACAGGTATTTTCATATCCATGGAAAGATATACCAAAAGCAGACTCTAAAGTAATTAAAGAGACATGATTTTAGAGAAAGAAGAGCCTTCAGCAACCTGGTTGGGGTTTAGTGAGTCACCTGGAGTCACCCAGATTTAAGGGAGGTTAGAATTCAGGCCTTGGTCACCAGGCCATGGGTCTTTGGTGTATTCAACTGCCTCTGCCCTGCTCAGCCTGTATCCCCCACCCCTGCCCTCCAGTCCTAGGTACTGTGGCTTCTCTCACATCTTCCTCAGGAGGCAGAAGCATTTACAATGCATATATAACCCATTGCCTACATTTAATTAGGGCTAATTGAACACATCGGTTAAGCATCAGTGGTTTCCTCCATGTTGTTTGGTAACTCTGAGGCAGACCAAAGCCCAAAACATCCCTTGGAAGTCCTTGAGTTGTTCTTTGAAAGTTCTGTCTCTTGAGGCAGTTTTCATGATGTCGTTTTTCTTTAGAGAGTCTTTTTAGTCCCTGGAAGACATCTTAGCCAAGTGATAAATTGCTGCTACATTTTGAATAAATGAATTTGCTGTCTTCACTAAGGTAAGCCCTTCCTTAGGTAAGGTGAGCTCTGTTACCTTCTCCCTGAAGGGTGTGTAATCACTTTCATATAAAGGAGGAACTATTTTTCCATGCCATTTTCCAACTTCTAAAGACAAAAAAAACCCCGGAAAAAAACAGTAATACAATATTTTGCAGCCGAAAAATCCTCATTGAGGTGGAAATTTGAGTGTTAGGATTAAGAAAAGATTAAGGATATAAATTAGGTGATCACGACAGGTAGAAGGTGCCTGGTAGATGAGATGTGGGGAAAAAAGAGTGAAAGAAAATGAAGACTATATCTGGAAAGGCAAAGGTAATTAGCGGACCTTTTTATTTGCTCATCAGTGTTTGGGTTCACAAAATGTTTTAGAGGAAATGTAGTACAACAGATACAATGAAGTAGTTTCAGAACTTTTCCTTAAGGGCAATAACAACTCATTTGTAACCTCTAAGTACATAGTAAGAGTTCAATAACTGTGTGCTGGTCCCGTGATGAAAGCAGTGCAACAAACTTTTCCCAGATGTAAAATATCAGATGTCTTTTTATCAAAAATCCCCATAGTCTTACTCATACTTTAAAGCTAGCACTTTTTATAATGTTCTCTTAGGCACTATAAAAGGCACAGTTCTATAAGCTAACCTTATAGATACAATTAATAATAGCACAATATCACTTGGTTTTTTTTTTACAGCTTGAAAGATTATTCTAATTTTCTAATAAAAGATCTGATGAATTACAAAAAGGAGCCATTCGAAGATATAAAGGTAAGTATAGTCTGTAGAGGATTGGAGAAATAATACTGATTTATTTTCTTGCTTAGAAATGTAGATTTCGAGGGGCGGAGCAATATGGCGGAGGAGTAGGAGACCTGGATTTCGTCTAGTCTCAGGAATTCAGCTGGATGGGGATCAAACCATTCTGAACACCTACAAACTCAACAGGAGATCGAAGAAAAGAATAGCAACAACTCTCTGAACAGAAGAGCGACCACTTTCTGGAAGGTAGGACTTGTGGAGAAGTGAATCCGAGGTGATATTCGGGAGGATAGATGGCGGGGGAGGGGCCTCTGGCAGCCGCTTCTGGCAAGTGATAGAGCCACGGAGCACAAAATCGGAACATTTAGAAGTCTGCTCTGCCGAGGGACGTCACTCTGGTGGCTAAGCGGGGGGTAGAGCCCTCACGGGACAGTGTGGTCTCAAGACCCTCGGGGTCACAGGAAGACCGGGGGTGCCTGAGTGCGGCAGAGCTCCCAGGTATCGGAGTGGGGAAGCCGGCTGCAGAGACGGAGCCAAGGCGCAGGCTCTCAGCTCGGGGTTGCCATAAACTGTGATCCGCGGCACAGTCGGGCCACTGCTGCTCCAGCAGGGACCCAACAAGCGGCAGATCCAATGAGACTCCCCTTCCTCCCCCGGGAGGAGCCGCACGGGAGTGCACCGCAGGGATCTGCTGGGTTTGGAGACCAGACGGGGTTGGGTGCCAGAGATAGAAATGCTCGGTCACAGGCCGGGTGAGCATGGAGTGCTGCCAGAGACTGGGGAGACGGGAGTGACTGACGGCTTTTCTCTGGGGGCTCACTGAGGAGTGGGGCCCCGAGTTCTCAGCTCCTCCGGGGCGGAGACTGGGAGGCCGCCATTTTCACCCTTGGCCTCCAAAGCTGTAGGGAAAGCCTGCAGGGAACAAAAGCTCCGGAGAGCAAACCCGAGCAGATTACTTAGCCCGGACCCAGCAAGGGCGGGGCACTTCCGCCTCCGGCAAAGACATTTGGGAACCACGGCGGCAGGCCCCTCCCCCAGAAGATCAGTGAGAACAGCCAGCCAAGACCAAGTTTACCCATCAATGAGAAACTCCATCGCTAGGGGAACTCTAGTGCTAGGAGAATAATGCACATAGAATCCATGGCTTTTTTACCATGATTCTTTAGTCTTTCAAAGTTAATTTTTTTTTAACTGTCTTTTTTTTTTTTGAATTTTTCTTTTACCCTTTCTCAACCAACATCTTATCAATCCCTTTTTTAAAACATTTTTATTTTTCATTTTTAGAGTCATATTCTTTTTTTTTATTTAAAGATTTTTATTTATTTATTCATGAGAGACAGAGAGAGAGAGAGGCAGAGGGAGAAGCAGGCTCCCAAGGAGCAGAGAGCCCAATGCAGGACTTGATCCCAGGACCCTGGGATCATGACCTGAGCCGAAGGCAGACGCTTAACCATCTGAGCCACCCAGGTGCTCTACAGTCATATTCTATCCCTTCATAGTAGTTACCCATATTTTTGGCATATATATATAAGTTGTTTTCTCTTTAAAATTTTGAGATAGTTTCTTCTAACAGATCAAAATATGCCCTAAGTCTCTAGTGTATGGTTTTTTTCTACTCTCCTGCCTGATCACATTCTGTCCCTTTTTTTTTTTTTCAAAATCTTCTTCTTTCTTTTTTCAAACAATTTCTTATCAATTCCTTTTTTAAAATTTTTTATAATTTTCATCTTGACAGTCATATTCCATCCCTTCATCATATCAACCCTTATTTTTGTACATATATAAGTTTTTCTTTCTTTAAAATTTTGGGAGGCACTTTCTTCTAACAGACCAAAATACACCCAAAATCTAGTGTGTGGCACTGATCTATGTACCAGCCTGATCATATTTGATCATATTCTTTTTTTTTTGTTTTGTTCTGTTTTTGTTTGTTTTTATCTTTATCTTTATCTTTTTCTTTTTCTTTTTTCTCTCTTTCCCTTTCTTTTCCCCCAGCTTCAGGTCTTTTCTGATTTGTTTAGAGTATATTTTCTGGGGACGTTGTTACCCTGTTAGCATTTTGTTCTCTCATTCATCTGTTCTCCTCTGGACAAAATGACAAGATGGAAAAAATCACCTCAACAAAAAGAACAAGAGGTAGTACCGACTGCCAGGAACCTACTCAATACGGACATTAGTACGATGTCAGATCTAGAGTTCAGAATCATCACTTTAAAGATACTAGCTGGGCTTGAGAAAAGCATGGAAGTTATTAGAGAAACGCTTTCTGGAGAAATAAAAGAACTAAAATCTAACTAAGTCAAAATCAAAAGGGCTATTAATGAGGTGCAATAAAAAATGGGGGTGCTAACTGCTAGGATAAATGAGGCAGAAGAGAGAATCAGTGAGATAGAAGACCAAATGATGGAAAACAAAGAAGCTGAGAAAAAGAGAGATAAACAACTACTGGATCACGAGGGCAGAATTCGAGAGATAAGCGATACCATAAGACGAAACAACATTAGAATAATTGGGATCCCAGAAGAAGAAGAAAGAGAGAGAGGGGCAGAAGGTATATTGGAGCAAATTATAGCAGAGAACTTCCCTAATTTGGGGAAGGAAACAGGCATCAAAATCCAGGAGGCACAGAGAACCCCTCTCAAAATCAATAAAAATAGGTCAACACCCCGACATCTAAGAGCAAAACTTATGAGTCTCAGAGACAAAGAGAAAATCCTGAAAGCAGCTCGGGAGAAGAGATTTGTAACCTACAATGGTAGAAACATTAGATTGGCAGCAGACCTATCCACAGAGACCTGGCAGGCCAGAAAGGACTGGCAGGATATATTCAGAGCACTAAATGAGAAAAATATGCAGCCAAGAATACTCTATCCAGCTAGGCTGTCATTGAAAATTGAAGGAGAGATAAAAAGCTTCCAGGACAAACAAAAACTAAAGCAATTTGCAAACACGAAACCAGCCCTACAGGAAATCTTGAAAGGGGTCCTCTAAGCAAAGAGAGAGCCTAAAAGCAACATAGACCAGAAAGGAACACAGACAATATACAGTAACAGTCACTTTACAGGAAATACAATGGCACTAAATTCCTATCTTTCAATAGTTACCCTGAATGTAAATGGGCTAATTGCCCCAATCAAAAGACATAGGCTATCAGATTGGATTAAAAAACAAGACCCATCAATATGTTGTCTGCAAGAGACTCATTTTAGACCCAAAGACACCCCCAGATTGAAAGTGAGGGGGTGGAAAACCATTTACCATGTTAATGGACACTAAAAGAAAGCTGGGGTGGCAATCCTTATATCAGACAAATTAGATTTTAAACCAAAGACTGTAATAAGAGATGAGGAAGGACACTATATCCTACTTAAAGGGTCTATCCAACAAGAAGATCTAACAATTGTAAATATCTATGCCCCTATCATGGGAGCAGCCAATTATATAAGGCAATTAATAACAAAAGCAAAGAAACACATGGACAACAATACAATAATAGTGGGGGACTTTAACACCCCCCTCACTGAAATGGACAGACCATCTAAGCAAAAGATCAACAAGGAAATAAAGACTTTAAGTGACACACTGGACCAAATGGATTTCACAGACATATTCAGAACATTCCACCCCAAAGCAACGGAATACACATTCTTCTCTAGTGCCCATAGAACATTCTCCAGAATCGATCACATCCTAGGTCATAAATCAGGTCTCAACCAGTACCAAAA
>NC_058416.1:62828827-62839081 GCF_002201575.2 Neomonachus schauinslandi
TGGATGCAAAAATTCTCACCAAAATACTAGCCAATAGGATCCAACAGTACATTAGAAGGATTATTCACCACAACCAAGTGGGGTTTATCCCTGGGCCGCAAGGTTGGTTCAACATCCGCAAATCAATCAACGTGATACAATACATTAACAAAAGAAAGAACAAGAATCATATGATCCTCTAAACAGTTGCAGAAAAAGCATTTGACAAAGTACAGCATGCTTTCTTGATCAAACTCTTCAGAGTATAGGGATAGAGGGCACATACCTCAATATCATAAAAGCCATCTATGAAAAACTTACAGCGAATATCATTCTCAGTGGGGAAAAACTGAGAACTTTTCCCCTAAGGTCAGGAATGCGGCAGGGATGTCCACTATCACCACTGCTACTCAACATAGTATTGGAAGTCCTAGCCACAGCAATCAGACAACAAAAAGAAATAAAAGGCATCCAAATCAGCAAAGAAGAAGTCAAACTCTCACTCTTTGCAGATTATATGATACTTTATGTGGAAAACCCAAAAGACTCCACCCCAAAACTGCTAGAACTCAAAGAGAAATTCAGTAAAGTGGCAGGGTATAAAATCAATGCACAGAAATCAGTGGCATTCCTATACACCAACAAGACAGAAGAAAGAGAAGTTAAGGAGTCGATCCCATTTACAATTGCACCCAAAACCATAAGATACCTAGGAATAAATCTAACCAAAGAGGCAAAGGATCTGTACTCAGAAAACTATAAAATAGTCATGAAAGAAATTGAGGAAGACACAAAGAAATGGAAAAACGTTCCATGCTCATGGATTGGAAGAACAAATATTGTGAAGATGTCCATGCTACCTAGAGCAATCTACACATTCAATGCACTCCCCATCAAAATACCATCCACTTTTTTCAAAGAAATGGAACAAATAATCCTAAAATTTGTATGGAACCAGAAAAGACTCTGAATAGCCAGAGGAATGTTGAAAAAGAAAAGCAAAGCTGGCGCCATCACAATTCTGGACTTCCAGCTCTATTACAAAGCTGTCATCATCAAGACAGCATGGTACTGGCACAAAAACAGACACATAGATCAGTGGAACAGAATAGAGAACCCAGAAACGGACCCTCAACTCTAATGTCAACTAATCCTTGACAAAGCAGGAAAGAATGTCCAATGGAACAAAGACAGTCTTTTCAACAAATGGTGCTGGGAAAATTGGACAGCCACATGCAGAAGAATGAAACTGGACCATTTCCTTACACCACACACAAAAATAGACTCCAAATGGTTGAAAGACCTCAATGGGAGACAGGAGTCCATCAAAATCCTAAAGGAGAACACAGGCAGCAACCTCTTCAACCTCAGCTGCAGCAACTTCTTCCTAGAAACATCACCAAAGGCAAGGGAAGCAAGGGCAAAGATGAACTATTGGGACTTCATCAAGATAAAAAGCTTTTGCACAGCAAAAGAAACAGTCAACAAAACCAAAAGACAACTGACAGAATGGGAGAAGATATTTGCAAATGACATATCAGATAAAGGGCTAGTATCCAAAATCTATAAAGAACTTATCAAACTCAACACCCAAAGAACAAATGATCCAATCAAGAAATGGCCAGAAGACATGAACCGACATTTTTCCAAAGAAAACATCCAAATGGCCAACAGACACATGAAAAAGTGCTCAACATCGCTCAGCATCAGGGAAATCCAAACCAAAACCTCAATGAGATACCACCTCACACCAGTCAGAATGGCTAAAATTAACAAGTCAGGAAATGACAGATGTTGGCGGGTTGCGGAGAAAGGGGAACCCTCCTACACTGTTGGTGGGAATGCAAGCTGGTGCCACCACTCTGGAAAACAGTATGGAGGTTCCTCAAAAAGTTGAAAATAGAGCTACCGTATGATCCAGTAATTGCACTACTGGGTATTTACTCCAAAGATACAAATGTAGGGATCCGAAGGGGTATGTGTACCCCGATGTTTATAGCAGCAATGTCCACAATAGCCAAACTGTGGAAAGAGCCAAGATGTCCATCGACAGATGAATGGATAAAGAAGAAGTGGTATATATATACAATGGAATATCATGCAGCCATCAAAAGGAACGAGATCTTGCCATTTGCAATGATGTGGATGGAACTGGAGGGTGTTATGCTGAGCGAAATAAGTCAATCAGAGAAAGACATGTATCATATGACCTCACTGATATGAGGAATTCTTAATCTCAGGAAACAAACAGGGTTGCTGGAGTGGGGGGTGGGGTGGGAGGGATGGGGTGACTGGGTGATAGACACTGGGGAGGGTATGTGCTCTGGTAAGTGCTGTGAATTGTTCAAGACTGTTGAATCTCCGATCTGTACCTCTGAAACAAATAATGCAATATATGTTAAGAACAAAAAATGAAGAAGATAGCAGGAGGGGAAGAATGAAAGGGGGGAATTCGAAGGGGGAGATGAACCATGAGAGACAATGGACTCTGAAAAACAAACTGAGGGTTCTAGAGGGGAGGAGGGTGGGAGGATGGGTTAGACTGGTGATGGGTATTAAAGAGGGCACATCTGCATGGAGCACTGGGTGTTATGCACAAACAATGAATCATGGAACACTACATCGAAAACTAATGATGTAATGTATGGTGATTAACATAACAATAAAATTAAAAAAAAAAGAAATGTAGATTTCAAGCAGTTTGTGTCCAAATTGTATTCTGATATTTAAGGCACCTCAAATCAACATCAGTGGTATGAAATTGTAGAGAGGCTGTGTAACTAAAGGGGATGGGGATTCCATTAATGAAGCCATCTGTTTTGGTCCCTTTATAAAGTTTCATTTCTTAACAAGCCATATGTATGTAACAAAGATCAAATACTCGAAATGTTCCTGCTCATGCTGCATCCAGAGGACAGATTCAGCTGGAATTAATGCTATATCTTTTGGCTATCCTTGAAAATGTAACGTCTGAAAATTGGATTATCTTGCTATAACAACATGGTTGCTATCCAGTCTGGGGTAGATCTTGGATGAACATTGATAGCCACCAGTGGGTCATAAAAAATGGGAAGTCCTTGCCTTCCAGATTAATTATCTTCTCATTTCCGGTGACTTTCTCTTTTCCCCCACGCCCCATCTTGTCCATCCTGCAGGATGAGGGATCTTATCTTTCCTGCTGAGTAAGCACACTTGAGGGAACATGCTAAATGCAACTCTCCAGTGAGCTTGGCACAGACTTGAACTATTAAGCAAGCCTTCTGGATGCGTGCCTTTATACCTGCACACCCTGTTTCCACCTGGTGGCAGCTGCAGGTGGAAACAGGTGAAACCTGAACACCCATCAACAGGAAAGGAGGCAGGTGACCTCAGAACTTAGGAGCTGGTAGCGTAGTCACGTAACTCAGTCTAGAAGAAGCCTGTGGTGATGAAAGGGGGTTTTGTTGCCCTACATTTTTCATGGTGGACCTGTCTGGAATTATACGAGTGTGATATATTATCTTCTCATTTTCTTTAGACAAAACGGTCAGCTAGAAAAGGAGGATGCATCATGCCAAGAATTATCTAAGTGAAACCAAATGCAACAGCCTGTAACACTTGGACTTGGTTGTTTCCAAAACCTGTTCTTCCTTTGTGGAATGAAATCAGCCCAAACTGCTGTCTGGAATGCACTAACCATCGCGAGGGTACTCTGCTTTTAACAGTGTTGGAGAAGGTGTTTCTATGCCAGCCCCTGAAAGGTTATGATATATTAAGTTTTACAAGCCTGGTCCCTTTCTTGGTAGGGAAAAACCGATAAAGGAAAACTATGTTGCCAGGGACTTGCCCCAGCGTGCATCTGGAATGTCTCTGCAACCAAAGCTTGGCTTCAGGCTTGCTGTGATAGCCTTAGGCTTCTGGTGGTTTCAGCAATCCTCTCTTCTGTTAGCTGCAATGTGAATATGCAGGCTGAGAAAATAGTGACAAGAGCCTTGCATTCCACAGTCTAGAGAGGTCCTAATAGGAGTGGAGATTTGAGGTCAGGAACAATAAGAACCAGTTTTATGGAAATGGAAAATTTAGAAAAAACCAAAAATGCTAAAAAAGTAGAATTTTTACAATGCCTTGCTTTTCTTGTTTTGAAGTGTAAGGATTAAGAAGTGAAACTTTCCCTTTCCCTCCTGCTGACCCCCAGAGGAACCACACCTAACGGTTTAGCAACCAACACATCAGTCTGTTCCCTGTGTTCTCTATCCGACTACACGCATCTGCACACATATAATTTTATGGTATTTTTACCATATTGGACCATACTGTATGTATTGTTTGACAGCATCTCTCTCTTTTTTTTTTTTATTTATTTGACAGAGAGAGACACAGCGAGAGAGGGAACACAAGCAGGGGGAGTGGGAGAGGGAGAAGCAGGCTTCCCGCCGAGCAGGGAGCCCGATGTGGGGCTCGATCCCAGGACCCTGGGATCATGACCTGAGCCGAAGGCAGATGCTTAACGACTGAGCCACCCAGGCACCCCTGACAGCATCTCTTTTTACTTAATCTTTGACCTGGATATTTTTTCAAATCAGTTCACATAAATACACTTTACTTTTAAAAGTTGCTACATAGTATTATAGTACATGTATATATTATAATTTACTAAGTCATCCCAATTTCAGTGGACCTGTGGCTTATTTTTGAGAGAAGTACTTTACAAATAGCAAACATTTTAGATGTCAGAGATCATCTAGTTAAAATTTCTCTTTTCATAAGTGAGGAAATGGAAACCCAGAAAGGCTGAATGACTAGCACAATTAATGGAGAGCCATGAATAGAATATTTATGTGTCCTGGATTCTTCCTGTCATCTCATGGTTTTTAGGCATGAGGACTCATTCTATGTTAAAAAAGAATCTGAGGGAGTTCAAGGGAGGTTAGAGAGACAAAGAAGCCATTCACTCACTCACTCAAGTTCTCTTCTAGTTGCAAGGGACACATTACTAAGGAAACCAGAGAACAACCTCTGCCCTCAGGAAACCCACACTTTAGTGGGATGGGTAGGGAGAGATGGAGACTACACAGAATAAGTAAGTAAATTATGTTATCCTGGAAAGTGATAAAATCTATGGAGAAAAATTAAGCAGGAGAGAAGTGGGGTCTGCCGGTCATATTACAATTTTAAGTGAGAGGGTCAGATCAGAGAAGACTTCACTGACATTTTATAAGAAAAAGAGCTTTAGTGAGGTGTAATCGACATACAGTAAACCACACATACTTAAAATGGACAGTTGAGAGGTTTTGGCATATACAGTATACGGTCAAGAAGTAATCACCATGGGATGCCTGGGTGGCTCAGTCAGTTAAGTGTCTGCCTTTGGCTCAGGTCATGATCCCAGAGTCCTGGGATCAAGTCTCGAGTGGGGTTCCTTGCTCAGCGGGGAGCCTGCTTCTCCCTCTGCTTGTGCTCTCTCTGACAAATAAATAAATAAATAAATAAATAAATAAATAAATAAATAAAATCTTTTAAAAAAAGAAGCAATGACCATAATCAAGATAATGAACATCCATCACTCCTAAGAATTTCCTCCTGTCCTTTGTAACCCATCCCTCTTGCCCCTCCCTACCACCCCACCAGCAATTGTTACTGTGCTTCTTGTCACTCTACATCAGCTGAAATTTTCTAGCCATTGATATAAATGGAATCATATGACATGGACTTTTTTTGAGGGGGGAATGACTTCTTTCACTCAGCTTAATTATTATTATTATTATTTTTAAAATATTTTATTAATTTATTTGACAGAGAGAGACACAGTGAGAGAGGGAATACAAGCAGGGGGAGTGGGAGAGGGAGAAGCAGGCTTCCCGCAGAGCAGGGAGCCCGATGCGGGACTCGATCCCAGGACCCTGGGATCATGACCTGAGCTGAAGGCAGACACTTAACGACTGAGCCACCCAGGCGCCCCCAGCTTAATGATTTTGAGATTCATCTTGTCGAGTGTACTGATAGTTCATTCCTTTTAATCGCTGAGTACTATTCTATTGTTTACCCATTGGCCATTTGATGGATATGTAAATTGCAGTTTTGGCTATTATAAATAAAATTGCTATGAACATTCATGTACATGTTTTTGTGTGGACGTGTTCTTCATTTCCATCAGATAAATACCTAGGAATGAAATGACTGTGTGATATGGTAAGTACAAGTTTAGTTTTTAAGAAATGCAAATCCTTTTCTATAATGACTGCAACATTGTAGATTCTCCCAGTAGACCATATGCATCCCAATTGTTTCAAATCCTCATCCACCATGGTTATTGTCAGTCTTTTTAATTTTAGACATTCTCAAACGTGCGTTATGCTGTCTTGTTGAGGTTTTAATTTGCACTTCCCTAATGAATACTGATGTTGATCATTTTTTCTGTTCTTATTTGCCTTCTATATTATTTCTTTGGTGAATTTTCTGTTAAAATCTTTTGCCATTTAAAAAAACTTCTTTTCTTACAGTTTTGAGAGTTTTTTCAATATTCTGAGTATAGCTCCTTTATCAGATATATAATTTGCAAGTGTTTCCTTTTCATTCTCTTAACAGTGTCTTCTGAAGAGCAAAAGTTCCTTAACTTTGTTGAAGACCAGTTAATCATTCTTGTAGGCATTTGCTGTGGTAGCTAAGAAATCTTTGTCTAGTCCCAAATCACAAAGATTTTATCTTAGGTTTTCATAGGGAAGCTTTAGAGTTTTATGTTTTACATTTAAATTTATGATCCATTTTGAGTTAATTGTTGTGATTTTAAAAAAGTCACAATAATGTCCAATTGTTCCATCATGGTTTATTGAAAACACCATTCTTTATTCTTTCTCCATTAATTTCACTTTGTAACTTTGTGCAAAATAAACTGACATGAATGGGCTTATTTTGGGTCTCTTTATTCTGTTCCATTTGTCTATATGTCCATCAGTACACCAATGCAAGATTATCTTGATCATTATAGCTTTATAATAAGTCTTGATATCAGATAATGCAAGTCCTCCAAATTTGTTTCTGTTCAGAGTCATCTTTGTAATTGGCTATTCTTGGTTCTTTGCATTGTCATATGAATTTTTGAATCAGCTTACCAATTTCTAAGAAATGCCTATTAGAATTGTGATTTGGATTGTGTGGAATCTACAGATCAGTTTGCAGAGAATTGCTACTTTAACAATATTGAGTCTTTTGATCTATGAAGATGGTCTGTGTCTTCATTTATTTGGGTCTTTAATTTCCTCTTAGCGGTGTGTTCTAGTGTTCAGTGTAAAGATCTTTCACATCTTTTGTCAGACTTATTCCTAAGCATTTTATGTTTTCTGATGCTGTTGTAAATGGTATTAATTTTAAAAATCAAATTCTAATTGCCTATTGCTAACACATAGAAATACAACTGATTCTGTACATCTTATATTCAACAACATTGCTAAGCTCCCCTGTTAGTCCTCATAGGCATTTTTTTTTTAGTTACATAGGATTTCTACACAGACAATGATGTCTGTGAATAAAGAATGTTCTTTTTCCTTTCAATCTACATGAATTATACTTCTTTATCTTGCCTCACAGGTTAGAAATTCCAGTACAAAGTTGAACAGAAGTGAGAATAGACATTCTTGCCTTTTCCTGATCTTAGTGAGCAACCATAAAGTCTTTGAGCATTAAATATCATATTTAAGGATGTGTTTGCTGTAGGTTTTCTTTTAAAGACTATTTTTTAAAGAGACATTTTAGGTTCACAGCAAAATTAAGAGGAAGGTATAGAGATTTCCCATATATCCCCTGGCCCCACACATGTACAACCTCCTGCATCACCAACATCTTCCACCAGAGTGGTACATTTATCATAACTGATGAACCTGCGTAGACAATCACCAAAAGCCCATAGTTTACATTATGGCTTACTCTTGGTGTTGTATATTCTATGGGTTTGGACGAATGTTTAATGACATGTATCCATCATTATAGTGTCATATAGAGTATTTTTATTGCCCTAAACCCTACATGTTTTTTTTTTTTAAGATTTTATTTATTTATTTGACAGAGAGAGACACAGCAAGAGAGGGAACACAAGCAGGGGGAGTGGGAGAGGGAGAAGCAGGCTTTCCGCTGAGCAGGGAGCCCGATGCAGGGCTTGATCCCAGGAATCTGGGATCATGACCTGAGCCGAAGGCAGACGCTTAACGACTGAGCCACCCAGGTGCTCCTAAGCCCTACGTTTATACATGCTTTTTATCAGGTTAAGAAGGTTCCCCTCTACTTCTTATTTGATAAAACTTTTTATCAATAGTAGAGTTGGTATCAAATGCCATTTCTGTATCTGTTGGCATAATTGTGTGGTTTTTCTATTTCAGTCTGTTAATGTGGTGAATTACAGTCATTAATTTTGAACATTAGAGTGACTTGCTCAAATTCCTGGGATAGATCCTACCCCTCTTATATACTGTTGGATGTGATTTGCTGAAATTTTGTTTATAATTCTTGTATCATTATTCATGAGGAATATTGTTCTGTAGTTTTATTTTAAAGTCTTTGGTTTTGATATTGGAGTAATGCTGGCTTCATAGAATGAGTTGAGGAAAAAAAAAGAAAAAAAAAAAAAGAATGAGTTGGGAATTAGTCCCTCTTCCATTTCTTGGAAAAGTTTGTGTTCATTGGTATTACTTTAAATGTTTAGTAGTCTCTGTGGGAAGGTTTTGAAGTACAATTTGTTTTGTCAAGAAGGTAAAGGGCTACAGGTTATCTATTTCTTCTTCAGAGAATTTTGGGAGTTCTGTTTCTCAACAAATTTAGCCACTTCATATGAGTTATCAAATTCATCAGCATAAAGTTGTTCATTGTATTTGTTTTTTGTTCTTTTGATATTTGTGAAATCTGAAGTCCTGGCATTCTCAGTATTGGTCATTTGTTTTGTTTCTCTGTATTTCTCAGATCAATAGTGCTAGAGGTTTGTCAGTTTTATTGATCTTCTTAGAGAACCAGCTTTTGTTGTATTGATTGCATCTCTTATTTCACTGTTTACTATTTCAATGATTGTAACTCTGATCTTTATTATTTCCATCATTCTGATTATTTTGGGTTTAATTTTCTCTTCTTTTTAAAAATTTCTTAATCTGGAAAGTGAGCTAATTAACTTGAAATCTTTTTTCTTTTCTAATATATGTGTTTCCTGCTACAAATTTCTCTACTGCTTTAGCTGTATTCCTCAGATTCTGATTTGTAGTGCTTTCAATTTCTTTTAGTTTAAAATATTTTCTAATTTACTTTTTGATTTTTTTTTTCCATGACTGATTTAGATGCGTGCTATGTAGTTTCTAAATATTTGGAGATTTTCCAGACATTTTTCTATTATTAATTTCGGGCTTATATTGTGGTCAGACAATGTATTTTGTATGACCTAAAAGCCTTTAAATTAATTAAGACATTTTCTTTTATGGCCCAGATGATGTGGTCTATCCTGGTAAATATTCTATGTTTACTTGAAAAGAATGTGTTTTTTTCTATCTTGTTGGGTGGAATGTTCTATAAATGCCAGTTAGGTTGAGTTGGTTGATAGTCTTCTTAAGTCTTCTATATTCTTCTTTTTTTTTTTAACCTTGGTGGTTTATTTATTTATTTATTTATTTATTTTTATTATGTTATGTTAATCACCATACATTACATCATTAGTTTTTGATGTAGTGTTCCATGACTCATTGTTTGCATTAACACCCAGTGCTCCATGCAAAACGTGCCCTCCTAAATACCCATCACCAAGCTAACCCATCGCCCCAACCCAGCCCCTCTAGAACCCTAGTTTGTTTTTCAGAGTCCACAGTCTCTCATGGTTCATCTTCGGATGCCTTTGATTTCTTTTTGTTGTCTGATTGCTGTGGCTAGGACTTCTAATACTATGTTGAATAGCAGTGGTGATAGTGGACATCCCTGCCACATTCCTGACCTTAGGGGGAAAGCTCTCAGTTTTTCCCCACTGAGAATGATATTAGCTGTAGGTTTTTCAGAGATGGCTTTTATGATATTGAGGTATGTACCCTCTATCCCTATACTCTGAAGAGTTTTGATCAAGAAAGCATGCTGTACTTTGTCAAATGCTTTTTCTGCATCTATTGAGAGGATCATATGATTCTTGTTCTTTCTTTTGTTAATGTATCGTATCACGTTGATTGATTTGCGGATGTTGAACCAACCTTGCGGCCCAGGGATAAACCCCACTTGGTCGTGGTGAATAATCCTTCTGTTGGATCCTATTGGCTAGTATTTTGGTGAGAATTTTTGCATCCA
>NC_058416.1:62839481-62885778 GCF_002201575.2 Neomonachus schauinslandi
TTTTGGTACTGGTTGAGACCTGATTTATGACCTAGGATGTGATCGATCTGGAGAATGTTCTATGGGCACTAGAGAAGAATGTGTATTCCGTTGCTTTGGGGTGGAATGTTCTGAATATGTCTGTGAAATCCATTTGGTCCAGTGTGTCATTTAAAGTCTTTATTTCCTTGTTGATCTTTTGCTTAGACGATCTGTCCATTTCAGTGAGGGGAGTGTTAAAGTCCCCCACTATTATTGTATTGTTGTCCATGTGTTTCTTTGCTTTTGTTATTAATTGCCTTATATAATTGGCTGCTCCCATGATAGGGGCATAGATATTTACAATTGTTAGATCTTCTTGTTGGATAGACCCTTTAAGTAGGATATAGTGTCCTTCCTCATCTCTTATTACAGTCTTTGGTTTAAAATCTAATTTGTCTGATATAAGGATTGCCACCCCAGCTTTCTTTTAGTGTCCATTAACATGGTAAATGGTTTTCCACCCCCTCACTTTCAATCTGGGGGTGTCTTTGGGTCTAAAATGAGTCTCTTGCAGACAACATATCGATGGGTCTTGTTTTTTAATCCAATCTGATAGTCTTTGTCTTTTGATTGGGGCATTTAGGCCATTTACATTCAGGGTAACTATTGAAAGATAGGAATTTAGTGCCATTGTATTTCCTGTAAAGTGACTGTTACTGTATATTGTCTGTGTTCCTTTCTGGTCTATGTTGCTTTTAGGCTCTCTCTTTGCTTAGAGGACCCCTTTCAAGATTTCCTGTAGGGCTGGTTTTGTGTTTGCAAATTGCTTTAGTTTTTGTTTGTCCTGGAAGCTTTTTATCTCTCCTTCAATTTTCAATGACAGCCTAGTTGGATATAGTATTCTTGGCTGCATATTTTTCTCATTTAGTGCTCTGAATATATCCTGCCAGTCCTTTCTGGCCTGCCAGGTCTCTGTGGATGGGTCAGTTGCCAATCTAATGTTTCTACCATTGTAGGTTACATATCTCTTCTCCTGAGCTGCTTTCAGGATTTTCTCTTTGTCTCTGAGACTCATAAGTTTTGCTATTAGATGTCGGGGTGTTGACCTATTTTTATTGATTTTGAGAGGGGTTCTCTGTGCTTCTTGGATTTTGATGCCTGTTTCCTTCCCCAAATTAGGGAAGTTCTCTGCTATAATTTGCTCCAATATACCTTCTGCCCCTCTCTCTCTTTCTTCTTCTTCTGGGATCCCAATTATTCTAATGTTGTTTCATCTTGTGGTATCACTTATCTCTCGAATTCTGCCCTCGTGATCCAGTAGTTGTTTATCTCTCTTTTTCTCAGCTTCTTTATTCTCCATCATTTGGTCTTCCATATCACTAATTCTCTCTTCTGCCTCATTTATCCTAGCAGTTAGAGCCTCCATTTTTGATTGCACCTCATTAGTACCCTTTTTGATTTCGACTTGTTTAGATTTTAGTTCTTTTATTTCTCCAGAAATGGTTTCTCTAATAACATCCATGCTTTTTTCAAGCCCAGCTAGTATCTTTAAAATCATCATTCTGAACTCTAGTTCTGACATCTTACTAATGTCCGTATTGATTAGGTCTTTGGCGGTCGGTACTGCCTCTTGTTCTTTTTGTTGAGGTGATTTTCCATCTTGTCATTTTGTCCAGAGGAGAATAGATGAAAGAGAGAACAAAATGCTAACAGGGTAACAATGTTCCCAGAAAATATACACTAAACAAATCAGACAAGACCTGAGACCGGGGGAAAAGAAAGGGAAAGAAAGAAAAAGATAAAAACAAACAAAAACAAAACAAAACAAAGAGAATAGAATATGATCAAATATGATAAAGCTGGTGCATACATCAGTGCCACACACTAGATTTTGGGCGTATTTTGGTCTGGTAGAAGAAAGTGCCTTCCAAAATTTTAAAGAAAGAAAAACTTATATATGTACAAAAACAAGGGTTAATACGATGAAGGGATGCAATATGATTGTAAGGATGAAAATTATTAAAGATTCTATAAAAGGACTTGATAAGATAAGAAGTCCGACAAAAAAAGAAAGAAGAGGATTTTTTAAAAAAGGGAGAGAATATGATCAGGCAGGAGAGTAGAACAAAGCCATACACTAGAGATTTAGGGTATATTTTGATTTCTTAGAAGAAACTGTATCCCAAAATTTTAAAGAGAGAACAACTTATATATATATATACACCAAAAATAAGGGTAACTACTATGAAGGGATAGAATATGACTCTAAAAATGAAAAATAAAAATGTTTTTTAAAAAATGGATTTATAAGATGTTGGTTGAAAAAGGGAAAAAGAAAAATTCAAAAAAAATTTAACTTTGAAAGATTAAAGAATCATGGGAAAAAAGCCATGGATTCTATGTGCGGTATTCCCCTAGTGCTGGAGTTCTGCCATTTTCATTGATCAGTAAACTTGGTCTTGGCTGGCTGTTCTTGCTGATCTTCTGGGGGAGGGGCCTGCCGCTGTGGTTCCCAAATGTCTTTGCCGGAGGTGGAATTGCACCGTCCTTGCCAGGTTGGGCTAAGTAATCTGCTCGGGTTTGCTCTCGGGAGCTTTTGTTCCCTGCAAGCTTTCTGTACAGCTTTGGAGGACAAGAGTGAAAATGGCGGCCTCCCAATTTCCGCCCGGGAGGAGCCGAGAACTCAGGGTCCCGCTCCTCAGTGAGCCCCCAGAGAAAAACAATCACTCCCGTCTACCTGGTCTCTGCCCTGGAGGAGCCGAGAGGAGCCCTGGAGGAGCCGAGAACTCAGGGTCCCGCTCCTCAGTGAGCCCCCAGAGAAAAACAATCACTCCTGTCTACCTGGTCTCTGGGCAGACTCCGTGCTCACCTGGACTGTGACCGAGCATTTCTATCTCTGGCACCCGACCCTGTGTAGAGTCTCCAAACCCAGCAGACCCCTGTGGTGCGCTCCCACACCACTCCTCCCGGGGAGGAAGGGGAGTCTCCTGGGATCTGCCGCTTGTTGGGTCCCTGCTGGAGGAGCAGTGGCCCGACTGTGCCCTGGATCTCGGTCTATGGCAACCCCGAGCTGAGAGCCCATGCCTCGGCTCCGTCTCTGCAGCTGGCTTCCCTGCTCCGATACCTGTGAGCTCTGCCACACTCAGGGACCCCCAGTCTTTCTGTGACCCCAAGGGTCCTGAGACCACACTGTCCCATGAGGGTTCCACCCTCCGCTTAGCCACTGGAGTGACGTCTCTCAGTGGAGCCGACTTCTAAAAGTTCCGATTTTGTGCTCCACGGCTCTATCACTTACCAGAAGTGGCCGACGGAGGCCCCTTCCCCGCTGTGTATCCTCCCGAATATCATCTCGGATTCACTTCTCCGCATGTCCTACCTTCCAGAAAGTGATCGCTTTTCTGTCAGAGAGTTGTTGCTATTGTTTTCTTTGATCTCCTGTTGAGTTCGTAGGTGTTCAGAATGGTTTCATCCCAATCTAGGTGAATTCCTGGAACCAGACGAAATCCAGGTCTCCTACTCCTCTGCCATCTTGCTGTTATTTTTGCTTTTAAATAATTAATTATCTTTTTAGGATATTTAAAGAAGAAAAAGTCTTTTAAGTTTAGCTACATAATTACAATTTCTGGGGCTCTTCATTTCTTTGTGTTGGCCTTGATTTCATCTGGTTTCATTTTCTGTGTAAATAAAAAAATCATTTCATATAATGCAGATGAGTGCAGTGCTGAATTCTTTCAGCCTTTGTGCATCTGAAAAGTTTTTATTTTGTCTTCAGTTTTGGACGATATTTCCCCTGATTTTAGAATTTTATATTGAAATTTGTGTCTTCAAGTATTTTAAAAATCTTGCTCCACTGTCTTCTGGCTTTTGTTGTTTCCAACAACAAGTGTGCTTTCATTTCTTTGTTCCTTTATCATACTGTGTCCTTTCATTCTATGGATGCTCCTAAGATTTTCCTTTCATTAGTTTTAGGCAATTTTATTATGATGTGCCCTGGGGTACTTTTCTTTATGTTTCTTTGATTTAGGTCTCTTTGATTTAGGTCTTTTCCCTTTCCCCTTCTCCTTCTCCTTCTTTTTAATTTATCTTCCATGTCTCTACTTAACATGTTTAATTTACTCTCTAACTAATTCTTGAACATATGGAATACCATTATAAAAACTGTTTCAGCATCTGTTGTCTGATGCTCAGTGTCTTAAAAATGTTGCTTGATTTATTTTTGTTGTTGTTTCAGGAAGGAGGGTAAGTTCAGTCCTTATTACTCTATCTTTTCATGGGAAGTTCCTGCTTATTATGCTTCTTCAGAGATCTTTGTTGTTAGTATTTGGAGGCTTTTATAAGGTAACTTTTGAGAAAACACATGTTGCTAGGTAGAAGAAATAGCTAGTGACTGTCCCTGGGGCAGGACTGTGTTCAGGCATACTTGAAGAACATTCAGGAAGCCAGAGTGCTGCAGTGGAATGAACAAAAGGAGAAAAATAGAGGATGAAATCAGTAGAGTAGTGGGGGGTTAGATAGTGTGCAATTTGGTAGACCTTTGAAAGGACTTCAGGTGTTTTTGAGGATGGGTTTAGAGAATTTGAGCAGAAGAGTGATATGATAAGACATGTTATCTGACATCATGATTTAAAACAATTAGTCTGACTGTTCCATGGAGAATTGAATGTGGAGTTCAGATGAGTGTGGAAACCAGGAGATGGGTGAGGCAACCATTTCAATCATCCATCCATCCATCCATTTGTGAATTACTTATAGAATTTCCACTGCTTCCCAGACATTTTAAGTTTTATTTATTTACCCATATGTCAAATAACCTTTGAGTACTTACTGGCTACTGGCACTCCAACAGTGAAAAGACAGTGAAAATATAGGTCTGCCTTCTTAGAATTTTCATTCTCATGGAGTAGGCTCACAATTAATTACTTAACTACAGTTGTGAAGAGTGCTCCAGAGGAGGTTACATGTGCTCTGAGAATATACAATGGGGAATGTGACCTAGCTGGTGGAGGGTTAAAGTTCCAGGGCAGAGAAGGCTTTCTGGGGGGGAAGGTCCTCACCTCAGCTTAAGGGATGAACTGGAGTTATCTCTTGTAAGAAGGAACATTTGAAACAGGTTATGTTTTTTAGAAGTACCTGAAGTCAGTGTAGCATAAAAACAAGGGAATAGGAGGGCCACCAAGTCTGAGATTATGCAGGGCTTTACAGTATATTCTCAGTGTTCCTATGTCACAAAGGTGATGAAAAGCCACTGAAGGATTTTTAAACTGAGCAGCTATGATCATGTTTTAATTTTAAGAAGATCACTGTGATGACAGTGTGGATGGTGGATTAGAGGAAGCAGGGAAAGAAGTGGAGTGTTCCTTTAAGAGATTATTGCACAATTTGGGGAAGACAGTATTAGTTTGGACCAGGGCTGTGTTGGGAACACAGAGGCTGCAGAAGGGAAGGTGGTGCTCTTCTGGAGCACACAGTCTAGTGGAGGAAATAGGCACACACACCAACAATTCCCCTACTGCATGGCCAGTATGACACGGAAGGACAGAAGGAAAACAGGCGACACAGATGGGGCTTCAGAGAAGGCTTTCTGGAAAAGGGGATGCAGGAGCCTGGAGGATGAATAAGTCAGTTGAAGACGTGGCCAGAATTATCTCAGACAGAAAGAATCTTCATTCTTTTGGTGAATAAATTAGCACTGCCTCCCTTTTAGTCCCAGATGGTAGGGCACACATCTGCACTGACATTTGGGAATTTTCCCAATGGCAATGAAATAAGTGAAGTTTTAGAGTTTTCATAACAAATCTGAAAGTGAGGTTGGGGATATCGTATTATCATGAAAGTCACAGAGGAGGGCATTGGAATTCAGGGAGGTTAATTGATTTGCCCAACCCCACAAAGACAATAGGGTGCTGTGACCATCCATGACTTCCGCCTCTTTTCTGTATCCCAAGGTTTGCTGTGCTGTCTTGTGCCATCTGGGTCAGACCAAGCGCTGCTCTTCTCAGGCTCACAGATTATTTGCTATGGTGTCCTTAAAAGTTGTATTCTGCTCGCTTTGGATAAACCTTTACAGCTCCTATTTCTAAGGTAACACTTCTGAAATTTTGTCTGATTAGGAGAAGATGTTGGTCAAAGAGTATAAACTTCCAGTGAAAAGGTGAATTAGTTCTGGGGATCTAATGCACAGCATTGTGATTATAGCTCACAATACTGTATTACATACTTACAAGTTGCCAGGAGAGTAAATCTTAAATGTTCTCACTACAAAAAAGAAATGGTAATTATGGGACATAATGAACGCTTTGGTGGTAACCATATTGCAATATGTAAGTGTATCAAATAAACACATTGCAAACCTTGTACTTACACAATGTTTCATATCAATCATATCTCAACAAAACTGGTGAAAAAAAGGAAAAAATCTGAAAGTCATTTATTATCTCACAAGTCACTCAGTCTTGTTGGAGTCAACATGGAATGAAAAAATATTTTTCATGAATTAAGAATGACCACACCCACATCACCACTTCACTTTCTTTGATTGTAACTGTGGCGTGATTAACAAAGTCTATTATGGTATTTAATTTTATCAACTTTCTATTATTGGGAGCAGTTTTTTCTTTCTGAGAATTCTCCATGGTTACATTTAGTCCCGGTTGTCTTCCTTGACTCCAGCCAGCGTGCATGGGGTCCATTTCAACCTGCTGATAGTGTCCCAGGGCCAGCTCCAGGAAAAACTGTAAAGTGATTTCCCATCCCACTTTTTCCTTTCTGATGAGGCTATCCCATCTGGCTCCTACTATTCTCAAGTTACCCAGGTTCTTCCAGTCAGGAGGAAAATATCTGAAAAAATAACTATAATCTTGGTGTGAGTTACTTAATGTATTTAGCCTCACAGGAATGTTTTAGAAGAGAACCACAGAGAGAGAGGAACCCAGAGACAGGAAAGACAGAGGAAGGTGCCTTGTGGCACGGGGAGTGGGAGGCATTTTCAGTGGTGTTGGCCAGGAGGGCAATCTCACACACAGGCATTCATGGAGTTGGCCCTGGGTACATATTCAGGAATGCAAACTCATTTTAAAATTAGCATTAGCAAGGCAAAGTAGAACCAGCTGCCAAAAGTTCATTTACTGCATCCCAAGGTAAAGTAGAAATAAATGGTTTTCCTCTTAATACTTTTTTTCTTTGTTTAAGCCATAGTGCCACACCAACAGTGCTGTTTCTATTACTATAAATACATGGCTCAATGACAGTAAAGTCCCATTACTGAGGCCATGGTTAGGTCTCTCTGTCACCAGAGCATTTGGGTGAAGATAACTTTCACTGTCCCCTTCAGACTTGGATTAGCCCTTTGTGAGTGAGGAGAAAGGGGCTCTTTGGTACAGTGCCTGGTGTGAGTATCACTTAATCACTTAACATTTAGCCCCTTTGTGTTAGGCTGGGTTCAATTTTGTAACCTTTAAAACAATGAGCTGAATAAAGAGATTGCTAAGAACTCCTTTATCCTAATCTCCTTCCATTTTTATGGATGCAATGTCCCTTCACACTGACATGCTGAACACTACCAGCTAAAACCTGGTGATCTGAAGCAGTCTTGAACCTCTTCTAAATTGGATGAGAGACTAAGAACACAGGTGGGAGCTGGGTGCCCCTGATGGAGAGACACAGCGCCTGGTCCTGGTGCCCCATGGTCGTCATGTCTGTGTGTCCTGATATGAGCTGACTGACACTAATTCTGAAGAGCATGCTCTAGCTGGTTATTAGTAGAGCCAAAGTTCTATTATAAGAAATGTTTTAGGTTTTAAAATGACACCCCTTAACTTATGACAGATTTAAAGTGTTTTTTAAAAGAAGAGTAAAATGTGGGATGCCTGGGTGGCTTAGTTGGTTGAGCGTCTGCCTTTGGCTCAGGTCATGATCCCAGGGTCCTGGGATCTGCCCGCTAAGGGCTCCCTGCTCAGCAGGGAGTCTGCTCCTCCCTCTGCCTGCCACCCCAACCCCCACTTATGCTCTCTCTCTCTCCGTCTCTCTCTGACAAATAAATGAAATCTTTAAAAAAAAAAGAAGAGTAAAATGTCAAAGTAGGTGTTCCTGTAACTCTTTTTCTGCTCAAGGAACTGCAAATATTTAGAGTGATGCTAATTTTCCACTGGGAATATTGGTGCTGCTTCTTTCCCTGTCTTCCTTACTGCCACATATTTGCATGGGTCTCATTCTGATCACTCTAAGCTAGTGCTTTATCCATCTTGCCAAACTGAAGCCCTCTCAGTGGATGCTTGTGATTACCTAGGAAAACTGGAGGTTGACACAGCCAGCCCTGGACCTCGCTGTGATATCATCCTTTGGTGTTGGCGAGTGGACCCTGCTGTCCTTCTCTTTGTCCCCGTTCTTATATGGAGACAGCACTCCCACCCTTAGGCACAGCACATCAAGACATGCTTGTGCGGGAGAGTTTCTAGCAATATATGACTTTGCTACACTCAGTTCTGCCTCAAATTGTGGAGTAGGGCTTTTTCCTTCAAACTGTTTCTGGTATGAATAGACAGGATGAAAGAGAGTGAGGTGACAAAGTCTTTCATACTGACTCCTCCAAAGTAATGTAGGCTTCCATTTCCTCCTTTGTAAATGGGGCCATAGGAGTACAAACGGTTCCCAAATGACAAGGTTATGACTTAAAATTTTGTGACTTTATGATGGTGTAAAAGTGATACCATTCAGTAACAACCAAACTTCAAATTCTGAATTCAATATATGGTCTGAACCTGTCATGACGCTGGGCAGTGGCAACAAGCCTCCGCTCCCAGGCAGCCACATGAACATGAGGGTGAACAACGGACACACAGCCATTCTGTTTGTCACTCTCAGGGCGGTATTCAATCAGTTACATGAGATATTCAGCACTTTATTATAACATCGGCTTTGTGTTAGATGATTTTGCCCGACTGTAGGCTAATGTAAGTGTCGTGAAAACATTTGAGGCAGTTGAGGCTAAGCTAAGCTGTTTGATAAGTTAAGGGTATTAAAGGCATTTTCTACTTATGATGCTTTCCATTTATGATGCTTTTATTGAGACATAAGTCAAGGAAGGCCTGGACCCATGTCAGGGTTGTTGGCAGATTGAAAATGCAGATGTCTGTCCTGCAACTGCAGAGCCTGGCAGGTGTGCCCTTAGGAGGGGTGATCAATGACTGCCGTTGCCACTGCTGAGATTGTTGTATTGTTTTAGGTTCTTTAGAGAAGGGCTCCGAATAGCCCCCACCCACACTGGCTGCCTCCCTATGTAGCTCTGAGAACCAGAGAGGCCGGGTAAAGACCTCCCAGTTTTCTCATCGTATTTATTTATATATATTATAGTGTTCCATGATTCACTGTTTGCATATAACACCCGGTGCTCCATTCAATACATGCCCCCTTTAATACCCGTCACCAGGCTAACCCATCCCCCCACCCCCCTCCCCTCTAGAACCCTCAGTTTGTTTCTCAGAGTCCAGTCTCTCATGGTTCGGCTCCCCCTCTGATTTCCCCCCCTTCATTCTTCCTTTCCTATATCTTCTTCTTTTTTTTTTTTAAAACATATAATGTATTTTTTGTTTCAGAGGTACAGGTCTGTGATTCATCAGTCTTACACAATTCAGAGCTCACCATAGCACATAACCTCCCCAATGTCAATCACCCAGCCACCCCATCCCTCCCTCTCATCTTTTAATGTTGCTAATAATACCTAATTCATACATGAAAATTAAATACTGTGTAAACTGTTCAGCAGCATAACATATAATTATTTAACTAGTGTAGAACTAGTTAGTACAAAGTGACAGCTGGATTGAAAAGCTAGGTTTTGTTGTTGTTGTTGTTGTTTTTCTTCTCTCTTTTTCCAAAGACCTTGGAAGCTCAGCTTCCTGGACTGCATGCATTGTTTGCAGTTAGCCCAGAAGCAGAAATTCCTACTGTTTGTAGATTTGAGGTCTGTATCATAAAATTGTAAGCAGATGATCTTCTATCACAGCATAGACTTTCTGTGCAAATATGACATTATTTTGAAAATTGGTCTTAGGCCTGGAGAGTGCAAGTTGAAGTTTTCCCCCAGTCTTCTCTTTTGCATGCCTGGATCATCCATTCAGGCAGATGGGTTCACCTAACAGCGCCTGATTCTTATCAACTGAATAAACAGTCTTGTATCCTTGTGCTTAAGAGCTTCATTCTAAAGTGTCCCCTGCATTTCTAAAGTCCCCGTTATGGTACTTAGTGTTGCTGAAATTACTGTTCGTTACAGATGGAAAATTCTGGAGAAAAAAAGAGATATCAGTCACTGAAGGGAAAAGAAGGGCTAGGGAGGTACTAGCATGGGATGAGTTGGTATCCCTAAAGATTTGGGAAATACTCCTTCAAGAATTGATTCAACACGATTCCTAGTGGGTGGACAAGTGAATCAAATTTGCTGTGATGGAGGAATAGTGTCAGCGAGCTTCAGACGCTGCTGGGAGTTGGAGACACGTTATGTCTCCAGTTCAGGGTTGTTGGGCATGTGGGCACAGTTCAGCCCCCTGCCTGCCTGAGGTGTGCTCTCTGTGTTGTGGTTCTGAGGCAAGCAACCAGGAGGTATCACTTACCAGTCTCCACGATCTTCCTGATTGCATCCCCTCTCCTCCCCTAGGGAGCATCTACATTTTGGCCAAACATTAGGAACTTAATATTTAATGTTAAAAGAGAAACTGTTTAGAAAGTCTAGGAACCTCTCATGTGCCTTGTGGCCATTATGAGATCCCTGGGCACCCCTTAAACAAAGAGCTTTGTTCTTTTGAAGCAATTACCAGAAGTAAAAAAGCAATAATGCCAGTAAAACTTTTAAAAGACACGTCTGCAGAAAGATTTGAGTTCAGGCTGTCTTGGGTAGCTGGAGAGCTAGCTGTGACCCCGGAAGAACCTGTCATCCAGAGTGTCTGCAAATTCCGTGTCCCTACAGCCATCATTCTTTGAAAGCCCATCTGTGGTTGGTGGACATGTTAGCACTTAGCTAACATCTGGGTGGAATAGAAGACATTGCATCAGCACTGCGGTATAGCCAGGGAATAACTGCATCTTGAAGTTATTTGTTGACCGCTCTGCCAGCATCTTTGGTAGCAAGCTATAATTAGATTAGATTAGATTAATTATTGGACTAGATTAGATTAGTGATTCAGTCAACTAAAAATGGCTGAGTATTATGAAATAATTTTGCTCATGAACGGCCCTTTATTTGTTGGGGGAAAAATCTCAGGTCCTGAAATTCACAGGATCTATGTCATCTGGTCCACGTGGCCTTTTTAGCTTCACCTACACCAGGTACTTCCAGTAAGCCACACCTGCGGAAGCTCCACCCCTCCTCACACTGCTGTGCTGGTCCTTCAGCCTGGAGCGCCTTTCTCAATGCATGTGAGTGTCTGGTGGCCACTGTAGAAGCAAAGGGCTGCAGAGACAGCAGGGGAGGTCCTTCCAAAAGGCAGCCTATCCTTGTCCTCAGAGACTGCTCATCGGACTTTTTTTCTCCTGGAGAAATCTGCTTCCCAGGACCCTGCTCCTCTTGCAGGTTCTGTTCTCTCTGCAGAAGGCTTGTTCCTGACTCCCTCCCCATGCTCCATGCTAACTTCAAAGCACCTTTCTTCAAAGCTTCTTTTACTCCCTTCCCCACCCTCACCTAAGACAGGTTCCAGACTAAATGCATGGTCTTTGCCAAGAATCCCTTTTGGATAAGAGCAGGAAATCTCTCTCTCTTTCTTTTTATTGACACGATCAGATTCTATGTATGTGTCTGGGGGGGTAGGTGTTTTAAAAAGTATTAAAATTTTACAAGTCCTCTGCAAATTTCTTTTTATCCATCTGAATACATGATTCATTTACCTTAGTTAGAAAGTGAGATAATACCTTACTTATATTTTATATTTTGCTGTCTTCAGATAATATAAAGATCTTTCCATGTTAGTACCTGTAGATTAACTTAGTTCTTTTCCAATTTTGTACATAATGATATATTGTGAATTTATTGCTGATTACAACCATTTCCCTACTGATGGAACTATTGGGCCGAAGCGTATATTCTATCAAAATATTTTAATCATTTAAAAACACTTCTACAGTTAGATAAAAAGTACTTTCTATAGAAAGTCAGAATCTTATTTAAAAAAAAAGAACTCTACCATTTGAAGTATACCAGTCCCAGGAAGACATGGAGTAGCTTTGTTTTGTAAAATAATCGTCTCATTTCCAGTGTGTTTTTATTCAGTTTCAACTGAATACAAACTGTGTACCAAGCACTGCCAGGCACTGGGGACATACAGAGATGAATGAGTCTCTGCAGTATAGGGCACTGGACAACCTAGACCACTAGTTAATACAAGGCGAGGGAGACAAGTACTATTGTTTTCTAAAGAAGGAATGATTGCTTTTGGCTAGTGGGCCAGTCATGGGGACAGATCTCAGACTAGAGGGGTGACACTGGAACCTGGGGAGATCCAGTCCCCAAACCAGAACCCTGCTTTGGCTGGAGGAGGCTGTCCACTTCCTCTTCCTGAGGCAACATTCTCTCATCTGTATTCGACATGTTTAAGTAACATCAAGGGGGAGCAGTAGGTTCTTAGTACCGCTGAAGGATTTGACAAAAGTTAGACATTTCAAATTGCCTTTAAAAGATATAAAAAGAATGTCCCGGGAACATATGGTTGCCTAGATATTGGGATGCCACTTACCTACTTTCTGAGCTTCAGTGTTTTTCTCTGTAAAATGGTGACGATAAGGTCTCCTTCATGCTGTTATTGTGAGAATTAGGACAAATCTATGCAATAGGCTTAGCAACATGCTTCAACCCCACCTGAGTAGGTACTCAGCAACATTATCTATTATTACATGGGTATATACAGAATAGGGATATGTTATATTATTATTCCATTGCTATGACACTAAGAATAAGAAATTTGGCTCAAAGATTCATTGTGCCCACTAGTAAGTTGTAAAGCCAGTAAGGTAACCAGGTTTTCTGACACCACATTACCTACTTGGGCTGACATGCCATGCTTCCTTCTGGTAAATGCTCTCCAAAAGGACATTGCGCCACATCTTACTTCCCCGGAAAGCCACTGGATACTTATTTATTAGAACTATACAGAAATAAATTGCAGTCTAAAAGTAGGTTTCTTCCAAAATGTGCACCTCAAATGCTTATTTTTAATGTAAAAATCCAAAATATATTATTAAATGGGTAGAACTGGATGTTTTAAAGAAACATTGAATGTTTAAGGAAATGTCTCCAAAATTAAAAATCCCTTCACTCTACACGTCATTTGTGTATTTCCATATTTCTGCAAGTCTCTTCTTTATTCAATTTTAAAATTAAATTCCCTTAAAAAAACTACAAGAATAGCACATGCTAAAAGGAGAGAAATAGTTCACAAGATCAGCCTGACAACCTCCCCTCCCTCCACCCACATCAAGATAATAGTCATGTATGTGTTCTTCTGCACTTCCCTTCCAGCTCAGAGGTAATTTTTAATTGTTTTTACAAGAATGGTCTATATATACTTTTTACAAGAATAAACTATATATTTAACCTTAAAAATAAAGCAGTCTGTTATTTCACTAGCAAAAAATAGGTTTATTTGGGAATAACAAAGAATTGCAATTCAGGACAATCAAGCTACAGCAAAGACCAGAGGTGGGTCCAACTAACAAAGCAGAACATTATTTTGTGGAGAAGAAGGAGAAAGTTGGGAGGGGATGTTTTGAATGAAAGTCCACTGGAAAGAAGCAAGAGTTCAGGGTGATGATGGTTTCTCATTGGCCAAGTTGCAGGGGTAGTTGATTTCTTGTAGGAGATGCAGTGTCCATCTTTCCATCTTTCCCCAGTGTTGGGGCCTGATATTGATGATTCTTTCCTGTTGATGATTCCTCTGTTGGGTTCTACATGAAGTGTAGGGATCCCTCTTCTATCCTCCTCTTCTAGCTTCCCCAGTCCACTTTAGTGAGGTTTCCCTTTAATACTTTTCATTATATACACATTTTAGATTTTTCTTTTTAACTTGCCATCACAATACTGTAATAAGCATTTCTGATTTATTGGTACATAGTGTTATTTTTGTTTCCATTGGACAGATTTCTAAAAATGGACTGAAGGTTATACATAGATTTTTTTTTTTTGCTGAAAATCATACTCTGGCAAATGGCTTAGCAGAACAAGTTATGGTCTCTTATGATAGTAATTGTGCAACTACATGGTTTTTAACATTGTTTTAATTAATAACTATATCCATTTTCATATTCTGCTATTTCTTACTTCACATTACCTTGTGTACCCTTGTTTATATCTTCCTAACCTTCATATTTATGAGTTTTTAATGACTTCATATCCTTTCTTGTAGGAAATGGTGCAGTAAAGGCTGATGATTCCTCGGCTATTAGGCAGAATGGGTAAGGAAGTTAATGGACCCTTTGTGAAGAATAGAGAATAGAATAGAATGGATGAATTGGCCAAAGAGATAGAGAAGATAAACCCCACAATGCTATTTCAATAACACAAAGTACTTGAGCATGTTCTGTCTATTTTGGGGTATGTTTTATTGATAGAAGAGTGTTGGTCTTTCAATATGTAAGCAGAATTGAAATTAGAGAAAGGATTAATAAATTTTGATTTTCCAGTTGTCACACTTGTAGCACATTAGAGAGTTGGTTCCCGTTCTGACATCTTCCAGGTGTTTCTTTGTCTTCAAACTGCGCCACTGAGGGCTTCAAAGAGGCTCATTCAAAGTGAATATCTGACTGATGATATGGACTAATGCTATTGTTTTTTTCTTCTGTTGTCAAATCACATAGTCATTAAAAAAACTGCACACTCAAATGCTGGAAAAAAATGTTTGTTTGCTTGGTAGCTTTTGTTTGCTTCTTAGAATGTCCATATTACACTGATTTCATCATTCCTGAGGGCAACTAAAACCCAACCAAATGTAATTTCACTGCCCAGATCTTGGAAGGTGATGTGGGATTGGAATGTTGAGTCTTTGCCTTTGGTTTCTGAGGTCCATTTCCCAAAAACAATATGGTGAAAATAAAGTTGTATACTTTATTTTTCCAGAAAGCACTGGGTAAGTATTATATAAAATATAGTCTTGGTATAAGATCTTCATGTTTCAGGAGGTGGCTCAGTCATCTCCTTATAATGACATCAACAAATGTCATAAGCTAGCTCTTTGACATGGGGGGCTAACAGTTGATCCCCAGAGTCCTCTCTGGTTGCATGGGAGATGGGGTGCAAGTCTAGAGAGGACAAGGATCAAGTCCTTGATACACATGTATGAAGGTCCTGATGACCTGTCATGAAGGAGTCCATGAGACACTGAAAGTTAAGATCAGCATCAGGAAAAATATTGTGACTAAGGGAGAGCTTCTATAAGACAAAAAAGTGAAATTCTTTTAAGTCAGTATAGATGAGATGTAATACTTAGGAAGGTGCTAGATTGAAGCAACACATGGTACCTTTGGAAAATCATAGAAATACCAATCGAAAATGGGGAAGCACTGAAGAATTTCTTCCCCGTGAGGCCACATGGGCCTTGGAATATGTGTATCTGGCCGCACTAACAGTGTTGTCTAAATCACCTTCAGTACTTGTCATTCTTGCCCAGACCTAGTGAATCGGGATCTCTGGAGGATGATCCCAGATAACTTAATTTTTTAATAAGTTGTCCAGGTGACTTTTAAACATAGCCAAATCTTTTGAAAAGGTATTATGTGGCAGATACTGTTTTAAGGGCTTTGCATTCATTATCTCAACTTAGAATGTAACACGACTCTACAAGCTTTGTATTATCATCCCTACTTTCTAGTGGAGGCAGCTGAGGCTTAGAGAGAACATTGAACTTGGCCATGGTCACACAGTGGGTGACAGAGTAGGGACATGACCCATGCAATCTAACTTTTGAATCCATGCTCCTGAGCACCACTCAGCTTTTATGTCCTTTATACTTTGGAAACCACTAAACAAACAAATTCTCTGCATGACAGTTTCATCATCTGTAAAATGGATATAAACTTATCTGAAGAGTAAAGTCTATAATATTAAATCCTGATGATGAAGAGAAGTCCAGCAACACTACTTCCTTAGACTATGAAGATTTATCTCTGTTAATGCAAGATTCTAAATTTGTTGCTTGCATTTATAGACAAACTTCAAACTTGGGAATGTGTGGGAATAGTGATAATGAAGGCAGTTATTATTTTATATTATTGTATAGCATACTTTCTTTTTTCATAGCTTTATTTGAGATAATAAAATACAATTTTATAAATCTGATGTGTACCACATGATGACTTAATATAGGTATATGCTGTGAAATGATGACCACAGTGAAGTTAGTTAACACACTCATCACCTCCATAGTTACCACTTTTTTCTTTTTGTGAGAACATTTAGAATCTACTCTCTTAGCAAATTTCAAGTATGCAGAAGATATTTTTAACTATAGTCACCATGTTGTACATTAGATTCCCAGAACTTATTCATCTTACATAGCTGAAAATGTATACCTTTGACCAACATCTCCCTCCATCTTGGCACCTCCACCCCAGCCCCTGGTAACCACCACTCTACTTTCTGTATTTAAGAGTTTGACTTTCTAAAGATTAATATAGTATTTATTTTTCTCTGTCAGACTTATTTCATTCAACATAATGCTCTCAAGTTTCACCCACGTTGTTGTAGATGGGCAGGGTTTCCTGTTCATTGCAGCATTATTCACAACAGACAAGACACAGAAACAACCTAAGTGTCCATCGATGCATGAATGGATGAAAAAGATGTGGTATATATACTCAATGAAATATTATTCAGCCACAAAAGAAGGAAATGCTGACATTTGCAACACCATAGATGGAACTTAAGGGCATTATGCTAAGTAAGTAAGTCAGACAGGGAAGGCACTGGATGGCATACTTTCTGAGCTAGCTCCTGGGCTGAGTGATTTCACTGTGGCTAAAAGATCTGGATCCCTTCCAATCTGGAAATTTTTGTTTTCCTTTTTTTTAAATTTTATTTGATTATGTTATGTTAGTCACCATACAACACATCATTAGTTTTTGATGTGGTGATCCACGATTCATTGTTTTCGTATGACACCCAGTCTGTTTTCCTTTTTTTAAAAAAATGTTTCTTTTTTAAAAATTTTTTAACCTGATAAAGATGAAATGTTCTCTTCTTGAGGTCAAGTGTTTAAAGGTCATCCAGCCCAAACACAAGCATCTGCATAATCAATAATAAGTAATTCACCCCTTTGTACGAGGAAATTTGACTAGTGACCTACTCTTCTTTGGAAAATACATGTTGCCTGTGGGCCTCTCCTTATTGTCCTGGCAAAGATAGCTTGCCAGGAGACTGGTGTCCTGACTTTTCCCTTTTCATAGGATAAAGAGAATTATTTGGTTTTATAATTAAAATCTTTTTTTAAAGGTGACTAAGTATCTTTTAAAATTTAAGAGCAGAAACTTAATTCAAAAATACACTTCCAAATTTATTGCCTGTTGCTGAGGCTAAGTATGACCTTTTATCCTTTTATTTATTTGGCTGAAGAATTTGAATCCCTCTCAAGACTGTTCTTTCCAGTACCATGGGTGACTCATGTGAAGTTGAGAGCGGGTAGCTTTGGGTTATGACTGCCCTGGGGCACAGCTGTGACCTATATTTTTAGGTTAGTTGTCTGTGCAGCTCATTTTCACTAATAAAGTCTCATGAGGCATTAGGATGATGTGAATTGATTAAATCCACAAACTGACTTTGGCTAGGAGTTTCAATATCTTCCTAGAAAAATGTTTCTAGTATTACCAATATGTAGGCAGAATAAGCAGTCCTTCTTGTCCATCTTTGGAAGACAAATTGTCTGTGCCAGTAGAGATGGAAATATTTTGTGACATTGGTGAAGTCAGGCTGTTTGAAAGAGGAGGAAGGGGTAGGAAAAAGAATCTGCTAGACCGATAACTCAAGAACAAACTATCCATTCCTGAATAATCCAGTTCATGTCATGGAAGTCTGCCAGAAAAGGGTAAAAACATTGATATTTATTCAACAAATATTTATGAAGCACTTGCTATGTGCCAGGTCTTGGGCTAGGCATTGTGGATTCAGTACAGAAAACAATAAGACCACGCATGGTTCCTACTTCCCTGGAGCTCAAGGTCTTGGGACAAATATAAAAGAACAGCTTTGAGCAGACACTGCCAGGGAAGGGCAAGGGGAGCGATAAATGCAGAGTGAATAAATCTGACCTAGAAGGGTGTTCAGGAAAGATTTTCTTGTTGGAGTCTTGTTTCAGCTGAGAACTGGAGGAGAAATAGGATTTAACTTGTCAAAGGATGGGGAATGCCTTGTAAGCCAAGGGAAAATATATTCAGAGGCATGGTGGTAGTGGTGGTGGCAAGGATGGGGAAAAGAATAGTATGTTTGGAGAACTGAATGCAGCTGGACATCCTGAGGGTGTGGCTGGGACTTGGTGGTGTAGCTGGTGCTTGGAAATCCTGGGGATGCTATTGGCCCTTGGGCATATAACTTGGGGTATAGCTTGGGCATCTTTGGGGACATGGTAGGAATGAAGCTAATGGTTTTGGTAGGGGCAGACCAGGAAAAGCCTGGTCAGCTTTGAAAAGGGGGCTGAAGTTAGCTATGGAAGGGTTTTAGGCAGAAGGGGATATAATCAGATTTGCATTTGGCAAAGACCTTTCTATCCACCATGTGAAGAAAAAAATGTAGGAAGGCAGGCTAGGTGTGTGGAGACAAGCTGGAAGGTGGTGGCACAGGCAGCTAGTAGGCATGGTTTCTGGATTGAGGATGGGGTGGGGGTGAAGGCTGAGACCCAGGAAGGAAAACTCCCCCTTGTCTTGGAGATGATCACCTATGGCAAGTGAGAGAGAAGGCTGCAGTTGACTCCCAGATTTTGATCTTCTCCAGATGGTTAGATGGTGGTTTTATTCATTCCCATTTAGGAACCACTGGAAGAGGATGAGGGTTTTTTTTCCCGGAAATATTATTAATTTAGATGTATATAATATTAACTTTGAATAGTTTTGATATCATAATAGAGACATCTGAAGACAATTGCTTATATAGATTTGAATCCCAGAAAAGCCATTTAATTGGACTTAGGAATTTAGGAGTCATTGTATAGCCATGGGGACTGAGAGAGTGTGAAACAAATGAACTGTAAATGAACTTTGAGAAATTGCAGCCTTTAATGACTGGGTGGAGGAGGATGAGCCAGCAAAGAAGACTGAGAGGAAAATGTAAGAGGAAAACCAAGAGAATATAGTTTTCCTGGAAACCAAAAGAAGGTGGTGTTTCAAGAAGGAGAGAATAATACTCAAAGGTGCCAAATGCTACAGATGGTCAAATAAGATGAGGACTGATCAGATTCCACTGGATTTAGCACCATGGAGATTCTTGGTAACCTCAGGAAGATTAACTTCAGAAATTAAAGTGAAATCCAAGTGCAGGGACACTTTTTGCCCAATATAAAATATAACAATAGCTTTAGAACACTAAGTGTAAGTTTAAATCAGAAATAAATACTGATGTGGCCTGGCAGTTTCCATAAAGAGATATGCCATATGTATATTTTTGGGGAGATTCATAGCATTTTGGACAATCAGTAGTGCTGGGAAGAAAGATAATACATCTAAGTGGGGAGAAAAAGAGTAATCTGAAGACCTGCATGCTAATCCTTGATCCTTCTTTAGCTGACTGTAACTTACTCACCTTTATCAGGTCCACTTACTGTCTGCATGGCAGCAGCTCTTGCATATCAGAGGCTTCAGGTTATGAAATAATTCCTAGAGACCCTTAAGTACCAGTGGGGGTTCTCTCCCATGGGGACAGAAGGGCAATGAGCAAAAGTTCCATTCTGCTGCTGGATCTACACTATATTGGGGGATAATTTACTTAGTTTCTCTGGGTTTCAGCTTTTCACATGAAAGCTGGATTGCTTTAGGTTGTTTTCTCCCCACTAAGCCATTTGTAGTTTTAAAATTGCAATAATTAGTTTCATCAAGGTGAACATCTAATTTTGTCTGCTCAATTAAGCTAGTTAGGCATTTGCTATAATATCTTCATCACTGGATGAGCAAATTCTTTGTACATTTTTCTAAAATTGTAAGATTTTTGTCTTTCTGTTTTCCTTTTAATTTTCTTTGCATGTGCAAGTGAGCTTTGTTCTCCCTCTCTGGTGGGTGAGATCATGTTTACTCTTGAGGCCATGTGTAATCATGGTCTCTCTGTAACACCAAGGCCCAGATTTTCAGGAATAAACACAACTGGGAACAGATGATTCCCTGGTTTCATAAAACCTCTAAGGAACATTAGATAATGTTCATGATAGAAGTAAAACTCAATTATCTTCTATGCCAGTAGTTTTTATGCCTCATAAGAGATTCCACAAGAGGCATCACTGAGTATTTAGAAGATGTTTGGAAACAATGCATTGATGGAATTGTCTTCAACAGAAAGTCATTAATGTTTATGACTTTTGGTGGGTCTATCAAAACCACTTAGTCCTGCCATTGTTGCATTTTGGACTCAATTTTTAAAAAGTATTAAAAGGAACTAATTTTGCAACAAAGAGAAAGATACTCTTGTGTACTGAAAGCTCCCTGAATTCTAGAAGGCTAGGAACTTTGAGAATTATGTCTCATTGGGAGAAATAATTAGAAAGGCAGTTTTAGTCACTTTGTATTCTATAGTGCCAGTGGAATAATAAAAAAACATGGTGATTTAAACTGACTTTGGATATGATGGAAAAAATATTAAATTTAGTTTGAATGGAATATTTGAGTTTTTTCAAAATTTATATTGAAATCTTGGGAAACAGACACTTCTCCAAAGAAGACATACAAAAGGTTAACAGACACATGAAAAATTGTTCAGCATCATTAGCCATCAGGGAAATTCAAATCAAAACCACATTGAAATACCACCTTACAGTAGTTAGAATGGCAAAAATTGACAAGACAAGAAACAACAAATGTTGGAGACGTTGTGGAGAAAGGGGAACCCTCTTACACTGTTGGTGGGAATGCAAACTGGTATAGCCACTCCGGAAAATGGTATGGAGGTTCCTCAAGAAGTTAAAAATAGAGCTACCTTTTGACCCAGAAATTGCATTACTGGGCATTTACCCCAAAGACATAGATGTAGTGAAAAGAAGGGCCACATGCACCCCAAAGTTCATAGCAGCAATGTTTGCAATAGCCAAACTGTGGAAAGAGCTGTGATACCCTTCAACAGATGAATGGATAAAGAAGATGTGGTCCATATATACAATGGAATATTACTCAGCCATCAGAAAGGATGAATACCCAACATTTGCATCAACATGGATGGAACTGGAGGAGATTATGCTAAGTGAAATAAGTCAAACAGAGAAAGTCAATTATCATATGGTTTCACTTACTTGTGGAACATAAGGAATAACATGGAGGACATTAGGAGAAGGAAGGGGAAAATGAAGGGAGGAAAATCAGAGGGGGAGAAGAACCATGAGAGACTATGGACTCTGGAAATCATACTGAGGGTTTTAGAGGGAGGTGGTGGATGGGTGAGCATGGTGATGGGTATTAAGGAGGGCACATATTGCATGGAACACTGGGTGTTATATGCAAACAATGAATCATGAAACACTACATCAAAAATTAATGATGTACTGTATGGTGACTAACATAACATAATAAAAAAATTATAATGAAATCTTGGGAAACAATGAAAACTGTTAAAAGTTGATCCACTAACTAAAAGCTTCTGCACAGCAAAGGAAATTATCAACACAATGAAAAGGCAACATACTGTATGGGAGAAAATATTTGCAAATCATATATCTGAGAAAGGGATAGTATCTAAGATATATAAAGAGTGATAATAAAAAAAATCCAATCTGATTAAAAAATGGACAATCATCTGAATATATATTTTTTCAAAGGAGACATACAGATGGCTAACAGGTAAATGAAAAAGATTCTCAAAATCACTAATCATAAGGGAAATGCAAATCAAAACCACAAGGAGATATTGCCCCACACACTTTAGAATGGCTATTATTAACAAGATAAGGAATAACAAGTATTGGTGAGGATGTGGAGAAGAGGGAGCCATTGTGCACCATTGGTGGGTATGTAAATTGATGCAACCACTATGGAAAACTGTAGGGAGGTTTCTCAAAAAATTAAAAGTAGAAATACCCTATGACCCAACAATTCCACTTCTGGGTTCTTATCTGAAGAAAACAAAGACAATAATTCAAAAAATATATGCACCCCCATGTTTACTGCAATGTTATTTACAATAGCCACATATGGACACAACCTAAGTGTCCATGAATGGATGAATGGATAAAGAAGATGTCACACACACACACACACACACACACACACACACACACACACACACATAGAGGAATATTATTCAGCCATAAAAAGAAGGAAATCCTGCCATTTGCCCAATATGGATGGACACTGAGGGTGTCAGGCTAAGTGAAATAAATCAGATTGAGATAGACAAATATCATATGACATCACTCTGTAGAATCTAAAAATGAAGAACAAACAAACAAATAAACCAAGCTCATAGATATAGGGAACAAACTGGTGGTTGCCAGAGGTCAGAAATTAGGGTGGGTGAAATAGATGAAGGGGGTCAAAAGGTACAAACTTCCAGTTATTATATTCCAGTTATAATAAATATGTCCTGGGGCTGTAAGGTACAGTATGGTGACTACAGTTAAGAACACTGTATTGCATATTTGAAAATTACTGAGAGTAAATCTTAAAAGTTCTCATCACAAGAAAAAAATTTGTAAATATGTATGGTAACAGATGTTAACCAGATTTATTGTGGTGATTATTTAATAATATATATAAATATCAAATCATTATGTTGTACACCTGAGACTAATATAATGTTATATGTCAATTATACTTTGATTAAGAAAAAAGTTGATCTATTGAAATATATTTAATACATAGCCTAGCCACATACAGGAAAAAAAAATTTCTATTTAGAGCAACACTGGTTACCTTTCTGCATGTCATGGGTACCTTTGAGAATCTGATGCAAGCTAAGTGTCTTCTCTCAAGACAAACACACCACACACACCCACAAAACCAGGTATGCTGCCCCAAAACTGACAGGGCAGATTTGAACATTAACTAAGCATTGGGTGCAGTTCTGGCTTACGAGGTGAGGTGTTCCAGCACAAGGATGTCATCTGTTAGCGATGCTTCAGATTGAGTAGCTATCAGCCCACACAAACTTGTATTTTTTTAAATGTGAAACAGAAAGACAAGTAAAGACCAAGGGTAAGCATCATGCAGAAGTGGAAGACTTAGAGGGGAAAGAGTTGAGCCAGAGAAACTGTGTTGTGGGAAGGCTAGAGCCAGTCGAGAAGAAGCCATGGGCATCTGCTCCTGAGTGGTGTTCAGGGTGATTTTGTTATGCTGTGTGCAGACAATGGGGGCCTCTTCCATTTCCCCATGAGGCCTGGCTATGTATCTTCTTAGATGTTTCCCTTTCATCATGATCATAAGCCTCTAACACCTGAGGCAATGTTCCTCAAAAGTTTAAATCAAAGTACCTGACGGTCTGAGAGCTGTGACAGGAGCCCTGGAGGTCTAGAGACCTAGCCAAAGCTGCAGACAGCAAGTGAGAGAGTCTTTCACTTTCCTGTTATCTCAAAAATGTACCTGATTTTCACATTTCAATCTATTTTATATATATAAAATGGTGACTACAGTTAGCAAATTTCAAATGCACAATACACTATTGCTAAGAGGATAGATCTTTTTTCTTTTTATTGACGTATAATTGACATACAATGTTACATTAGTTTCAGGTGTACAGCATAGTGATTTGACAAGTCTTTAATATATTTATTTTAATATGGGAAGACTATCATCCAGAGAACTGATCTAATAAGAAAATGCACTGCCATTTGTACACATTTGGAGAATTGATTTAAGCATCCTGGCACATCTCTGTTCTTTACAAACTAAAAAACCAGAACAAGATGACCTCACTTTTTCCCAGAAAGCAAAGATGGTCAGTTGCAGTCTCTTGTAGATTGCAAGGGGGTCTGTAAGCCAAGCTACGGTCTCCACTGCTGCAGATGCCCTGGAATCCTAGTTAATATTCATTATTTTCTCTCTTTACTGGCCATTCAAGATTTCCTCACCATTAACAGGCACTTCAGCTGGTCTGGGTGGTTTGACTGGTGGGGTAGCCCAGGACTTTAACCCTCAGCGGTCTAGACCTTAGGGGTCTGAAATCTTAGTTGTCTCTTACACATGTGTGGTTGAAGACATTGCTATTGACAGCTATCCAGAGCGTGGAAGCACCTGGAGGGGCCTGTAGGACCCTCCTGATACTACAGAAGGCAGGAGTGCCGATGTGGAGAGATGCACAAATTAAACCTGACATGATAACCTTCTGGGTACAGTGGCTCATCATACTCCTTGAAATTTTGCTTTTTTCGTGTAATGTTGCATAGATGCATTTCCAAGTAGCAATAGAATTCACATTTAAAACAGATCATCTTTGGCTTCTCTATAGTGTTTAAGTATACTGATATGTCACAATTTCTTTGGTCAGTGTTTAAGTAAAAGACATTTGTCTCCATAGTATTTTTGGCTCATAGGTTTTGGAATATCCATCTAACTTGGGTGAAACTCCTGCATGATCTTTCCAGCTGGACATTTGAAAGTACAGGGGAAATGATTACGTCTTAGACTCAAAAATCCACTCAATGTGACATGCATCAGCTTCTAAAATAGAGAACACAGAATTATAAAATTCAAAACTAGAGATCTCAATAATCATCTAATTTTATAAATTAATTCCAAAGATCTAAAATAGCATATATGCTTTACCATGATCATAATAATTTGTGCTAACATATACATATAAGTGCTTACTATATGTTAAGTACTGTGATAAGCATTTTATTGTATGAGCTCTCATAATATTATCTATTGCTATACACAGTTTACAGATGGGAAAAGTTATCTATCTAACCAGTAGTGGAACTGGGATTCAAAACAGAGGGTGTGTGACTGCAAAACTCACACTCACAGTACTACACACACCTGTTCCCAAGGCCAGTACTAGCAGATAAATCTGGAGGTGAAGCATTAACAGGTGTGCAGGTGCATCCTTAGATCACAGCATGGAAGAGCCATGCACATCTATTTTATGCAGAGCTCATTGGAATGTCAAATGTCAAAATCACTTCAAAATTGTTGTGAACTAAGTCTAAGAACAAGAACTGGAATTCAGCACACAACCCACGTGATCTTGGCCTTCCAATGTTTTGTTTTGTTTTGTTTTAAAGATTTATTTATTTATATGAGAGAGAGAGAGAACAGGGAGAGGGGCAGAGGGAGAGAGAGAAGCAGACACTCCACTGAGTGCAGAGCCCAACTGGGGCTGAGATCATGACCTGAGCCAAAACCAAGAGTAGGCTACTGAGGTGCCCTCATAGCCCTCCAATGTTAATGGAAGCAGTTTTTAAAAAAGATTTTATTTATTTGACAGAGAGAGAGAGATAGCGAGAGAGGGAACACAAGCAGGGGGAGTGTGAGAGGGAGAAACAGGCTTCCCTCTGAGCAGGGAGCCAGACGTGGGGCTCGATCCCAGGACCCTGGGATCATGACCTGAACAGAAGGCAGACACACTTAATGACTAAGCCACTCAGGCACCCCTATGGAAGCATTTTGAAAGCACTTTCTCTCCAAAACAGTTTTTTAAAAATATTTTTTATTTTTTTATTAGATGGGGAGAGAGTACAAGCAGGGGGAGCGGCAGGCAGAGGGAGAGGGAGAAGAAGGCTCCCTGCTCAGCAGGGAGCCCTATGTGGGGCTGGATCCCAGGACCCCAAGATCATGACCTGAGCCAAAGGCAGACGCTTAACTGTCTGAGCCACCCAGGCTCCCCTCTCCAAAACAATTTTAAAAGATTACTCTAAACAGTAAATCAACAATTTGAACTTCATGTTGGCTTAGTTAAAATACTTAGATCACAGTCAGATATTCAATTATTGTTTCTCTATTGAAATATTTTCTAAAAGGATATTATTTTTGCCAAGTAGACTGGTAAGTAGATAATGGTAAAATCTCTGATATATGGGTTTATTCATTGGATAGAATTTTTTGTGTTCCCTCTGGATAAGCAGAGTTCTTGTAAGATAATCTTCAGAAATGGAAACATCCATTTGTGTAAAGATCATTTACTCATTTATCAAGAATTTGAGCTCCTACTATGTGCCAGACTTGCTGTTTGTTGCTGTGGATACAAATAGTACAGAGCAGAATTTGCCTATGCTGTACATTAGAGATTGTTAAAAAATGTTATTGAGGAAGAATTTCCACCACAGTGTCCTAGAAATAGTGTCTTTAGAAATTTTCCATTCTTTGCTATTTTCCTTAATAGCCCTGAAAGTGAAACAATTACACTGAAGGCCTAGGGTGTCACCCTACGATTATAGAGTGCTAGATTTGGAAGCACATCATAGATGTTTCTTTGCTCTACAAATAAAGAAACTGAGGCCAGGGAGTAAAGTGAGCTGGAAGAGGTCACAGAACTAGTTAGAGCAGGAGTGGAAACTGAGTCTTCTGATTTCTATCTTGTTCTTATTTTAATACATTACTGAAAGTTTCACTGTCAGTGATAAAACTATTTAACCCATTTCAGATCTATAAGTAATTATTAATATTAATTCTTGGAAACATTGCCAACACTTCCCACAGTAGGGAGACTGAAAACTGCAATCCTAGGAGGCACATTGAACAGCCACTGAAAGGAATGAAATTGGGTTGGAACTTATGGGCTGTTCCATAAAATAATCTTTGAAAGATGAGTGATTGAAATCACATTAAGAAAGGGAGAGTTAAAGCAACTGGAGAAGATATGTGCAAATGATATATTAGATACAGAGCTAGTATCCAAGATCTATAAAGAACTTATCAAACTCAACACCCAAAAACCCAGTAATCCAGTCAAGACAGACATTTCTTCAAAGAAGACATACAAATGGCCAACAGACACATCACTTGGCATCAGCGAAATACAAATCAAAACCACAGGAGATACCACCTTACAACAGTCAGAATGGCTAAAGTTAAAAAGTCAGGAAACAACAAATGTTGGTGAGGATGAGGAGAAGGGGAACCCTCTTACACGGTTGGTGGGAATGCAAACTGGTATAGCCACTCTGGAAAATGGTATGGAGTTTCCTCAAGAAGTTAAAAATAGAGCTACCTTTTGACCCAGGAATTGCATTACTGGACATTTACCCCAAAGACACAGATGTAGTGAAAAGGAGGGCCACATGCACCCCAATGTTCATAGCAGCAATGTCCACAATACCCAAATTGTGGAAAGAGCTTAGATGTCCATTGACAGATGAATGGATAAAGAAGATGTGGTTTATATATACAATGGAATATTACTCAGCCATGAGAAAGTATGAACATCCACCATTTGCATCGATATGGATGGAACTGAAGGGTATTATGCTGAGTGAAATAGTCAGAGAAAGACAATTATCATATGGCTTCACTCGTATGTGGAATATAAGAAATAGTGCAGAGGATCACAGGGTAAGGGAAGAAAAACTGAAGAGGAAGTCATCAGAGAGGGAGAAAAACCATGAGAGGCTCTTAACCATAGGGAACAAATGAGGGTTGCTGGAGAGGAGGTGGGTGGGGGGATGGAGTAATTGGGCATTAAGGAGGGCATGTGATGTGATGAGCACTGGGTGTTATACACAACTGATTAATTATTGAACACTATATCTGAAACTAATGATGTACTGTATGTTGGCTAATTGAATTTAAATAAAAAATTTTAAAAATAAAGCAATTGGTAAGTTGTTATTATTACATCAGATTGAAGATAGTTAATTAAGCTGAAGGTAGAGAGATGAATCATCATTTGGATGATTTCATTCTTTTGTAGCTTCACAACAAGGTGATCCAGAGACTTTGCTGGAAGGGAGGCATGTAAATGGCATAAAATTGCTGCCCCTTCCCTCTCCCTGATGGTCTGGAGTTGCAGCTGGGAAGCCCAGACAGGTAATGACTGAAGAAATTGCTGCATCAAAACATTTCTTATTATAGATTAACTTTTGAGCAGGATTTTGGAACCAGTCCAGTTCTCCACTGACTTATCAAATACCTGGGAGATGGGTCTTAAAAGCAGTAGCATAAATCAAAGGGCTTGGGCATTGAGATGTGGGCATCTGTCGGGGAGGACAGTGACAGGTACTTTGAGATTAAGCATTTGTTGGATCATAATATTGTACACCTGAAACTAATAAAAACACTTTATATGTTATATATAAACTGATGTATAATTATAACATTGATGTATAATTTATTTTACATCAACAAAAAATTAAAAAAGAGGAAAGCAAAACCACAAACATGATCATTCAATTTAATTCAAAAAGTCTCCATTTTGCACTAAAAGAAAGAGATTAAGCATTTCCTGTGCACTTTGGTAACACAATGTGATGAGAAATGCACCTGGGAGGTGGATTCAGCTTGAGTGTGGGATACAGAAATTAGGAAAGAAATTGAGTTTTAAAGGGAGTATTTGTAGATTTAGGAAGTGAAACAAACAATTCAAATTGTCCACTCTGAAAATTAATAAACCCAAATCTCCAATGTCCACTTTTATGGAAATAGTGTTTCTTTTTTTTTTTTCAAGATTTTATTTATTTATTTGACAGAGAGAAAGAGAGCACAAGCAGGGGGAGCAGCAAGGGAGAAGCAGGCTCCCTGCTGAGCAGGGAAACCAATGTGGGACTAGATCCCAGGATCCTGGGATCATGACCTGAGCTGAAGGCAGATGCTTAACTGACTGAGCCACCAAGGTACCCCCAAAATACTGTTTATTTTCTATCCATAATTATAAGGTGTGATTAAAAATATTTGCAACATATTTGAACAGACCTCTTGGACGACAAGAATGTTGAAGATCAGAAAGTGTGTCATATATGGACTAATTGAAGAAAAAGAGGGTGTTTAGTCTGGACCACTGCTAACAAGAGAACTGGTGACTGGCTGAGAAGGAACTCAGCGTGTATTGTGTTGCTCCAGACAAAAGAACAGGAAGCAATGAGCAGATGCAGGGAGACAGATTTCGCTCCAGCCTAAGAAAGGACCTTCTGACCTGAAGATGTGCAAGCCCTCCTTTCTGCTCCTCCCACCCTGCCTCCCATCCCAACTGGCCTTCCTCAGATAGAGGCTGAAGGATGTCCCCAGGGATTTGAGGAGGCAAGTCCTCCACCGTATGGGAGGTCAGGCCATGTGTCTGCAGGAGACCTTCCTTATCCTAGGATTTTATTATTCTGAGTCCTCAGAGATAAATTTTTCTGCTTTCTGCCCTAGTTTTTTTCTTGTTTGCAGTTATCACCATCATGACCATGACTAGTTGAGATGTAAAGCTGCCTCTCATTAGGCTTGGTTCCTTCCCTGCAACCCTGATGTATGGCTGCCTAGGGCACAGGACAGGGCATGTAAGAAAGAGTCTAACTTGAATTTCTGCTGTTAAATTTCCTCCCGTGTCACTTCACTTTTCTAAACATTAGATTTCTCTGCATAAAAAAAAAATTAGAATTTCTCTCCACAGTAATATGTAACCTTAAAATGTCTGTGTTATCTCAAGTGTCTTGTTTGGCACCTAGCCCAAAGTAGGCACCCAGAAATGTTCCCTTCTCTTTTTCCAGACCCCTTGAATTTTCTAATTATAGTCACTGTAGGCTCACACATCATGCTCGGTAACTTCAGCTCCACTCTGGTGCTGCCTTTTGCCAAAATTAGGTATCAGCGATTTGCTGTCAGAAATAGGAAAAATAGAGAGTCCAAGAGGTAAAGCATTGTGTAGCCTGATATTTCTCATCATAAACCAAATGCATTGTCTTTCTCACTAGGTTGCCTCCTTTGTTCCTGACTTATCTTGTGACATGGTCATATTGGCATCACTCGTTAATGGTCTCATTTTTGGGCCAAGTCCTCTAAGTTGGTTGGAGTCAGTGTCCCTGGAGGTACTCTTCACATAGGAGGGGCTGCCAGCAGGATGGGATGTGGTTTCAGGAATGGGGGGAGACAGGGGACTCATGGCCCAGTCTGACCCAGTCAGACCTCAAGGTCCTCCTGAGAAGGGCCTCTGGCCCTGTGGTCCCCCTCATGCCCCGCACTTACCTGGTATGTTGGCTGGGAAGGACACAGAAAACTGTAATTTCAGTACAATTCAGGAAATGCTGACTTCAGCTGAAACCACATCCTTCTTTAACTTGCTTCCCCCTTGCCTGTAGGCTCCCCTCTTGCCCTTACACCTTTCTCACCAGAGTGATCCATTAATAAATGCCTTGCACAAATATTCCATCTCAGGTTCTGCTTCTAGGGAACTTACCCTAAGATGTTTCTACAATCTGTTCCTTGAATGTCCTACACACCTTTCATCCCATACGTTGAAAAGAATCCCATCTGATGTGACACATGTGTAACTACAAACCCACTTAATGCCCCCCAAAGAGAAAACAAACCAAATTCAATCCCACCAATCATCCAGAGATGATGTTCTAGAGCCACTCCTCATAGAGCCCCTTATCGCTGGGTGGTATCTTCCCTCTATTTCTGTCTTGATCAACTTTTCATGTTCCCAGGAAGAAAGGGGGAACTACCCCCAAGACAGTGTCATATGTTGTTTAGGAGACTAGAGGCTCATACAGGGATGATAGAGTACATCAAAAGACCAACAGCTCTCATAAACATTCACTTGTTGACTAATTCTTTTGGTGAAAAAGTAAATTTCTTGGTCAGTGAAAAAGACTGCCACAGATTCTGTCCTCTGAGAGATTTTTATTTGCTCCTTATCCTTCCAGAGTATCAGGAAGGGATGGATTTCTCTGTGGAGGAGGGTGATGGGGACCTTAGTTCATTTTCAACTGTTACCAGCCTTGTCCGTACTTGTGCTTAAAGGTTTCAGGTGGATGTTAATTTGAGGCATCTTTCTTGCAGTATCATTCTTGTAAAACTTTAGTCAGCTGTCTGCTAGTTTCATTTTTGAGAACTATATTTGCTAAAGATTAATGTCAGGAATATTGCTGAGACATGCTTTGTGAATCTCCTGCCCTTGTAAACTCCCAGGGCTAAGTCATACCAGTGGGAATTCTAGGGCTCCATCTATTTCCATGTTTTCTTGTAACAACCTCAGGGCATGAGTGGGATATGATGGATTGGAGCTCTGGCATGGGCTGCAGAGAGCATTTCTCTTCAAATCTGCTTTGGAGTATTACCAAAATATTTCATTACAGGCAAATGAGTATTGCAAAGGGAGACATCATTTTTGCTTGGTGAGAGAGAAGGTACATTTTGATGGATTTGCTAAAGTTTCTGGCACTTTCTGTGTATTCTCATTCCATTTGCTAGTAATCCTCTGTTTCTCAATCAGTACATAATCTCACACGTGCGCACGTGGGCCTGATCCCTCAAATTCCTGATTGCAGTTTGGTCCAGCTAATAATGGATTTTATGATCTGGAGTCCTGTAGTCTTCTGGGTACCTTCTATTCTCTCTCTGCCATTGGTTTCCACTGAGCAGCTCTAGGCTGGAGTTTGCATTTCCTCTTGATTTACTGAAGGCCATGAGGAATCGCTCACACAATCTGATATTCTGGCATTTCAACAATGAATTTCTCTAAAGCCTCACTCACTGATGAAATAGAAGGTCTGAATCCCAAGAAACAAGATGTATTGCTACCATCATATATGCATTGCCTGCTCTCCATCCCAAAGCAACAGACTTCTTGCTGCACCCCATCCTTCTTGACTCAGTCAGTCCCACATTTTCTCCACAACCCCATTCCAATATCAGTCTTCTTATACATTTCAATGGGTTTTAGCAAGTGATGGAAATCCTTGAAACCTAGGGAAGGCTAAAACAAAATTCAGTAGAATTTCCTGGAACTTAGCGTAGGAATCAAACCAGGTCTCTGTTCCATTTATTGCTGCTGGTAAACCAACAACCCCAAAACTTGTGACATAAAACAACCATTTTGCCTGTGCATGGATTCTGTGGGTAAGGAATCCACATAAGGATGTCTTGTCTCTACTCCACAATGCCAGAAGCTTCAGCTGGAAGATTCAGAGGCTGAGAATGCATCGGCATCTGGAGCTTGGAGTCCTGCAGCTATCCTATGGTTGGAGCTGGTTGTCAGCAGAGCCTTATTTGAGGCTGTTGTGGAACATTTACATGACTTCTTCATGTGACTTGGGCTTCCTTACAACATGGTGGCCTCAGGGTAGTCAGACTTCTTATGTAGTGGCTCAGGACTCCAAAGGAATGATGCAGCCTGGAAGGCAGGAGCTGTACCACCTTTTGTGTCCTAGCTTCAGAAGTCACATGCCACTGATGCTGCTGCATTCTATTGGTCACCAGTGAGTCACAAGCCCCACCAGACTCAAGAGGGAGGAATTGAACTCTGTGTCTTGATGGGGAAGTAAATGGCAACGTGGAATGGGAGATGTCATTTTGGTTTTCTTTGGAAAACACAATATGTGGCCTCTCAGTGGTATTTGCAAAACCATTAGGCACCTGAGAAGTTTCTTTTTTTGCATCTGTTTCAATCTTCTCTCTTTTTGCATTTTGACTCTGCTTTTAAGTCTACATGTAGGACAGGGGGAAAGAAGGATATGTATTCCATGGTCCTCAATATCATGTCATTGAGATGGGGACAACAATCCCTCAAGCTTTTTTGAGCATTAGCAAGATACTCTATATAAAAGAGACTAGCACAGACTAAGTGAGAATTGTATAGCCCCAGTTACAAACTGATTTTCCAAACTTGGGTCTGGTGTCCTCACTGGTTCAGTCAGCTGTGGCTGGGGCCAGGGTTAGGGGCCTGACCATGAGCTCACAGGCTGTCCTTTCAACTAGGTAGACACTTTGAAAGGGCCTGCTATATTTATTACACCATTTTTCCTCCCTCAATTTATTTTAAAACTGTACTGTCAGACTCAAAATTTCTATTCACCCATTAAAAGTATGCACCCTCTTAGAATTCCCCAAGTGCCCTTTGCAATTAGCAAAGCCTGTGTAAATAGTTAATGAAGCTCATCAGACTTACTATAGAGATGGCAATGTTGCTTTAGCAAAGTACTTTGTGGGCATCAATTTATTTTTATTTCTCATACCATTTTTATTTGAGCCAGGCCTAGGATGAATTTTGAGGTTGGCATACTTGCCTCAATTTTGTTTGCATGAATGCTTTCAATATCCATTCCAAATATGATGCATGCATACACACACACACACACACACAACATGGATTCAGTGCCCAGGATCTTCAGATTTTGTGCTTTCCAAGACTCTGTTTTGGTCTGTTCTCCCTCTGCAATGTTTATTATCTGCTGGATGTGCTTAAACAAGCTGTATTCCAAACCAGCTCTTAGTGGGCTATAACATCAAAACTAACATCAGAGACTTTTCAGTTGTTCATAATCACAATAGAATTCAAACTCTACAGGGGCAGGGATTTCTGTTTGGTTTACTTATTGCTGTAATGACAGCATCTAGAACAGTGCATGGCTTATTGTTAGTGGACACTGAATGAGTATTTGCTCAGTGTGGGACATGTAGAGAGTTTAATGTATTAGTCTTCCAAGGAATACTGGCATTTTTGTGTTCAGTGATTAAAAACTTGGAAGAATATTGAAATAGATTCCTAATGATAAACTTTAGGGTGGAGGTATTGATGGGTCTCTGTGTCCCTCAGTATCCCTTCAATATAAGGAGTTGCTTTTGTCCCTGAATCCCACCTTTGCACATATCTCCCCTAATTTTTTCTGTTCATGTTCTTGAATACCATCTGTTCAAATTCAGGAGGTGAAGTGGGATTCAGGGCTTGGTAGTTTGTGCACTTGTGGGCCAGTGACTCACCTGGGCACTTATTTGTATGACTTGGTAGTCTTGGGTTTGGCTTGAACTGTGAGATGGGATGGTTTCTATAATTGGCAGCCTAACATTCATTCCCCATTTGGTCTCTTTGACTTTTTTTTCCCTCCAGTGGAGACATGAGTTAGGAACAGAAATGAAAGGATATACTTTCATAAGACTTTGTAAACCTTTGGATATGTACAATGTTGGTTTGGGGTTTAGGTGACAAAACTCTGTACAGAACTGGGAGAATTTTGCTTATATCTTCCCAGGCCCAACACTGCTCTGGCCCACCCAAATAGCCTCTCCAGAGGTCAGATCTCTGCCTTTGTGGCTGGACTGATGAACTGCTGAATTGACATCACTGAGCTCCAGGGCTGTGCTAGCCATGGTTTCTGAGACAAGGACTGGCATAACCTATGGCTCCCTTAGGACCATGAATGTTTGACTCTTTATGTATATACTTAGATTACACAGATAAAAAGCCAGAAAGAGATTTGCAGAATTGCTGATGTTATTAATAATAAACCTATCAAAGAATTCTATTGTGTTTCATGCTAACATTTGTTGTATTATTCTCCATTTACATTGTCAAATTGATTTTTTTGTGATCCCTTGTATCTTTACAGCAGCAATTTCCAATTTTTTTGTCCGTAAGTCACTAGTCCTATATGATGCTCCCTCAAAAATAATCCTGCTGATGAATGAGTTTTTGGGGTGCACTTCATATATTACCCTGATGGAGCATTTTAATGTGTGTTAGCATATTAAGTACCCAAGAAATCTTTGGTAAGAAAATAGTGGTTTTTGTTTTTGTTTTTGTTTTTTAATTTTCTGCTGTAAAAGTTTAATTTTAGTTAAGTTACATAATGAAATTTGGGCAATATAATGGGTTATTTAGAAATGAATATAGCTACTTGGATGAAGCATCCTTAAGTACTTGATTTAGGTTTATATTATGTGACATAACATAACATAATAATAATAAAAAAGAAAATAATGGTGAATTCGGAAGACCTGTAACTGGAGTACTAGAATAGTGTTCTTTTTTGATCCCCAATATCCAAAACTTATGTGACCAGATGCATTCCCCCAGCCATGTTTTTTCCTTCCTAAAACCATCTATTATCTGGAGGGGACTAATAGACACAGAATACCTTTGGGGAAACCCTGTCTTAGAGAAGTCAGTTGCTTGTGGACTTCAAAAGCAAGTCCTGGACCTCTGTTTTTGTGGTTAGAATGGCAAACAGACACATGAAAAGGTGCTCAACATCACTCGGCATCAGGGAAATCCAAATCAAAACCTCAATGAGATACCACCTCACACCAGTCAGAATGGCTAAAATTAACAAGTCAGGAAATGACAGATGTTGGCAGGGATGCGGAGAAAGGGGAACCCCCCTACACTGTTGGTGGGAATGCAGGCTAGTGCCGCCACTCTGGAAAACAGTATGGAGGTTCCTCAAAAAGTTGAAAATAGAGCTACCATACGACCCAGCAATTGCACTACTGGGTATTTACCCCAAAGATACAAATGTAGGGATCCGAAGGGGTACATGTACCCCGATGTTTATAGCAGCAATGTCCACGATAGCCAAACTGTGGAAAGAGCCAAGATGTCCATCGACAGATGAATGGATAAAGAAGAAGTGGTATATATATACAATGGAATATTATGCAGCCATCAAAAGGAATGAAATCTTGCCATTTGCAATGACGTGGATGGAACTGGAGGGTGTTATGCTGAGCGAAATAAGTCAATCAGAGAAAGACATGTACCATATGACCTCACTGATATGAGGAATTCTTTATCTCAGGAAACAAACTGAGTGTTGCTGGAGTGGTGGGGGGTGGGAGGGATGGGGTGGCTCAGTGATAGACATTGGGGAGGGTATGTGCTATGGTGAGCGCTGTGAATTGTGTAAGACTGTTGAATCACAGACCTGTACCTCTGAAACAAATAATACATTATATGTTAAAAAAAAGAAGAAGAAGAAGATAACAGGAAGGGAAAAATGAAGGTGGGGAAATCAGAGGGAGAGACGAACCATGAGAGACTATGGACTCTAAAAAACAAACTGAGGGTTCTAGAGGGGAGGGGGGTAGGGGGATGGGTTATCCTGGTGATGGGTATTAAAGAGGGCAGGTACTGAATGGAGCACTGGGTGTTATATGCAAACAATGACTCATGGAACACTACATCAAAAACTAATGATGTAATATATGCTGATTAACATAACATAATAATAAAAAAAATAAACATCTTCAGTTCATAAAAAAAAAAGAACTTCTAAGGAAGTGTAGTTCTTCCTATGGCCCCTGCTACTGTTGCCATTCATTTATTACATCTGCTGGGATTCAGGTGCAGGGCTGGGTCTTTCCAAGTATTTTCTGGAATCCTTACAATATCCCAACCAGGAGAGTATGAGGTATCTATTTACCAATGAGGAAACTGAAATACATGGAGGTTATATAATTTTCACAAAGTCCAAGTGAACCCAAGTCTGTCTGCCTATACACAGACTATGCAATGTTGTCTTTCAAACAACGCTCTTTTTTTTTTTTTTTTTTTGCAGCACAGGGTTACCCACAGGCAGGCAACCAGTAAATATACAAAGTCCTTTTTCATCATTTAAGATGACTAACTTTTCTCTCTCCTTGTCCTTTACTGTAATTCCTTGCTCAGTATTGCTTGCATGTGCAGTAGTAATGTGAGCAAGAAGGTACCTACAAATGATGGATTATGCATAGACTCCCTAAATAATGGGTTACAGGTGGGACACTAAGAGGTTATGTGTTCAGTTGCTGATATAGCATAAGAAAAGTGGGTAATGTTGGATCAGGAAAGGAGAGAAGTTAACATATGCTTCTTTCTGTGAATTTGCCAAATACCAACTCTGCCAAAATTGCCTCTTGTTCTCTCAACTCTTTCCTTTCCACCCCTGCTGATTCTGGCTCCAAACCTGCCCTTCCAACCATCTAAGGGGGCCTGAAAGTCATTCTGAGCGTCTCTGTCAGTGGTTTTGGAAGCCTACTTCCTTTAGGGCTGCAGTAAAAGCAGAGATTGGACTGCCAGAGGCAATTAATGGCCTCGTATCAGTTTTCTAGGTGCCAGTGTATTGGAAAATCCAATTTAAACAATTATACTGTACAAATCTAACTGTGAAACACTCCATTTATTTTAAAATAATTTTCTATACATTTTAGGAAAAATGTTATTATGCTCTCTTTAGAACAATTGTATGTAATGCAATTGTATTTTTATCTGAAGACTTATTTTTATTATATAAAATATTTATAAGTGTTATATAAAACATATCACATATTTTATATATTTTTGCATTATTATATATTATTATAATGTTACCTAAAGAATTAATTTATTTTATCTGAAAAAAAAAACTGGGCCCTGATCTCTTTTGGGGCTCTGCTGGATGATGTTTAGCCTCTCTTATTGATTAAAAGTCCTATGACTCTATGATTTTGTTGACAGTCTATGATTGATGAGGGAATACTCATGTGTATATAGAGACATTCTTCTCTTCTTGACCATGTTACTATGATTTGCACTTGTAATTATTATGTAGATCTGTGGGTGCTCCTCAAGGAGCAGGTGATATTCAATTGGTCAATCTATAGAAAGTACACATAGAATGTGTTCTTCATGGCCACCTTAAAATATTAAGTATTGCCAGATTTAGTTCACTGACAAAGATGCTGAGGTTGGGCGGCTGGGTGGCTCAGTCAGTTAAGCTTCTGCATTTGGCTCTGTTCATAGTCCTGGGTCCTGGGATCGAGTAACACATCAGCTCTGTGCTCAGCACAGAGTCTGCTTGAGATTCTCTCTCCCTCTCCTTCTGCCCCTCCCCCCATTTGTGCTCTCTCTCTAAACAAATAAATAAATAAATAAACTCTTAAAAAAAAAAGATGCTGAGGTTAAGAAAATACTCTCAAAAATGTATTCCAAAATGCATCATTAGAGATATTTGAAGTGCTCTCTCTAGTGTTTATGAAGTTACAAAATGTCAAATAATGCTCTAATTTCTCAGATGCTTTAAAGATATTCAACTTCAATGAAAACCAGTAACAAACAGAGCTGAAAACTAAACTGCAAGTCACCTACATTTTAATTTTAAAATGAATTTGCTTTTTATCCCACCTTCAAATTGCCTAAACCCTGACTAAAGTACAACACAAATTTTAATCTTGTAAAGAGTAGCAAGTCAAGAGGGAAAGCACTGCATTTATGGAAGACTCCCAGAAGTCGAAGGCAATTCTCAAGTTAAATAATAAGAAAGAAATTCAGTATAGCTATGAGCTTAGTTTTTATTTTGATTACCTTCTGAATCTGTTCTCTGAAGTCTTCATATTAATCTCTATTCATAAGGTCTACTTTATTTTTATTTTTAAAGATTTTATTTGACAGAGAGAGACACAGAGAGAGAGGGAACACAAGCAGGGGGAGTGGGTGAGAGAGAAGCAGACTTCCCCCAGAGCAGGGAGCCCGATGCGGGGCTTGATCCCAGGACCCTGGTATCATGACCTGAGCCAGAGGCAGATGCTTAAAGACTGAGACACCCAGGCACCCCTCATAAGGTCTACTTTAGAAAAAAGAGTGGTGCCTGGGTGGCTCAGTCGTTAAGCGTCTGCCTTCGGGTCGGGTCATGATCCCCGGGTCCTGGGATTGAGGTCCACATCAGGCTCCATCCTCAGCGGGAAGCCTGCTTCTCCCTCTCCCACTCCCCTCCCTGTTTGTGTTACCTCTTTCGCTGTCTTTCTCTGTCAAATAAATAAATAATTAAAAAAAAAGGAAAGAAAAAAGAATTCTCCTACAGCAGTGTATGGTGTTCTATGAAATCCATGTTGAAGGTAACATGGACAAGAGAACCCCTCCAGTTAGTTGAGCTACTTTTTCTTAGAAGGTGAGAATCTTCTGGAGGTCATGACTGACTACAAAGCAGCCATGTTATTTTTCTGAAAAGCCTGGGCATTCTCCCTCTACATTTCCTGGCATAGGGTTAATATAGGAAGTGGGAAGCTATGTGGCTGTAGGCCTTGAGGTAATTCCATCCCATGATGTGAATAGAATCAAATGTCCTAACCCATTTGAGTCACCCAGCTAGAAATAAAAAAGATAGGTATAGGAAAATTTACTTTATGCACATTATCTTTTTTTCCATATCTAAGACACAAATCTGTATAAATCCTGTTGGCATTTGGTTGAAAACAAGAAGGCAGATAACAGATATTTGCTTCCTATTTTGGAAGAGTAGCACCACATAGAAATCTCTAATTTTCTAGGAACTGGACTTATTTGGTTGTTCAGTCTCTACATTCAGAAGACTGGTTGCTTCTTGAGTAGCTAAATAGATATTTTCCAACTCAGCTTAGAAAACCAGGTTTATACCAGCATTATTCGATTAGTTTTAGGATGATCCTGGGGTTAGTCAAAGAGAAAAAATAAAATGTGTGCATGAAAGAGATCATATAAACTTTTAGAATAAATACTACAGGTTGCTCAACCTGTAAACATGGTCAAGCTTCCAATAAGAAAATGTCCATTCCTTAAAAAATTCTTAAAAATCTTATGCTTTACTAATACGTGTTTTAAGTCAACCATAGCAATTCCTCCCCATATCATTGCATTTGTTCCCAAACCAGTGTATGCTTATTGAAATTATCATTGTAAATAGCCAACTAAGATGTCTCAGCCTACTAAGATGTCTCTGCGTAGAGAGTTGCTACTTTCATAAAATTAAGTTGGATGTTTTGAAAAGAGTGTAACAAAGTGGTGGTCTATATTTTTTATGAATTAGCTGTGAGTGAGATTACAGTCTTCAGGGATAGAGGGAACATTCCTCAATTTCATATAAACCATCTATGAAAAGCCCACAGCAAATATCATTCTCAATGGGGAAAAGCTGAGAGTCTTTCCCTTAAGATCAGGAAAATGACAAGGATGCGCACTCTCACCACTATTTTTCCACATAGTACTAGAAGTCGTAGCAACAGCAATCAGACAACAAAAAGAAATAAAAGGTATTCAAATTGGCAAAGAAGAAGTCAAACTCTCTCTCTTTGCAGATGACATGATACTTTATGTCGGAAACCCAAAGGACTCCACTCTTAAACTACTAGAACTCATACAGTAATTCAGTAATGTGGCAGGATACAAAATCAATGCACAGAAATCAGTTGCTTTCCTATACACTAACAATATAACTATAGAAAGAGAAATTAGGGAATTGATTCCATTTACTATAGCACCAAAAACCATAAGATACCTCGGAATAAACCTAACCAAAGAGGTGAAGGATCTATACTCAAGAAACTACAGAACACTCATGAAAGAAATGGAAGAAGACACAAAAAGATGGAAAAACATTTGATGCTCATGGATTGGAAGAATAAACATTGTTAAAATCTCTGTGCTGCCCAGAGAAATCTACACTTTCAATGCCATCCCGATCAAAATACCAACAACATTTTTCAAAGTGTTGGAACAAACAATCCTAAAATTTGTGTGGAATCAGAAAAGACCCCGAATCACCAAGGAAATGTTGAAAAAGAAAAACAAAGCTAGGGGCATCACGTTTCCTGATTTCAAGCTATATTACAAAGGTGTGATCACCAAGACAGCATGGTACTGGCACAAAAACAGACACATAGATCAATGGAACAAAATAGAGAGCCCAGATATGGACCCTCAACTCTATGGTCAAATAATCTTTGACAAAGCAGAAAAAAATATCCAATGGAAAAAAGACAGTCTCTTCAATAAATGGTGCTGGGAAAATTGGACAGCTATATACAGAAGAAGGAAACTCAACCATTCTCTTACACCATACACAAAGATAAACTCTAAATGGACGAAAGACCTCAGTGTGAGACAGGAATCCATCAAACTCCTAGAGGAGAACATAGGCAGTAACCCCTTCGACATCGGCCACAGAAACTTCTTTCAAGACACGTCGCCAAAGGCAAGGGAAACAAAAGCGAAAATGAACTTTTGGGACTTCATCAAGATAAAAAGCTTCTGCACAGCAAAGGAAACAGTCAACAAAACAAAGAGGCAACCCGCGGAATGGGAGAAGATATTTACAAATGACACTACAGATAAAGGGCTGATATCCAAGATCTATAAAGAACTTCTCAAACTCAACACCCAAAAAACAAATAATCAAGTCAAAAAATGGGCAGAAGACATGAACAGACACTTCTCCAAAGAAGACATACAAATGGCTAACAGACACATGAAAAATTGTTCATCGTCATTAGCCCTCAGGGAAATTCAAATCAAAACCACATTGAGATATTACCTTACACCAGTTAGAATGGCAAAAATTGACAAGGCAAGAAACAACAGATGTTGGAGAGGTTGTGGGAAAAGGGGAACCCTCTTACACTGTTGGTGGGAATGCAAGTTGAAACAGCCACTCTGGAAAACAGTATGGAGGTTCCTCAAGATGTTAAAAATAGACCTACCCTATGACCAGCAATTGCACTACTGGGCATTTACCCCAAAGACACAGATGTAGTGAAAAGAAGGGCCACATGCACCCCAATGTTCATAGTAGCAATGTCCGTAATAGCCAAACTGTGGTACGAGCTGAGATGCCTTTCAACAGACGAATGGATAAAGAAGATGTGGTCCCTTATACAATGGAATATTAGCCATCAACAAGGATGGAACTGGAGGAGATTATGCTAAGTGAAATAAGTCATGCAGAGAAAGTAAATTATCATATGGTTTCACTTATTTGTGGAACATAAGGAATAGCATGGAGGACATTAGGAGAAGGAAGGGAAAAATGAAGGGGGATTGGAAATCAGAGGGGGAGACAAACCATGAGAGACTATGGACTCCAGGAAACAAACTGAGGGTTTTAGATGGGAGGGGGGTGGGGGGATGGGTTAGCCTGGTGATGGGTATTAAGGAGGGCATTATTGCATGGAATCCTGGGTGTTATACACAAACAATGAATCATGGAACAGTATTCAAAAACTAATGATGTATTGTATGGTGACTAACATAACATAATAAAAAAATGAAGATTGGAACAAATAGTGTAAGATAATTAAAAAATATAGAGACAGTATTCATTTAGTCTAATTTCCAGAGTATTTTTTATTTATTTTTCCACTCAAAAAAAAAAAAAAAGAAATCTTTGATGATGGCTTGTAGGTAGTTTATACAAGAAAGACATTGCAAAACTCCAAAATGCAGATCCATACACAAAGAAAATGTCTTATCCTTACATCAAAGACTGACAGAAATGTATATTTGCATCTTTTCTTTTAAAGTATAATGTTAAGGTATGACTGTATCATTGTTTTATGATTTCCAGACTTAACTGTTTTTCCTCAGAGTTCTACTACCAGCCTGAGTTGTAGCAGACATGTGGGATTCCATTGAAGCACTTACCTCTAAGGTAGCAATTCATAACATTCTTGGTCTCAAGATCTGCTTACACCCATACAAATTATTGAGTACCCCAGAAAACTCATATTAATTTATCATATTAGAAACTTAAAATGAGAAACTCTAAAATCTCTCTATATAAATTAAATTTAAAACTAACATAAATGACATACTTTTTAATGAAAAATTACTATATTTTCTAAAACAAAGAAAAAATTTAGAACAGTGACACTGTTTTACACTTTTGAAATCTCTTTACTATCTTTTATCTTTTTTTTTTTAAGATTTTATTTATTTATTTATTTGAGACAGAGAGAATGAGAGAGAGAGAGCACATGAGAGGGGGGAGGGTCAGAGGGAGAAGCAGACTCCCTGCCGAGCAGGGAGCCCGATGCGGGACTCGATCCCGGGACTCCAGGATCATGACCTGAGCCGAAGGCAGTCGCTTAACCAACTGAGCCACCCAGGCGCCCTATCTTTTATCTTTTTAATAGTAAAGGACAGCTGATTCATACCTGCTTCTGCATTCAATTCAGTGCTATGTTGTTTTGATTGAGGTATATGAGGAAAATCTGGCCTCACACAGACATATAATTAGAAAAGGGAGGAGTATTTTAATAGTCTTTTAAGATAGGTGTGAGTATTTTTCTTTGATGCCATGACAAAACTGAACAAGTAGTAGTTTCTTAAAGGCCAGTTACATTGTATAATCTAAAGCATATCAGTAAACTTTTCATTCTTGATTACATTAAAGTCTACCGGTCTAGCTTGCACTTTGAATGGATCTTTTAACCCTAAATGATTTTGAAACATTATGCATGGCCTCCCTGAGCTATGTAGGGCTTCCAAATGTTGACACGTTGTGTTCCATGATAACACAGGAAATCCAGATTTGTTAATATTACTACTGATCTCATCTAAAAAGCTTTTAAATTGTGGGAAGATGTCACATTCACTATGATAAACACAGTTTTCCAATTTTCTAATTTTTGCTTGAAAGCTCTTTTTCATTGGAAACAAATATACTCAGTTGTTTTCCTTGACATTACATCCTTACTTTGTTTATTTATTTATTTTTTTAAAAGATTTTATTTATTTATTTGAGAGAGAGATTGAGATAGAGAGAGCATGAGAGGGGGGAGGGTCAGAGGGAGAAGCAGACTCCCCGCTGAGCAGGGAGCCCAATGTGGGACTCGATCCCAGGACTCCAGGATCATGACCTGAGCCGAAGGCAGTCGCTTAACCAACTGAGCCACCCAGGGGCCCACTTTGTTTATTTTTAAGAAAATGTTGGCCAGATATCCATTTGAATGATCATAGTTGATCTGTCAATCATTCTTTCAAGTGCTATAAAAAATGTCATTCCAAGAAAATAGCAGTTGGGGCAGCTCATGACTTAGACAACTGTGTGTGCCTTTTCCTTGAGACAACTATCCTCTTCCATATACAGCAGAAGTGCTTTAAGAGAATTTGTCTCACAAATTATGAAAATGATGTATACTCCAGGGTCAAGATTTAATAGAATTAAACATTTTTACTCCTTTATCAAAAATATTCTTGTGTGAAACTGGGTTTTTTGGGGCAACTTCCAGTGTTTGGTGATGAAGAATACAATGACTGCCCATACAGTGTGGTGCCACTGCAGTAATTTGTTTTTGCTCAGATACCAGTTTTACCTCCCATTGCTTTTGTACCAAGAGTGCGCATGTCAACATAGTGAGAAAAGCAAGTGATGTCACCATAGTACTATAAAAATTTATATGAAGATCAGAAAGGAAAATCATAAAAAATATAAAATGTAATAAAATTATTACAAGATATTAAAATGAAATAATAAAACATGAAAGTGCCCTGGAGAAATCCCAGGGATCCATGGGCCACACTTTTAGAACCTCTGTTCTGAGGGTCACTGGAAGTGTTAAATCAGTTAATACATACAATGCATGTAGTGCAAAGTACATGAAGGACACAGGAGCCCTTGATTACCTTTACCAACCTCTCTGATGCTGATGCAGCACCAAAAATTCCTCAACCTCACAGATGTGTCTGGATTCTATAGAAGGGAGTCTGGCTGTTAGTTTAGATTTCGCTGGGGAGAACACAGAGTAAGAATTAACATCAAAATAAGACACAACCAGTTATATTTGAGCTCAGGGTCTTAAGTATCAAGTTTACTTCATTCTAGTAGCTATTATCACAATGGAAACCTGTCAGGCCAGAGCACATATTAAGAATGTCTTGGCCATTGGGGTGCAGACATTTTAATGCTAACTGCTCCTGGCTCTGACCACTACTTTGTCTACTCGCCCAAGGGGCTGCCAGAACCTGAGAAAGCAGCCACACATACACATACACTGATTTGAAGCAAATAGGCAATTTGCCCTTTATGATAAGTAATAATTAAATTTCCTTCTGGGAAGACCAAGAATGATCACATTCCTCCTAAGGACACTGAAGGTTTGCTTTCTTTGAGATGTTTTTGAGAGGAAAGTAAATTATGTTGAGCAGGGTTATGTCCAGAATGGCAGCTCCTTACAAGGGGCCTCATTTTATATTTTATTTTTAAAATATTTTATTTATTTATTTGAGAGAGATATAGTGAGTGGGGGGTATTACTAGAGGGGGAGGGAGGGGGAGGAGGGAAAAATTGTCAAGCAGACTCTGAGCTAAATACGGAGCCCAATGGGGCTTGATCTCATGACCTTGAGAACATGACCTGAGCCAAAACCAAGAGTAGGATGCTTAACTTATGAGCCGCCCAGGTGCCCCAAGGGGCCTCATTTTAAATGTTTCTTTGGATTCAGATAGCTTCTATGAGACATGGGATTATGCATGTGCTTGTGTGCGTATAGTGTGCTAGGCACTCCACTATTTCTCTTGATGAATTTTGGGAAGACAAGAAAAGAATTAACTCTGTTCTACTTACCTTATGTTTTGTTAAAGGAGAATATGCACAAAGAAGAACAAGCCAGCCTGAGTCCTTAGTAATGTGTACTTAGCCTGTTTCTTCTTCAGGATGTCAGCAGTTTCTTTCCTTTCCTGAAGGAGCTAAGGAGCACTCACAAATAATTGGATCCAGAGAAGATTTATGCTTTTAAAGTAACATTCTTTTATCTTTTAGTCATCTGTCTGATTTCAGATATACAAACAATATTAGATCATCTCTTAAAGTAAAGGCTTGACTATTGCAGGTTTGGGAAAAGACTGAAATATCGCATACTCTTAAACATGTTGACACAATATGTAGCTTAGAAATATGAACTAGCATTAGAATACAGTTTTTAAAAAAATTTTTATTATGTTATGCTAGTCACCATACAATACATCATTAGTTTTTGATATGGTGATCCACGATCCATTGTTTTCGTATAACACCCAGTGCTCCATGCAGTACGTGCCCTCCTTAATACCCATCACCGGGCTAACCAATCGCCCCTCCCCCCTCCCCTCTAAAACCCTGTTTGTTTCTCAGAGTCCATAGTCTCTTATGGTTCATCTCTCCCTCCAATTCCCCCGCCCATGTTTCCCTTCCTTCTCTTAATGTCCTCCATGTTATTCCTTATGTTCCACAAGTAAGTGAAACCCTATGGTAATTGACTTTCTCTACTTGACTTATTTCACTTAGCATAATCTTCTCCAGTCCCATCCATGTTGATGTAAAAGTTGGGTATTCATCCTTTCTGATGGCTGAGTAATATTCCATTGTATATATGGACCACATCTTCTTTATCCATTCATCTGTTGAAGGGCATCTCGGCTCTTTCCACAGTTTGGCTATTGCGGACATTGCTGCTATGAACATTGGGGTGCATATGGCCCTTCTTTTCACTACATCTGTGTCTTTGGGGTAAATACCCAGGAGTGCAATTGCTGGGTCATAGGGTAGCTCTATTTTTAAATTTTTGAGGAACCTCCACACTGTTTTCCAAAGTGGCT
>NC_058416.1:62890778-62929923 GCF_002201575.2 Neomonachus schauinslandi
ATTTGTGACCCAGTATATGGTCTATTCTGGAGAAAGTTCCATGTGTGCTCGAGAAGAATGAGTATTCTGTTGTTTTAGGGTGGAATGTTCTGTAAATATCTATGAGGTCCATCTGGTCCAATGTATCATTCAAAGCTCTTGTTTCCTTGTTGATTTTCTGCTTAGATGATCTGTCCATTGCTGAGAGTGGAGTATTGAGGTCTCCTACAATTAACGTATTGTTATCAATAGACTCTTTATTTTGGTTGACAGTTGGCTTATGTAGATGGCTGCTCCCATGTTGGGGGCATAGATATTTATAATTGTTAGATCTTCTTGTTGGATAGACCCTTTAAGAATGATATAGTGTCCGGGCGCCTGGGTGGCTCAGTCGGTTAAGCGACTGCCTTCGGCTCAGGTCATGATCCCAGGGTCCTGGGATCGAGCCCCACATCGGGCTCCCTGCTCAGCAGGGGGCCTGCTTCTCCCCCTCCCTCTGCTTCTCCCCCTGCTCATATTCTCTCTATCTCTGTGTCTCGAATGAATAAATAAAAAAATCTTTAAAAAAAAAAAAAGAATGATATAGTGTCCTTCTGTGTCTCTAATTACAGACTTTAGTTTAAAATCTAATTTTTCTGATATAAGAATTGCTACTCCAGCTTTCTTTTGAGGTCCACTGGCATGGAAGATAGATTTCCATCCCTTCACTTTCAGTCTGGATGTATCTTTAGGTTCAAAATGAGTTTCTTTAGGCTACATATGGATGGGTCCTGTCTTTTTATCCAATCTGCAACCCTGTGCTGTTTTATGCGAGCATTTAGGCCATTCACATTGAGAGTGATTATTGAAAGATATGAATTAATTGTCATCATGTTGCCTGTGAAGACGTTGTTTTTATAGATTGTCCCTGTAAATTTCTGTTGTAGATCACTCTTGGGGTCTTTCTCCTTTTATAGAACCCCCCTTAATATTTCTTGCAGGGTCAGCTTAGTAGTCACATATTCTTTCAACTTCTGCCGGTCGTGGAAGCTCTGCATCTCTCCATCCATTCTAAATGAAAGCCTTGCCAGATAAAGTATTCTTGGCGTCATATTCTTCTCATTTAGTACCCTGAATATGTCTTGCCAGGCCTTTCTGGCTTGCCAGGTCTCTGTGGATAGGTCTGACGTTATTCTGATGTTCCTCCCTCTGTACGTAAGGAATCTCTTCCCCCTAATTGCCCTTAAGATGGTTTCCTTGTTTCTAAGATTTGCAAGTTTTACTATTACATGCCGGGGTGTTGGCCTGTTTTCCTTGATCTTGGGAGGGGTCCTCTCTGCCTCTAGGACTGGAATGTTTGTTTCATTCCCCAGATTAGGGAAGTTGTCAGCTACGATTTGCTCAAATACATCTTCTAGCCCTCTCTCTCTCTCCACTCCCTCCGGGATTCCAATGATTCTGACATTGGAACGCCTCATGGTGTCACTTATTTTTCTGATTCTATTTTCATGGATTCTGAGTTGTTTTTCCCTGGCCTCCTCTTTTCCCTTTTTATCTATTATACTGTCTTCCAGATCGCTTATTCTCTCTTTTGTCTCAGTTACCCTAGCTGTTAGATTATCTAGATTGGATTGGATCTCATTGATAGCATTTTTAAGTTCTGCCAATTCAGCTTTCATTTCTGCCCTTAGAGACTCTATGTTGCCATTAATTGATTTCTCCATTCTAGCCATTGTCTTCACAATTGCTAGCCTGAATTCCATCTCTGACATCTTGGTTATATCTGCATCCATTTGTAAATCTGCAGCATAAGTCATAATCTCTGAGTCTTTTCTATTTTGGGGGTTCCTCCTCCTAGTCATTCTGTTGATGGGTGTTTGAGGGAATGGATAGAGTCCAAATTATTGACCAGAACCCAAGCACGATGCACCTGTTTTCTTGGGACCTTAGGGTTGCTGGCCTCTTGTTTTCCCAGTGTGTCTTCTGCGGGAGGGGCCTGCCACGCTGTTACTCAGGCAACCCTGTTTGGGCGGAGTTGCCCTGCGCCCCTGTGGTAGGGTATGGGCTCAGTGGGAATCAGTCTTTGGGGCTTTTGTTCTCTGGCACCTTTCCCTGGTGGCTTTCTGCGTCTCTTCTGTGAGTCAGAGCAGAAGAGACCATTCCCAACCTTCTGCCTCAGAGCAGAGAGACCTCAGTCTGTTCTTCAGTGAGCTCTCCAGGCCACACCGTCTCCATTTCTGTCCGTGCTGCTATAAACTGCAGCGTCCTGGGTTGTGCGCCCCTCCGCAGTGCTCCCAGTCCTGCCTCCAGGTCGGGGCACGTCTCTGCCCTTTGTGCTTCTAAAACCAACAGTCGGTCCCAGTTCGCACGCATGCGTGCGACTCCGCCGCTTGGGGTCCCGTCCCAGGGACTGCAGTTCCACCGTGCGCGACTCTGCCACTAGGCGTTTCCACCCGGAGGTTGCCGTTCACTGGTGGGACCCCAGCGCACCGGGTTTCCCTCTCGGAGGCTGCAGTTTGCGTGCGTGCGACTGTCGCTCCGGGTTTCTGTCCAGGCGGCTGCAGATCGTGGGCGTGGGACCCCGCTGGTCCGGTTTTCAACTCCAGGGGGCTGCCCTAAAGTCCTTTCCCAATGCTACCGGTCTGCGAGCCTGTGTCCGTCCGCAGCGCGTGAGGCTGACGCTCACCGGCGGTGTAGGATCCCCATGTCCAGGCACCCTCCCACTGCTGTTTATCCTCCGATATCTGCCCGCAGGATCACGGCTCTCCGCTTCGTACGTCAAAACCAACTGCCTGTGATATTCTGTTTGTAGTGATCCAGATCTTCTTACATCTCAGGCTGGTTTCGTGGGTGCTCAGAGTGGTCTGGTAGATATCCAGCTCAATTCTGGGGACCAGTTGAAATAGGGTCCGCCTCCTAGAATACAGTTTAATAAAAACTTTAGAATAACACATATATGCGTGAAAAATACAACTTAAATTATAATTCCCAATGTAAATGCTGTTTTCAAACACGGTTAAATGTTTCACTGCAAAATGTGAATGTCTTCATTTGATAATTGCTAAGACTCCTTATAGCTCAAAAATTCTAAGGCTTCTTTGGTTTCAATCACAGTTCATAGATGATTTGGGGATAATGATGTTACTTGCAATTTCCTCTCTATGCAATTTTCTCTGTGTGCAGTGTTCATGTGATTTTGAAGATGAGCTGACTTTGGTGTCTGTCATCCCAGTGGAGTTCCTAGCAACATGGGATGTGGTTCTTCTGTGGATTCTGTCAGTGCTCATGTCCTGCCAACAACCATGACAAGGTTGCCTGTGTGGTCTTCATGGTGACAGAAAGAACTGAGGAAAAGGAATGAACCTGCTTAGCTGCTTCCTGTATTCAGCTGTGTTGATGATTTATGGACTAAATTGAATAATTGCCAGAGCTTACCCAACTCCTCTTCATTCCTTTATGAGTTTCATGGAAACATTCTTCTAACACATTGTGTTTTGTTATTCAATTCTATGCTTTCTGGGAAGTATGTAAGAATACTTTTTTTTTTTTTTAATCTCTTATGCATTCAGGGTTCATTTACATTTTCTTTATTTAAATTCAAGTTAGTTAACATATAGTGCAGTATTGGTTTTAGGAGTAGAATTTAGTGATTCATCACTTACATATAACACCCAGTGTTCATCCCAACAAGTGCCCTCCCTAATGCCCATCACCCATTTAGCCCATCTCCCTACACAACTCCCGTCCAGCAACCCTCAGTTTGTTCTCTATAGTTAAGAATATCTTACAGTTTGCCTCCCTGTTTTTCTTATTTTATTTTTCCTTCCCTTCCCTGTGTTCATCTGTTTTATTTCTTAAATTCCACTTATGAGTGAAATCATATGATATTCATCTTTCTCTGAATCACTTATTTCACTTAGCATAATATCCTCTAGTTCCATCCACGTCATTGCAAATGGCAAGATTTCATTCTTTTTGATGGCTGAGTAATATTCCATTGTATATTTACACCACTACTACTTTATCCATTCATCTGTTAATGGACATCTGGGCTCTTTCCCTATTTTGGCTATTACAGACATCGCTGCTATAAACTTTGGGGCACATGTGCCCCTTCAAATCACTATGTTTGTATCCTTTGGATAAATACCTAGTAGTGTAATTGCTGGGTTTTAGGGTAGTTCTATTTTTAACTTTTTGAGGAACTCCATATTGTTTTCCAGAGTGGCTGTACCAGTTTGCATTCCCACCAACAGTGCAAAAACATTCCCCTTTCTCTGCATCCTCACCAACCTCTGTCATTTCCTGACTCGTTAATTTTAGCCATTCTGACTGGTGAGAGGTGGTATCTCATTGTGGTTTTGATTTGTATTTCCCTGTTGCTGAATGATGTTGAGCATTTTTCATGTGTCTGTTGGCCATTTGTATGTCTTCTTTGGAGAAATGTCTGTTCATGTCTTCCACCCGTTTCTTAACTGGATTATTTATTTTATGGGTGTTGATTTTGATCAGTTTTTATAGATTCTGGATTCTGAGTTTTTATAGATTCTGGACTAGCCCTTTATCCAATATGTCATTTGCAAATATCTTCTCCCATTCTATCAGTTGCCTTTTAGTTTTGTTGATTGTTTCTTTCACTGTGCAGAGGTTTTTTATCTTTATGAGTTCCCAATAGTTCATTTTTGCTTTTTTTTTCCCTTGCCTCTGGAAATGTGTCTAGCAAGAAGTTGCCATGGCTGATATCAAAGAGGTTGCTGCCTGTTTTCTCCTGTAGGATTTTGATGGTTTCCTGTCTTAAATTTAGGTCTTTCATCCATTTTGAATTTATTTTTGTGTATGGTCTAAGAAAGTGGTCCAGTTTCATTCTTCTGCATGTAGCTGTCTAGTTTTCCCAACAGCCTTTGTTGAAGAGACTGTCTTTTTTCCATTGGATATTCTTTCCTGATTTATTGAAGATTAGTTGACCATATAGTTGTGAGTCAATTTCTGGGTTCTCTACCCTGTTCCATTGATCTATGTGTCTGTTTTTGTGCCAGTACCATACTGTTTTGATGACTACAGCTTTGCAATACAGCTTGTATTGATGCCTCCCACTTTGCTTTTCTTTTTCAACATTACTTTGGCTATTCAGGGACTATTCAGGGACTTTTCTGGTTCCATGCACATTTTAGGATTGTTTGTTCTAGTTCTGTGAAAATTGCTGGTGTTATTTTGATCAGGATTGCATTGAATGTGTAGATTGCTTTGGGTAATACAGACAGTTTAACATTTGTTCTTCCAATCTATGAGCAAGGAATGTTTTCCACTTCTTTGTGTTTTCTTCAGTTTCTTTCATAAGTGTTCTATAATTTTCAGTGTACAGATTTTTACCTCTTTAACCAAAGAGGTTTATTACTAGGTATCTTATAATTTTTGGTGTAATTATAAATGAGATCAATTCCTTGATTTCTCTTTCTGCTGCTTCATTATTGGTGTATAGAAATGCAACAGATTTCTGTACATTAATTTTATATCCTGTGACTTTGCTGAATTCATGTATCAGTTCTAGCAATTTTTTGGTGGAGTGTCTTGGGTTTTCTACATAGAGTATTATGTCATCTGTGAAGAGTGAAAGTTTTGCTTCTTTCTTGCTGATTTGGATGCCTTATATTTCTTTTTGTTGTCTGATTGCTGAGGCTAGGACTTCCCATACTATGTTGAACAACAGTGGTGAGATTGAACATCCCTGTCATGTTCCTGATCTTAGTGGAAAAGCTCTCAGTTTATCCCTATTGAAGGTGTTATTAGCTGTGCATCTCTCAGATATGGCCTTTATGATGTTGAGGTATGTTCCTTCTATCCCACTTTCTTGAGGGTTTTTATCAAGAAAGGATGCTGTATTTTGTCTAATGCTTTTTCTGCATCTATTGAGAGGATCATATGGTTCTTATCCTTTCTTTTATTAATGTGGTGTATCATGTTGATTGATTTGTGGGTATTGAACCACCCCTGCAGCCCCATGAATAAATCCCACTTGATCGTGGTGAATGATTCTTTTAATGTACTATTGGATTTGATTTTGCTAGTATTTGGTTGAGGATTTTTGCATCCATGTTCGTCAGGGATATTGGCCTGCAATTTCCTTTTTTGGTGGGGTCTTTGTCTGGTTTTGGAATCAAGGTAATGCTGGCCTTATAGAATGAGTTTGGTAGTTTTCCTTCCATTTCTATTTTTTAATACAGTTTGAGAAGAATAGGTATTTACTCTTCTTTATTTTTTTTTTTTAAAGATTTTATTTATCTTTTGAGAGAGAGAGAGACAGCGAGAGAGGGAACACAAGCAGGGGCAGTGGGAGAGGGAGAAGCAGGCTTCCCGCTGAGCAGGGAGCCCGACGCAGGGCTCGATTCCAGGACCCTGGGGTCATGACCTGAGCCAAAGGCAGATGCTTAACAACTGAGCCACCCAGGCACTCCTTAACTCTTCTTTAAATGTTTGGCAGGATTCCCCTGGGAAGCCATGTGGCCCTGGACTTTTGTTTGTTGGGAGGTTTTTGATTACTCCTTCAATTTTTTCTCCGGTTATGGGTCTGTTCAAATTTTCTATTTCTTTCTGTTTCAGTTTTGGTAGTTTATGTTTCTAGGAATTTCTCCACTTCTTTCAGATTGCTTAACTTGCTGGCATATAATTGCTCATAATATTCTCTTATAATTGTATTTCTTTGGTTTTGGTTGTGATCTCTCCTCTTTCATTCATAATTTTATTTAGTTGTGTCCTTTCTCTTTTCTTTTTGATAAGTCTGCCTAGGGATTTATCAATTTTGTTAATTCTTTCAAGGAATCAGCTCCTAGTTTTTTCGATCTGTTCTACTGTTTTTTTAAATTTCTATATCATTTATTTCTGCTCTAAACATAATTATATCCCTTCTTCTGCTGGTTTTAGGCTTTATTTGCTGTTCTTTTTCCAGCTTCTTTAGGTGTAAGGTTAGGTTGTGTATTTGAGACTTTCCTTGCTTCTTGAGGAAGGCCTGTATTGCTATGTACTTCCTCTTATGACTGCCTCTACTGCATCCCAAAGGTTTTGAACTGTTGTATTTTCATTTTCATTTGCTTCCATGTATTTTTAAATTTTTTCTTTAATTTCCTAGTTAACCCATTCATTCTTTAGTTGGATGTTCTTTAATTTCCATGTATTTGTGGCCTTTCCAGTTTTTTTCTTGTGGTTGACTTCAAGTTTCAGAGCATTGTGGCCTGAAAAATATGCCTCATATGATCTCAATCTTTGTGTACTGGTTGAGGCCTGATTTCTGACTCAGTATGTGATCTATTCTGGAGAATGTTCCATGTGCATTCAAAAAGAATAGATACTCTACAGCTTTGGGATGAAATGTTCTGAGTATATCTGTTATTCCATCTGGTCCAGTGCATCATTCAAAGCCATTGTTTCCTTGATGGTCTTCTGCTTAGATGATCTGTCCATTGCTGTGAGTTGAGTGCTAAAGTCTCCTACTATAACTGTATTATTATCAATGAGTTTCTTTTTTTAATTTATTTTTTTAAAGATTTTATTTATTTGACAGAGAGAGCGAGAGAGCGAGAGAGGGATTACAAGCAGAGGGAGTAGGAGAGGGAGAAGCAGGCTTCCTGCTGATCAGAGAGCCTGATGTGGGGCTCAATCCCAGGACCCTGGGATCATGACTTGAGCCAAAGGCAGACACTTAATGACTGAGCCACCCAGGTGCCCCTATCAATGAGTTTCTTTAAGTTTGTTATTAATTGATTTATATATTTGGCTGCTCCCAAGTTGGGGGTATAAATATTTACAATTGTTAGATCTTCTTGTTGTATAGACCCCTTTATTATGATATAGTGCCCTTTTTCATCTCATTACAATCTTTGATTTAAAATCTAGTTTGTCGGGCGCCTGGGTGGCTCAGTTGGTTAAGCGACTGCCTTCGGCTCAGGTCGTGATCCTGGAGTCCCGGGATCGAGTCCCGCATCGGGCTCCCTGCTTGGCGGGGAGTCTGCTTCTCCCTCTGACCCTCCTCCCTCTCATGCTGTCTCTCATTCTCTCTCTCTCAAATAAATAAATAAAATCTTTAAAAAAAATAAAATAAAATAAAATCTAGTTTGTCTGATATAACTATGGCTACTCCAGCTTTCTTTTGATGTCCATTAGCATGATAGATGGTTCTCCACTCCCTCACATTCAATATGGAGGTGTCTTGGGTATAAAACGTGTCTCTTATAAGCAGCATATTGATGGGCCTTGTTTTTTTTTATTCATTCTGATAACCTATATCTTTTGATTGGAGCATTTAGTCCATTTACATTCAGAGTAATTGTTGATAGATATGAATTTAGTGTCATTGTATTACCTGTAAAGTCACTATTCCTATAGATTGTCTCTGTTCCTTTCTAGTCTTTGTTGCTTTTGGTCTCTCTTTCCCACTCAGAGTCCCCTTTAATGTTTCTTACAGAGCTGATTTAGTGTTCATGAAGTCCTTTAGTTTTTGCTTGCCTTGGAAGCTCTTTATCTCTCCTTCTATTCTGAAATACACTTTGCTGGATATGATATTCTTGGCTGCATATTTTTCCCATTTAGCATGTTGAATATATCATTCCACTTTCTTCTGGCCTGCCAAGTTTCTGTGGACAGATCTGCTTCTGACCTTATCTGTCTACTCTATAAGTTAAGGGCTTTTTGTCCTAGCTGCTTTCCAAATTCTCTCTTTGTCTTTGTATTTTGCAAATTTCACTATATGTGTTGGTATTGACCTGTTTTTGTTAATTTTGAGGGGGCTTCTCTGTGCCTCTTGGACTTGAACGCCTGTTTCCTTCCCCAGATTAAGGAAGTTGTCAGCTATAATTTGTTCAAAAATACCTTTTGCCCCCCTTTTCTATTCTTCTTCTGGGACTCCTATAATAGGGATATTATTGTGCTTTGTGGAATTGCTGAGTTCCTTAAGTCTGTATTCATGATCTAATAGTTTTCTTGTCCTCTTCTTTTTAGCTTCATTATTTTCCATGATTTTATTTTCTATATCACCTATTCTCTTCTCTGTTTCTTTCAACCTCATTGTGACTGCATCCAGTCAGTTTTGCATTTCAGTTACAGCATTTTTTTATTTTGGCCTGACTAGTTTTTAGGTCTTTTATTTCTACAGCAAGGGTTTCTCTGGTGTCTCCCATGCTTCTTTCAAGCCCAGCTAGTATTCTTATGACTGTTGTTCTAAAGCCTCATTCAGATATATTGCTTATGTCTGTTTTGAGCAAATCCCTGGCTGTGATTTCTTCTTGATCTTTCTTTTGGGGAGAATTCCTCTATCTTGTCATTATGTTTAATTTTCTGTTTTTTTTTGTGTTATGAAAGCTTATGTTTCCCGCTCCTGAGAGTAATACTATATTAAGAAGGGGTCATACACTGTCCAGGGCCTGGTGCTTCAGGAAGTGTTTATGGTGTATGCTGTGCACCCTGCTGTTGTGTTTTGGCTACTCTTTCCCATAGGTCAGTCCTCTGCAGAGTTCCTCCTTGTTTGCAGTGGAGAGTATCTGGACATTTAACTAGGTGTGCTTTGATTTGTTTGTTAAGATAAGCCTGATTTTTTTTTTTTTTAAAAAGAAGTCTGATCTAAAAAAACAAGAAAAGGAAACAAACAAACCAACAAATGAACAAAAAACTATAAGCCTTATTCCAAAGAAAAAAGAAAAGAAAAGAAAAAAAAAAAAGAATGCCTTGTCCTATTTCCACCAAAACTGAAGCTGATGCTTTGGAGCACTCTATGATCAGTAGACTTGGCACATGCAGGGGGCCTGTGTTGGTCTTCTGAGGGAGAGGCCCGCTGCACTGGCTCACAGTCAGACCTGCCCTAGTAAAGGTGCCCCTATCAGGTGCAGGGGAATGGGGTTTGGTGTAAGAAACTCCAGCCTCCGCTGGAGGTGCTGTGTTTCTCTCTGAAGTCTGACTGTCCTGGAGGTTGGGAGGAGAGGGGGCACATGGAAGATGGTGTCACCCTGCCCTTTCATTCCTGGGGAGGGGAACTTTTGGCCACTGCTGTTCAGGAGGCCCTCACAGAAAAACAAAGAATCTCTCCTCCTGTGTCCCAGGCTTTCATCAGTTTCTGCCCTCAACCTGTCTATGCCCAGGCCGTGGGCACGCCTGGTACCACAGTTCTGTGTTTTATTTTTGGCTGGTGGCTGGGATTCAAAACTCCAAATCTTAAAGGACCCAGTAAGGTGTGGACCTACTCCCCTCTTCTGGAGGAGAACCTCACAGTGCTGCTCCCAACCCCCATTCTGTCCCAGTAAAGTACAGGTGCCTAGAGTCTATGGTGAAGCACAGTGAACAGCTTTGACCAGGTTATCTGCCCTCTGTGTGTGCCTCTGTCCCCTGCTGTTGAACGGCTGCTCAATGGCACCCAGTGGGCCTTTTGTCTTGGAGAGGAAATATACTCTCTTCCAAATGTGCTCCAGGAAGGGGAATGTTCTCTTCCCCTGTGACCTAGGGGATTCCCACACCATGGCATCTTGCACAAACCCTACATGCTGCTCTTTCTCTTACTCTTTTCCTCTCTCCCTGACTTCTCTCCACTGAAAGGGCTCCCAGCCCTCTGCAGCACCCAAGCTTTTCTCTCCCCCAATTCACATCTTGGAACCTCACATCTGCCATGTTCTTTCCCTCTAGTTGTGTAGATTGTTTTCTTAATCCTCAGATTGATTTCCTAGTTGTTCAAAATGATTTGAAGCAAGCCCAGGGTCCCCCTACAACTCTGCCATCTTAACTCCTCTTCCTCATTTACATTTTTTAAGGAATACTTTTCCTACAGTTTCCTAGTTTGTTAATTCTGAGAATTCTCCTATAATCCTTATTTTGGACCCAGTCAGCATAGAGGAAATAATATGTTATCTTTCATATAAATAGGTCATTTTAGTTGTTGTTTAGAAATTATTTCCTGTTATTTTATGCTACAGTATGTAGTGTGGGTTTTGCATTGCATAAAAACTACTGTTATTAAAATTAATTTAGTCTTATTTCTCTTTTAGAATGGGCTATCTAAAGATTTCTGACAAATATTCATTTGAAAACAAAACAGAACAAAACAAACAACTATTTTTCTGTTTCCATGCTACACCCTAGAGAACAACACAGCTACTGTTTTGTCCCATGACAAATATACTGTAAGCAGTATATATATATGTATATATATATATTGACCCAAATATGAGCTAGTATCTCTTGTAGTTGTCCAGATGAAATATTACTCCTGTAATTGAAAGATATTTTGTTTGCTGTGAAATAATCTGAGCAAAATGATTGAAGATGAAAAGATTTGGGTGCAGAATTTGTGTTAGAAGTTATGAGAACATGATCATCATAAGATGTAGCACGGCTTCTCACACTAGCTTTTTCATACCTTTCCAAATCTTGCTAAAGCTTTATTGCTGGACCTTGTTTTATTGTGTTCATCCAATTACAGATAGCATGCTCATTTAATAAACTTTTAAATTTGTGCCCACCCTAAGGGGATGCTTAATAATTGGGATTTGGTAATGTTTATCTGACTGGAAATGTAGGCATCATGTCAATGAAAGCTATAAATTTATTTTAATGTGGAATAAAAATTTTAAAATCTAAATTAAAAAGTTCATAGAGTTTCAGAAAAGTTTTCCTTTTATAAGACCTGGGTATCTGGCCCTTACTTTGTCTTTGATCATTTATGTGCCTGAAATGGTCACTTCACTTTGTTGGGTCTCAGTTTCTTCTGTCAAAGTAAGGGTTGTGACTAGATTTATTTTTGTGTCTCTTTGTCTCCAAAATTCTCTCTTAAAAGGGATAGTGGAATCCATACAAAGCACAGATTAAAAGAATCCTGATCTTGGCTCCCCCATGTGACTCCTGTGCAATTCCCTCCTTTGAGTGTGAGCAGGACTGTGGCTTGCTTCTAATAAATAGAATATGCTGATGGGATGTCACTCCCTTGGTTCAGTTAGATTGTACAGAATAGTTGATGGGATGTCATTCTCATGACTACATCAATCTATGTAAGACTCCATTTTAACAGACTGGAGGAAGATTCCCCTGCTGGCCTCCAAGAAGTGAGGTGCCATGTTTGGCAGGGCCACCAGGCAAGGAGCTGTGAGCAGCCTCCAGTAGCTGAGAGTGACCTCCAGCTGATAGCCAACAGAAAACTTCATTCTTATAATCGCAAGGAACTATGATTCTTCCAACATTTATTTCTGTGAACTTGGAATAAGACTCCTTGTTCTAGAAAGAAATGCAGCTTGACTGACACCTTGATTACAGCCTATGATACCCTGAGCAGGATCAGCTTAGCCATGCTGGGACTCCTGACCTACTGAAGCTGTCAGATAATGGATGGGTACAGAGAGTTCCTTACATTCCTCACCCAGTTTCTTTTTTCCTTAATGTTATCATGTTGTATTATTGTGGTCCATTTAATAAAACTAAGAAATCAACATCCGTCCACTACTATTAACTCACCTCTAGTCTTTCTTCAGATTGTGGTTAGTTTTTCTATTAATGCCCTTTTACTGCTCCAGAATCCAATATAGGACTCTACATTTAGTTGTGATGTTCCTCTCCTATCCTGAAATCTGGGACAGTTTATCATTTTTTTTCTTGATTTGATCATTTTGAGGAGTGCTGATCAGCTATTTTGTGCAATGTCCTTCAATTTGGGCTTGTGTGATGTTTTTCTCATCATTGGACATGGATTATAGATTTATGGAAAGAGTAATCAGAAAAATTTGGAGTGATGGAAATATTCTATATTTTTTATGTGGTGATGGTACATGGGTGAATACATTTGTCAAAACTCATTAAACTGTGGCATATAGGGGCGCCTGGGTGGCTTAGATGGTTAAGCGTCTGCCTTCGGCTCAGGTCATGATCCCAGGGTCCTGGGATCGAGTCCCACATTGGGCTCCCTGCTCCTTGGGAGCCTGCTTCTCCCTCTGCCTCTCTCTCTCTGTCTCTCATGAATAAATAAATAAAATCTTAAAAAAAAATTAAAAAAAAACAAAACTGTGGCATATAAATGAGTACATATGATTGTAGGCAAATCATACTTGAAGAAGCTTTTGACAACAGATATTTTATACATATATATACACACACATAAACCAATAAAAAATCCAGTTAAATAATATTCAGTTGGTTCTTAATTGCAAGACTCCCAGAACATTTAAGATTCTTTTTTTTGTATCTTATATTTATTATATATTCCTATAATAAAGCTAGAGAAAATGTTAAGAAAATCCTAACATACATTCACAGTATTGTACTTACTGAAAAAAAAATCCAGATATAAGTAGACCCATGCAGCTCAAAGGTCAACTGTATTGTGTGCTGTGATCCTACCTAATAGCTAAACTATTTCAGAGTCGTGTTGCTAACAGTTTGAAATCACTGTTGTAATCTCAACCCTCCTGGCTGTTTTCTTTTCTTTTTTTTTTATTATGTTATGTTAATCACCATACATTACATCATTAGTTTTTGATGTAGTAGAACCTTTAAGATTCTAATATACTAATGCTTCTTGTGAGTCTGTAAGCATTAGACATCTTATGCAGCATTTCCAAACTTTTTCTAACTATGAGATCCTTTTTCTAGTACCTCATAGTATCTGAAACACAGATTGGGAAATGCTGGTTTAAGAAAATTATATTTGCATTTATAAGAAAAATAACAAAGGCCTGGAGAGTTGTTCAGTTTTTCTACTATGGTCAGCCAAAGACTGGGAAAATGTTTTTGTCTATCCAAGTGGAAATACCTTAGGGTGTGTCATGTTACTGTATCTGTGAGTGTGGAAAAGGAATAACATTTGAGAGCTGGGACTCACTTAATCTAATTATCTATGTATACATGTTATTGCCACACATTATCTTTGAAGCTATTTGGAAACAAGTAGGATGAAGGACTTCAAAGGATGGATGGATGAATTCAGTCCCTCTTGCAGCCACAGCTGCTGAAGAAGTTGGGGGTCCTTTGCCCTTTGTTATTTCTGACTACTTGAGGTCCCAGAGCTATATGGGTTTTGTACAGGCCTTAGGGTGCTGTAGCCAGTGGCTGAGGACCTGAGTGATGTCCCTTCCCTTACAAGTGGGAAGAAGCAAGTGGGGCAATGCTGAGCTCTGGAGGGAGTACTCCCACCCCAGGATTACCCCCATCATATAGTTGTTTTTTTATGTGGTTCCATGGCTGACCACAAAAAGTTATCTACTCACAGAACAAGGCTACCTGTGTCTCTGTGTGCTCAAATGGTTCCCTGTTTGGAAGCTGAATTCATGGGTGAAATAGCATTAGTTGATTTAGCTTTAGAAGAAAGACGTTCTTATCTTGAGTTGTGTTTTGATACCTTGACAAGACTTACAGGAAGGTTATGATGTATGACTTGTGTCACATGATTCTTGGGTCATGTTCATAATTATATTGATAAAATAAACATTCCTTGCATATGCAGTTCCATTATGCACCTAAATATTGAGACATTATTGAATACTTTCAAGTTTTTTTCATAGGCTTCAGACCCAAAATCTGCAATAGTAATGATTTATAATCTTTTTTTTTTTTAAGATTTTATTTATTTATCTGACAGAGAGAGAGACAGGAGAGAGGGAACACAAGTAGGGGGAGTGGGAGAGGGAGAAGCAGGCTTCCCACTGAGCGGGGAGCCCGATGCGGGGCTCGATCCCAGGACCTTGGGATCATGACCTGAGCTGAAGGCAGCCACTTAACTGACTGAGCCACCCAGGAACCCCAAAGCAAAGCGCCCGAACAGGGACCTGAACCCTGGACCCTCAGATTAAAAGTCTGATGCTCTACCGACTGAGCTATCCGGGCAATGATTTATAATCTTTGGAGAGGCTGTACACATTAAAAGTATTCAATTATGTTTGCTACTTCTTGGCCAGTTCTGTTTCTCAAGACATAGCCAAGCGTGGTCCAGGTAACCATGGTTAAGGCCTAGGTATCCATGGACCAGTGCCTGGAACTGAAGTCCTGGATGGGGCAGGTTTGGAACACACCCAGCCTCAGACACTGAGCAAAAGTCTAGTCTGGAAACTGGTTGTGGTATTTTAAAAGGATGGTGCATCAGGGGATCTACCTTAATGAAAAGATAAGGCACTGGGAATCTGAAGGGAGGTAGAGATTGTATGTTGCAGTTTGAAAAAAAAACAAACAAGCAATGGGACCAGAAGGCATCCCCTGAGGAAGGCTGACTGTCCACCACCAGGCAGGTCTCTTCAAGAGTGCAGGAGGCAGGTTAGCCTTCTCTGGGCCTTGGCTTTTAGGGCTCAGAAGGTGATTGTCAGTGTCCTCAGAAATAATTGAGCTGGATGACTGACTTACATAGAATGATGATTAAAACCCAAAATACCATTTTCTTACTTTATAATAAGAATTCAAAGCAGAATGGAGCACTGGGTGTTATGCACAAACAATGAATCATGGAACACTTCATCTAAAACTAATGATGTAATGTATGGGGATTAACATAAGAATAAAAAAAAAAGAATTCGAAGCAGAGTAAATATTAGATCTGCTGCCCAGCTTATTTTCTCTTTGTAGACAAATCTACATGGGAGCCAAATGTTACCAGGGGCTGCTTGCAGAGCATAAGCTCTCAGATGTCTGATGCACTAGTACATACCTTCACTCCTTATCACAGGTATTCTGCCTCATGAACAGGTTTCTACTACCCAAGGTTGGGCATCTCTTCCCTGGCACAGGGCAGGAGACACAGTGTCAGAACTTTCCCCTTACCTGCCTTTTCCTTTGCCTGCATTACTGATCATCCCCATTCTTCTAGGCACATTTCTTTAGAGAGGCTAGTATCTTTTTGGTTCTAGGCAGGTACTGCTGGTCTGAGAGCCATTCTGTCTCTTGATGGTCAATTGTCATAACTCTGTTCTAACCCATTATTTGTTGTAAAGTTTCACTCTCAGACATTGTCCACTTTCCAAGCTCCTAGGGGAAGAAGTTGCAGGAGAGAAGCCCCTTACTGTTGAACCCAAGTGTTACTAACAGTGAGTAAAGCAGAGTGTAAAGGATGCCACAAACAGTCATATTTAAAGTCCTAAGCAGTAGGAAAATGTGTAACAGAGGTGAAAATACCATCTGATTCATTGGTACATCTCTTAGGGCATTATTACTGGCTGAGGCACAATCCTATCTCTGAGTAGGTTTGGTACTGCAGATGGCAGAGAGCAAAAACATTCCTTCCTCCCTCCCTCCATTCCTTCCAACAAGTTAAGGCTTAATGGCTTCCATATATGGTTACTAAAAAGATAATGGCTAGGCATTAATCTTTATTAATAGCAATTCGCATCCTGCATCTGAATCACTTCATGTTTACCTGATGTGGCTGTTGTGTGCTTATGTCCATCCTTTATCTCACAGACTAATTTTTCATCTAGATTGACTCTGCGATGGCAGGAGTAGATATATTTCCCCTTATCCATCAACTCCATCTTGATTTGCTCCTTTAGAGTTTTCTTTGTTATTGTTTACCTTCTTTTGGTCTTGTTCGTTCCTCCCAATGGGGTGTTGCTGGATGGATGCTTCATCTTCTGTACTGATTGCCTCACTGAAACATTTGCTTCAATTAGAGGAATTGGCAAATCTAAAAGGTTCTTAAATATTTCAGAAAAATAAATGGCAGATAAGTTTCCTAAATAGTTAATTCTTGGGACTTCTACTTCTGGGAAGATGGAGTAGATTTAGTTTCCCTTATTCCTCTCACGAAGTACAATGAAAAATTCTGCATGTTTTATATAAAACAAATAAAGACTATGAAAGGTAGAGAAGAAAGCAGACTGGCTAAGAGTGTGTGGGGGACCTAATAAATAGCATAATGGTGGGTCCCTTTGGTTTTCTTTTTGCTTTATATATTCCAGAGTTGGAGTTGAAGAAGTTAGCAACCTGTTAATACCAATGGGCACAGCAACAAAACCCCAGCCAAACCCCACTGTCTCTAGTCAAAGAAAGACCCAGGAAAGGGACAGCTTAGTAAGTCAGAAAACTTTTAGAGAATAATTGCTCTACTGCAACCAAATACCACAGAACAAAACTGGGTGGCCCCACCCTTCCCAGTACTGGTTGAATGGGAACTTAGACTTCCACTCTTGTCAGGCTGCAGTGAGGAAGCCCAACCCCACACAGGGGTGATGTCAGAGGAGACCATCATCCATTTATAATTGTCTTAAATAGTTCCTCTACATATGGTTAGATACACATCAGATAATGCTATAAGTTTTTCTTTGACTACCAAATATAATTTAGAAAACTCAAGAGGAAAAAAACCTTATATTGTATTTTCCCACATTTTACTTTTTCCATTGTTCTTTTTTTCTTCTTGATGTTCAAAGATCCCTCCTCTTATCCTTTCTTTACTTTTTAGAGAACTTATTTAGCAGTTCTTTTATGGTAGGATTGCTGGTAACGTCTTCTCTTTATTTTCCTTCATCTGAGAATTTCCCCTTCATCTTGATTTCTCTTCCAATCTTGAAGGATATTTTCATGGGATAGAGGATTCTGGGTTAACAATTGTTTTCTTTCAGTACTTCAAAAATGTCATTCCATTTCCTTTGTTCTCCATGGTTTGTGATGAGAAATCCACTGTCATTTGAATTATTTTCCCCCTATAAGTGTCTTTTCCCTCTCACTGCTTTCAAGACTTTTGTCTTTAAATTTTGGAGGTTTGACTATGTGTTTTGGTGGGATTTCTTTCGGTTGGCCATTTTGGGGATTCTCTCAGCTTCTAGAATCCGTAGATATATATATTTTGTTGAATTTGGGAAATTTCCATCCCTGCCTTCCTTCTCCTCTCCTTCGGGGACTGCAATAACACAAATATTAGGTTTGATATTGTAGTCCTACAGGTGCCTCAGGCTCTTTTCTTTTTTTTTCAGTCTATTTTTTCTTTGTTGCTCAGATTGGGTAATTTCTTTTTTTTTTTTTTAAGATTTTGTTTATTTACTTTTGTGAGAGAGAGGGGGAGAAAGAGAGAGAGAAAGTGAGCATGAATGGGCGGGAGGGGCAGAGGGAGAAGCAGACTCCCCACAGAGCAGGGAGCTCAATGCAGGACACGAACCCAGGACTCTGGGATTATGATCTGAGCTGAAGGCAGACGCTTAACCGACTGAGCCACCCAGATGCCCCAGATTGGGTAATTTCTATTCTCTCTTCAAATTTACTGATTTTTTTTTTCTCCATAATATTCATTCTCTTATTCAGCCCATCAATTTGGTTTTAATTTGATTATTATATATTTTTTAATTCTAAAATTTCCATTTGGTTCTTTTTTGATGAGACTTTCTTATTATTTGTTTGTTCAAGAATGTAATATTCACTCAAATATCTTTATGATGGTTGCTTTGAAACTTTTGTCAGATAACTCTAACATCACTGTCATCTCAGTGTTACCAACTATTGATTACATTTTTTCATTCAATTTGAGATTTTCCTGGTTCTCAGTATGAGGAGTGATTTTCTTTTGAAACCTGGATATTTTGGGTATTATCCTATGAAACTCTGGATCTTATTTAAACCTAGCTGACTTCCTCCAATACCACTCCAACAGAGGAAGGAAGGAAGTGGTGCTTCATTACCACCAGATGAGGGTAGAAGTCCAGGTTTTCTACTCAGACTCTGTGGAAACCCATGGGGGACAGAGGATCCTTAATATTGTTAAGGAGAAGATATATCACATAAACATTATTCAAAAGAGAGCAGGAATGGCTACAATATTATCAGATAAAGCACAATTTAGAGAAAAGAAAATGACCAGAGACTAGGAAGGACATTATATAATTATAAAATGGTCAAACCACCAAGAAGATGTAGCAATCCTAAATGTGTATCACAAAACAACAGAGCTTCAAAACATGTAAAACAAAAGCTGATTTACCTGAAAGGAGAAACAGGGAAATCCACATTTACAGTTAGAGACATCAGCACCCCTCTCTCAACAACATTTAGAACAACTAGACAGAAAACCAGCAAGGTTATAGAAGAACTCAAAAGTGCCACAAACCCAAGTGATAGAGCCGCGGAGCACAAAATCGGAACTTTTAAAAGTCTGCTCCACTGAGGGATGTCACTCTGGTGGCTAAGTGGGGGGGGTGGAACCCTCCGGGACAGTGTGGTCTCAGGACCCACGGGTCACAGAAAGACCGGGGGTGCCTGAGTGTGGCAGAGCTCCCAGGTATCGGAGCAGGGAAGCCGGCTGCAGAGGCGGAGCCCAGGCGCGGGCTCTCAGCTCGGGGTTGCCATAAACCATGATCGGCGGCACAGTCGGGCCACTGCTCCTCCAGCAGGGACCCAACAAGCGGCAGATCCGGGGAGACTCACCTTCCTCCCCCGGGAGGAGCCGCGCGGGAGTGCACCGCAGGGATCTGCTGGGTTTGGAGACTCCACCCGGGGTCGGGTGCCAGAGATAGAAACGCGCGGTCACAGGCCGGGTGAGCACGGAGTGCAGCCGGAGACCGGGGAGACGGGAGTGACTGACGGCTTTTCTCTGGGGGCTCACTGAGGAGCAGGGCCCGAGTTCTCGGCTCCTCCAGGGCGGAAATTGGGAGGCCGCCATTTTCACTCTCCGCCTCCAAAGCTGTACGGAAAGCTCGCAGGGAACAAAAGCTCCGGAGAGCAAACCCGAACAGATTACTTAGCCGGGAAGGGGCAAGGGCGGGGCAATTCCGCCTCCAGCAGAGACATTTGGAAACCACGGCAACAGGCCCCTCCCCAGAAGATCAGCGAGAACAGCCAGCCAAGACCAAGTTTACCGATCAATGAGAACGGCAGAACTCCAGCTCTAGGGGACTACTGCACATAGAATTCATGGCTTTTTTACCATGATTCTGTAGTCTTTCAAAGTTAATTTTTTTTTAACTGTCTTTTTTTCTTTTTTTTTCTTTTTGAATTTTTCTTTTTCCCTTTTTCAACCAACATCTTATCAATCCCTTTTTTTAAAAAAAAACCATTTTTATTTTTCATTTTTAGAGTCATATTCTATCCCTTCATAGTAGTTACCCATATTTTTGGCTTATATATATAAGTTGTTCTCTCTTTAAAATTTTGAGATAGTTTCTTCTAACAGATCAAAATATACCCTAAATCTCTAGTATCTGGTGTTTTCTATTCCCTTGCCTGATCACATCCTCTCCCTTTTTTTTTCTTTTTTTAAATCCTCTTCTTTCTTTTTTTCAAACAACTTCTTATCAATTCCTTTTATAAAATTTTTTATAATTTCCATCTTTACAGTCATATTCCATCCCTTCATCATATCAACCCTTATTTTTGTACATATATAAGTTTTTCTTTCTTTAAAATTTTGGGAGGCACTTTCTTCTAAAAGACCAAAATACACCCCAAATCTAGTGTGTGGCACTGATCTATATACCAGCCTGATCATATTTGATCACATTCTGGTTTTTTTGTTGTTGTTGTTTTGTTTTGTTTGTTTTTGTTTTTATCTTTATCTTTTTCTTTTTTTTCTTTTTCTTTTTTCTCTCTTTCCCTTTCTTTTCCCACTGCTTCAGGTTTTTTCTGATTTGTTTAGAGTATATTTTCTGGGGACGTTGTTACTCTGCTAGCATTTTGTTCTCTCATTAATCTATTCTCCTCTGCACAAAATGACAAGACGGAAAAAATCACCTCAACAAAAAGAACAAGAGGTAGTACCAACTGCCAGGGACCTACTCAATACGGACATTAGTACGATGTCAGATCTAGAGTTCAGAATCATCACTTTAAAGATACTAGCTGGGCTTGAAAAAAATATGGAAGTTATTAGAGAAACCCTTTCTGGAGAAGTAAAAGAACTAAAATCCAACCAAGTAGAAATCAAAAAGGCTATTAATGAGGTGCAATCAAAAGTGGGGGCGCTAACTGCTAGAATAAATGAGGCAGACGAGAGAATCAGTAATATAGAAGATGAAATGATGGAAAATAAAGAAGCTGAGAAAAAGAGAGATAAACAACTACTGGATCATGAGGGCAGAATTTGAGAGATAAGCGATACCATAAGATGAAACAACATTAGAATAATTGGGATCCCAGAAGAAGAAGAAAGAGAGAGAGGGGCAGGAGGTATATTGGAGCAAATTATAGCAGAGAACTTCCCTAATTTGGGGAAGGAAACAGGCATCAAAATCCAGGAAGCACAGAGAACCCCTCTCAAAATCAATAAAAATAGGTCAACACCCCGACATCTAATAGTAAAACTTACGAGTCTCATAGACAAAGAGAAAATCCTGAAAGCAGCTCGGGAGAAGAGATATGTAACCTACAAGGGTAGAAACATTAGATTGGCAACAGACCTATCCACAGAGACCTGGCAGGCCAGAAAGGACTGGCAGGATATATTCAGAGCACTAAATGAGAAAAATATGCAGCCAAGAATACTCTATCCAGCTAGGCTGTCATTGAAAATTGAAGGAGAGATAAAAAGCTTCCAGGACAAACAAAAACTAAAGGAATTTGCAAACACAAAACCAGCCCTACAGGAAATCTTGAAAGGGGTCCTCTAAGCAAAGAGAGAGCCTAAAAGCAACATAGACCAGAAAGGAACACAGACAATATACGGTAACAGTCACCTTACAGGCAATACAATGGCACTAAATTCCTATCTTTCAATAGTTACCCTGAATGTAAATGGGCTCAATGCCCCAATCAAAAGACACAGGCTATCAGACTGGATTAAAAAACAAGACCCATCGATATGCTGTCTGCAAGAGACTCATTTTCGACCCAAAGACAGCCCCAGATTGAAAGTGAGGGGGTGGAAAACCATTTACCATGCTAATGGACACCAAAAGAAAGCTGGGGTGGCAATCCTTATATCAGACAAATTAGATTTTAAACCAAAGACTGTAATAAGAGATGAGGAAGGACACTATATCATACTTAAAGGATGAACAACTCTATGCCAGCAAATTAAATAACCTGGAAGAAATGGATGCATTCCTAGAGATGTACCAACTACCAAAACTGAACCAGGATGAAATAGAAAACCTGAACAGACCTATAACCACTAAGGAAATTGAAGCAGTCATCAAAAATCTCCCAAAAAACAAAAGCCCAGGGCCAGATGGCTTCCCAGGGGAATTCTACCAAACATTTCAAGAAGAATTAATACCTATTCTTCTGAAACTGTTCCAAAAAATAGAAATGGAAGGAAAACTTCGAAACTCATTTTATGAGGCCAGCATTACCTTGATCCCAAAACCAGACAAAGACCCATCAAAAAGGAGAATTACAGACCAATATCCCTGATGAACATGGATGCAAAAATTCTCACCAAAATACTAGCCAATAGGATCCAACAGTACATTAAAAGGATTATTCACCACGACCAAGTGGGATTTATCCCTGGGCTGCAAGGTTGGTTCAACATCCGCAAATCAATCAACATGATACAATACATTAACAAAAGAAAGAACAAGAATCATATGATCCTCTCAATAGATGCAGAAAAAGCTTTTGACAAAGTACAGCATCCTTTCTTGATCAAAACTCTTCAGAGTATAGGGATAGAGGGCACATACCTCAATACCATAAAAGCCATCTATGAAAAACCTACAGCGAATATCATTCTCAATGGGGACAAACTGAGAGCTTTCCCCCTAAGGTCAGGAATGCGGCAGGGATGTCCACTATCACCACTGCTATTCAACATAGTATTGGAAGTCCTAGCCACAGCAATCAGACAACAAAAAGAAATAAAAGGCATCCAAATTGGCAAAAAAGAAGTCAAACTCTCACTCTTTGCAGATGATATGATACTTTATGTGGAAAACCCAAAAAACTCCACCCCAAAACTGCTAGAACTCATACAGGAATTCAGTCAAGTGGCAGGATATAAAATCAATGCACAGAAATCAGTGGCATTCCTATACACCAACAACAAGACAGAAGAAAGAGAAGTTAAGGAGTCGATCCCATTTACAATTGCACCCAAAACCATAAGATACCTAGGAATAAATCTAACCAAAGAGACAAAGGATCGGTACTCAGAAAACTATAAAATACTCATGAAAGAAATTGAGGAAGACGCAAAGAAATGGAAAAACGTTCCGTGCTCATGGATTGGAAGAACAAATATTGTGAAGATGTCCATGCTACCTAGAGCAATCTACACATTCAATGCAATCCCCATCAAAATACCATCCACTTTTTTCAAAGAAATGGAACAAATAATCCTAAAATTTGTATGGAACCAGAAAAGAAGCCGCATAGCCAGAGGAATGTTGAAAAAGAAAAGCAAAGCCGGCGGCATCACAATTCCGGACTTCCAGCTCTATTACAAAGCTGTCATCATCAAGACAGCATGGTACTGGCACAAAAACAGACACATAGATCAATAGAACAGAATAGAGAGCCCAGAAATGGACCCTCAACTCTATGGTCAACTCATCTTTGACAAAGCAGGAAAGAATGTCCAATGGAACAAAGACAGTCTCTTCAACAAATGGTGTTGGGAAAATTGGATAGCCACATGCAGAAGAATGAAACTGGACCATTTCCTTACACCACACACAAAAATAGACTCCAAATGGTTGAAAGACCTCAATGGGAGACAGGAGTCCATCAAAATCCTAAAGGAGAACACAGGCAGCAACCTCTTTGACCTCAGCCGAAGCAACTTCTTCCTAGAAACATCGCCAAAGGCAAGGGAGGCAAGGGCAAAAATGAACTATTGGGACTTCATCAAGATAAAAAGCTTTTGCAAAGCAAAGGAAATAGTCAACAAAACCAAAAGACAACCGACAGAATGGGAGAAGATATTTGCAAATGACGTATCAGATAAAGGGCTAGTATCCAAAATCTATAAAGAACTCATCAAACTCAACACCCAAAGAACAAAGAATCCAATCAAGAAATGGGCAGAAGACATGAACAGACATTTTTCCAAAGAAGACATCCAAATGGCCAACAGACACATGAAAAAGTGCTCAATATTGCTCGGCATCAGGGAAATCCAAATCAAAACCTCAATGAGATACCACCTCACACCAGTCAGAATGGCTAAAATTAACAAGTCAGGAAATGACAAATGTTGGCGGGGATGAGGAGAAAGGGGAACCCTCCTACACTGTTGGTGGGAATGCAAGCTGGTGCAGCCACTCTGGAAAACTGTATGGAGGTTCTTCAAAAAGTTGAAAATAGAGCTACCATATGATCCAGCAATTGCACTACTGGGTATTTACCCGAAAGATACAAAAGTAGGGGTCCGAAGGGGTACGTGCACCCCGATGTTTATAGCAGCAATGTCCACAATAGCCAAACTGTGGAAAGAGCCAAGATGTCCATCAACAGATGAATGGATAAAGAAGATGTGGTATATATATACAATGGAATATTATGCAGCCATCAAAAGGAATGAGATCTTGCCATTTGCAACGACGTGGATGGAACTGGAGGGTATTATGTTGAGTGAAATAAGTCAAACAGAGAAAGACATGTATCATATGATCTCACTGATATGAGGAATTCTTAATCTCAGGAAACAAACTGAGGGTTGCTGGAGTGGGGGGTGGGGTGGGAATGATGGGGTGACTGGGTGATAGACACTGGGGACGGAATGTGCTCTGGTAAGCGCTGTGAATTGTGCAAGACTGTTGAATCTCAGATCTGTACCTCTGAAACAAATAATGCAATATATGTTAAGAAAAAAAAAAAAAGAAGAAGAAGAAGAAGGTAGCGGGAGGGGAAAAATGAAGCGGGGGAAATCGGAGGGGTAGACGAACCATGAGAGATGATGGACTCTGAAAAACAAACAGGGTTCTAGAGGGGAGGGTGGTGGGAGGATGGGTTAGCCTGGTGGTGGGTATTGAGGAGGGCACGTTCTGCATGGAGCACTGGGTGTTATGCACAAACAATGAATCATGGAACACTTCATCTAAAACTAATGATGTAATGTATGGGGATTAACATAAGAATAAAAATTAAAAAAAAATAAGTGCCACAAACCAACAGGAGATAATTGACATTTATAGAACATTCCACCTCAGAACAGAAGAATACCTATTATTTACAAATATCCATTGAACATACACCAATATAGTCCATATCTTGTTCCATAAAACAAACTTCAACAGCTTCAAAAGAATTGAAATCATGCAGAGTATGTCTTCTGATCACAATGGAATCAACCCAAAAATCATTGAGAAAGATAATAGAAAAATCTCCAAATACTGACAAACTAAACAATGCACTTGCAGATAATCCATACATCAAAGAGAAAGTGTCAAGGGAAATAAAAAATATATATATTGATTGCATGAAAGTAAAAATACAACACATCAAAATTTTCAGGGCACAGCTAAAGCAGTCCTGAGAAGGAAATTTATAGCACTGAATGCTCACAATTAAAAAGAGCGAAGGTCTCAAATCAATAATATAAGTCCTTGTCTCAAGAACCTAGAAAAAGAGGAGCAAAAGCAAGCAAGCAGAAGGAAGAAAATAAAGATAATAGTAGAAATAAATGAAATTGAAAATAGGAAAACAATAGAGAAAATCAATAAAATAAAAAGCTGGTTCTTTTAAAGGATAATAAAATTGACAAACTTCTAACAAGACTGCCAAAGGGAAAAAAAGAGAAGACACAATCTGCCAATATCAACAATGAAAAAGGAACTATCACTGTGGATCCTACAGAAATCAAAAGGATAACAAGAATAAATTAAATGGCCCGATTCTAAAACCAATTCCAAACTACAATACTCACATAAAACGGATATAAAAGGGATATTTCAGAAAAGGGAATGGAGCTAACGCTTCCTTATTCATTTTAGGAAGTTGGTACTACACTGGTACTAAAACCAAAGACAGTACCAAAAATAAAAATATCTACACATCGGGGCGCCTGGGTGGCTCAGTTGGTTAAGCAACTGCCTTCGGCTCAGGTCATGATCCTGGAGTCCCAGGATTGAGTCCCACATCAGACTCCCTGCTCAGCGGGGGGTCTGCTTCTCCCTCTGATCCTCCCCTTCTCATGCTCTCTGTCTCCCATTCTCTCTCTCAGAGAAATAAATAAAAAATCTTTAAAAAAAAATATCTACACATCAATATTCCTCATGAATATAGATGCGAGTCTCTTTAACAAATTATTATTAAACAGATTTCAGCAACATATGAAAAGAATTATACATGGACAAATTTTTTTCCCAGGGATGCAAGGCTGGTTCTATATATGAAAACCATTCAATATAAAACACTGTATAAATAGGCTAAAGAAGAAACATCACATGATCATATCAATTGATGCAAAAGATGTATTTGACAAAATTCAATACCAATATATGACAAAAACTTCCAGAAAAATAGAAATATAGGAACCTCCTCAACTTGATAAAAAAATCATCTACAAAATACCTTCAGATAATGTTATTCTTAATAGTAAGAGACTAAATGCTTTCCTGTAAGAGGAATAAAGGAAGGATGTCCATTCCCACCATTTTTATCCAATTCAGTACGGAAGTTCTAGCCAATGTAATAAGAGCAGAAAAGGAAATAAAGGGCACACAGATTGGAAAGGAAGAAATAAAACTTTCCCTTTCTATATTTGACATGATTGTTTATGTAGAAAATCCCAACAAATCTACCAAAAACTCCTGGAACTAATAAATGAGTTCAGCAAGTTTTCAGTGTAAAGGATAAATATACAAAAGTCAACCACATTTTTATATACTAGTAATGACCACAAGGACACTGAGATTAAAAATACAGTACCATTTACAACTTCTCAGAAAGTGGAAATACTTAGGTATAAATCTAACAAACATATGCAGGAGTTGCATGCTGAAAACCACAAACCACTGATAAAAGGAATTAAAAAAATATAAATAAGTAAAGGGGCATGTCATGTTCATGGATTGGAAGACTTAACATAGTAAAGATGTCAATTCTTTTCAAATTGGAAAGATACACAGATTTAATCCATTTCCTATTGAAATTAAGGCAAGACATTTGAATAGAGATAGATGAAATTATTTTAAAATTTATACAGGAATGCAAAGGGATTAGAGTAAGTAAAATAATGTTTTAAAAGAATAATAAAGTCGGGAGATTCATTCTACCTGATTTGAAGTCTTACTATGTAGCTTTAGTATTTACGACAGTGTGGTATGGGTGGAGTGACAGACATACAGATAAATGGAACCCAATCCAGAACCAAGAAATAGATGCACACAAATACACCTACCTTAGGTTTCACAAAGGTTCAAAAGCAATTCAATGGAGAATTGACAGTTTTTTAAATAAATGGTGCTGGAATAATTAGACATGCACAAGCCAAAAAACAAACCTCAACCTAATCCTCATACTTTATATAAAAATTAACTTAAAATTGATCACAGACTTAAACATAAAATTTAAAACTATAAAACTTCTAGAAAAAACAGGTGAAAATCTTTGGTATCTAGGGCAAGGCAAAGAGTTCTTAGATTGAATGATAAAGCACAATCCATAAAAGAAAAAAAATCATAAACTAGACTTCATCAAAATTTAATTCTTTTATTCCACAAAGAAGCCTCTTAAGAGGACAAAAATAACAGCCATGGACTGGGTGAATATATTTGAAAACAGCATCTGTCGAAGTTCTTGTGTCTAGAATACATAACAATTCTCAAAACAACTATAAAGAAATAAGTAAAATTAGAGGATATGCAAAGACATAGTAGAATCTTACAAATGAGAATATACAGATGGAAAATAAACACATGAAAATATGTTCAACATTTTTAGTTATTGGGGAAATGTGAGTTAATACCACACTACACACCTACCAGAATGACGAAAATAAAAATAGTGGCACTGCCATATGCTGGGGAGGATGTAGAGAGAGACACTGGTGGGAATGTAAGACGGGTCAGCCACACGAGAAAAAGCTTAACAGTTAAAAAACACCAACAACTAACCATGCAACTAACGTGTAATTGCATTTTTTTGTCATTTATGTCAGAGAAATGAAAGTTCATGTTCACAAAAAAGTTTGTACTTGAATGTTTATAGCAGCTTTATTCTTAGTAATGTCCAACAGTCTGTATGTCCCTCCATGGGTAAATGGTTAAACTAGGTGTGTTACATCCATACCATGGAATACTACTCAACAATAAAAAATAATAAATTCTTAATACATACGATGCCCTGGATGAAACTCCAGAGAATGATGCTAAGTGAAAAAAGCCAATTCTAAAAGATTACATACTTTCTGATTTCACTTATATAGCATTATTAAATGATAAATGATAAAATGATAAAAATGGAGAACAGACTTAGATTGCCAGGAGTTAAAGGTAGGTGGGAGGAAGGCCCAGAGGGAAGTAGATGTGGCTAAAAAGGGGCAGCAAGAGGGATCCTTGCTGTAATGGAATTATTCTGTATCTTGACAGTATCATTGCCAATATCTTGGTTGTGATATTGTAGTATAATTTAGAGATAAATTGTAACTGAGGGAAACGGGTAAAGGGTACAAGGGACCTCTCTGCATTATTTCTCAGAACTACATGTGAATCTAGAATTATTTTGAAATAAAAAGTCCAAAAGGTTAATTATGAATAAAGAGTTGATTTCGACACAAATTTCATTATATACTTGGAATGAATCACTTTGAATTATTTGTTTCCTATTTGCCTTATTTCTAATAGTAAATAAGGGTGAATTTCCATTTGGAAGTTTTGGTTTTCATTTTTATGCTTTAATTAATTTGTTCATTTTTCAAGAGTTATCTCTTCACTGTATTAATCATTGGGCAGAAAAATTTTAACTAGTAAAAGAAAAGTGATAAACCTTAGTCAACAGAGTATAAATTCAATGAGACTTGGAAAATTGATTGCACTTATCATCTTAGATTTTTCCTTCCAAAATGATATGGACTTCACATCCTAATATTTATTACCTTTCTATTAAGTTTTGAAAGATGATAGTACAGTTTTATTTTACAGATATTCTAACTGGAGAAAACATTAACTGGCATTGTAAGGGTGCAGAGAAAACACAGGGTAGTAACAAGTTATAACAGCCCCTGGGAGGTGGCATGATACAAGAGAAATTTATCTGGAATTTGAGCCTTTGTTTGCTTACTAACTGAGCAAATAAATTGTTATCTTGGAGACTATTTTGTAATCCACAGTGTTGGTAATATAATATCTATTTTATTGGTTTGGGAGGAATGCTTCATGGAAAGGCTTCGTAGACTATGAAGCGCTCTGCAGGTAGAAGAAAAGCCTGTTTATCTGACACCAGTGGGACAAGATTAATTGAAAAAAATCCTTCCTACAAAAAGGATGATGTAATATTTACCTAAATTTTAGAAGACAAACAGGGAGACATCCTAGGGTAAGTAGGAGGATATTTTGATATCATATTGAGGGTTTTTTGCTATGCACTTGCTATGATGGTCATAAAGTGTTAAAAAAAAATGAGACCTAAAGACATCAGTAACCAGCCCAAGCTGACACAACACTGTAGAGGCAGGACTTGTGCTAGGGAAACTATCACTCATTTCTCTGCTCAATGCTTTTTTAGTCACACTGCAGATAGCCTTAAGAATACACATTGATCCCAGAACATGGAGTCAGAATCCTAGACAGAGTCATTTTGCTGACTCAGTTTACTTTCCTTTTGTGACGGGAAAAGATGGGATTTTAATAAAAAGTGGGCTTATAAATTTTTTGGTATTTATAAAGGAAAAATAGCCATCCTTCTGTTCCTCTCCAATTCATTCTTTTTTGGTGCAGTTTTGAATCTCCCCTCAACCTATGATTTTCAGGGGTTGAGAGATGAGAACCGGGCTTGTAATAAGATTTCAGGGCAAGTAATTTGAGATCACATTAGAAGGCTCCATTAGTTTTATACTTATTTTATTGAATGGCCTTATGTTATTAGCATTCTTTTCTTTTAAAGATTTTATTTGTTTACTTGTCTGTGAGAGAGAGAGAGAGAACACAAGCAGGGGAGCGGCAGAGGGAGAGGGAGAAGCAGGCTTCCCGCTGAACAAGGAGCTGGATGTGGGACTCAATCCCAGGATCCTGGGATCATGACTTGAGCCAAAGGCAGAGGCTTAACTGACTGAGCCACCCAGGTGTCTCTCCCATTTTTTAAAAAATATTTTATTTATTATTAGCATTCTTTATAAAAAAATGTTTCTATATCCTGTGAAAGGAACATTCAAATGATTTCATCATCACTTAGGATCAGTACTTCTTAAGTTTCACAATTAGGTTATGGAGAACCAGTGTGAACTGGTGGTTGAAGATTTGGTATGAATGTGATCAGAAGTGTTAGAAAGCTACTGGGATGCATTTTGATTGTTTACAAAAGGAAACTGACTGAATGACTAAATAGCACACACTCACATACACACACACACACACACACACATATACTTCTTGAGGGTGGAGTTGGGCCAGCAGAGTGGCAAAGAGAAGAAGAAATAATGTGAATTGTTTATAGCGTAGTATTAACTATTTTTAAAGACACTGTATTCTAGAGGTTTCTGATTTGGGTACTGTAGTCAAGAAAATTAGTATCATTAACATTAGAAATCATTTAATGAAAATCAAAATGATCCAATGCCTCCTTAGCAAAGCAGTTTTAATTGCTTCTTATTTCTCAAGTATTTCACTAACCTTGCTGGAAGCACTGATGACTGACAGGGTTCAGCCTTCTCAAAGGTACAGGGTGCTTAGAAAATAAAACAAAATTCTTTGGCAGAGAAGAGATTGTTTATGCTTTTCTTTTATTGCTTACTAAAGGCCAATATTCTACTTTACAGAGATCGATATTCCTGAATTGCAAAGTTTTTAGAAGCCTAAAGGAAATGGATCCTTGTCAAACTTAAATGTTAACCCTCTCTCTGCTATAGGAGAGCAAAGAGGCATTTCCCTTGCAACTTGTTTATTCTGCATTGGTAACAAGGTGGGGTAATCTCCCAGGAGTCCATGCCCAGTTGGCCTTAGCTTTAGTATTCTAACCAGCCCACTCTTCCTGTGTAAGATGCATAAACTGGTCCGGGCTCCTTAGCGCACTGTGCTGAGAATATTTGCTGAGGTCGTAACTATGTTTTTGTTGCCCCTCATTCTCAGTTTTCAAGCTTTCAGCTCAAACAGCGAGGATTTCTGGAGGCTTCTCTGACTTCGGATAGCAATTGGACCTCCTGATATCTGTTCTGAAGGCCATCTGGTTTTCTTCCCTCACAGCACTATTCTCATTGTATTGTTAATATTTGCTTAATTCTCTGTGTTCTCTGCTACACTATAAACCTCATGAGCACAGAGATGCTGTCTTGTTCTTAAGACCAGTGTTTGGTTCAGGGTGAGCCACCTAATAGATGTATGCATGACAGGATTGAATGACTGTCATTAGCTGGGCTCCCACCACGTCTGATGCCATTGGAGCCTGGGAGGGACTCATCACTCTCACCTGTGACATGGAGAAATGGAGGTTCAGGGTTGACATGACTTACTCTGAGTTCACAGTGAGAATAGCTTCAAACCTGGGTCTGCACATTGCCCAGGTCCATGCTCCTTGTACTCTAACATGTTTCCTCCAGCATTTCCTAGGCTCCAGTTCCTCCTGGTTTCAGATGGCAAGAGGGTCCTCCCCACCCCCCAATTCCCCCCACCGAATCATAGCCTCACTGGAAGCACTGCCCAGGAGAGCCCTCTTTACCCCTACCCAGTTAGAATCATGTCAGTGGCTGGTAGACTGAAGGCAGCATTCTCACCCTCTAGCTGACTCACAGTCTTTGTGGTGGGGTGTAAGTGAACAGCTGGGGCAAATTTGCCTGGGGTGGCCTGGGTGGCAACTGAATCAAAGACTGAGGCCTCATTCTGACATGGTCTGAGATGCACTCAGACCACAGATTGCCAACATCAACACTTGCCTGGAACATGTTAGAATTCCAGAGCTTCAAGAGAAAAGCAAGCCAGCTCCAGCCTACCTCATAACCCCCAAGACATGCAGAAAACGTAACTAGAGCAGTCTGCACCATAGCCCAAAGGGAGCTCTAGCTCAGGAGCTGGTGAACTATGGCCCAGGACCCAAATCTGCTCCATCACCTGTTTCATAGGACCTGTGAGCTAAGAATGATTTTTACATTTTCAAATGGTTTTTAAAAAGTCAAAAGAAGAATAGTATTTCATGACACATGAAAATGATATGAAATCCAAACTTATGTGTCCCTAAATAAAGTTTTACTGGTACACAGGCATGCCCATCTATTTGCATATTGTCTACGGCTCATTTTGCATAAGCCCTAGAGTTAAGTCACTGCAACAGAGAGTGCCTTCCCTGCAAAGCCTAAAATATTTACTTGTCTGGCCTTGTAAAGAAAAAGTTTGCCTACCTCTGCTCGAGTTGAACATTATAAAGAAGAAATTCACGGTAAGGTTGCCTCTCCCAGTAATCTTTCAAGCTAGAAATGTCCAACTGTTGGAAGTTAACAATCTATGAAACCTTTTTACTGCTTCCAACTATAGCAACAGCCGTATGCACACTCCCCACCCCTGCATCTCTCCATCTTTTAAAACCAGAGCTGGTTGTGCCACAGGTTTTCTAATCTTGTGGGTTGGGGTCCTGTGTTCTCAGTCACCATGTTGGATGACGTTTGTGCCACTGGTGTGTGGTCAGTGCTTTGACATAGGCCACCCTTATTCTCCAATACACAAGATCACATCTCTTCCAAGTTGTGGGTGCAAGGAAGTGACTTGCTTATAAGAGTCCTGATCATAGAACTAAATAGACAAGAACAATGCAGTGGAGGGGTGGAACTGTAATTTGTTATTCTGTGTCAGTTCTTTTACTGCTCTTAAGTAGTGAAAAAGCAAACTTTAACCAAAATACTTGTTATTTAGAACCTGTAGAGGGATTAATAAGTTAAAAAATGATATATTTTTAAATAACATGCCCAATCAGGGATGTGGCCATTGGTAGCATCACTGCATTATGGATGATAAAATATTGGTATACAGAATCATAATGAGATGATTCATGTATGGTGAGTGTTTGGGGAATCAGGACCCCGATCTAGTTTTTCTCATCTGGGGGCTGTTATTTTTACTCCACAATGTCTTCATGCCTAACTGCAAATTATCCAATGGAAATGATTTAAGAATTCTAATCATTTGTTATTGTGGCCATAACCAGCAACCCTGGCATCATGGAGAATACAGTGACCAGATAGATTAAGGGATTTTGTCATGGGTTGCATTTACTTGTCATTCAATCATTCATTTATCCCTCTAACAAACATTTATTTAGCAACTACTATGTAACCAGAAACTGAGGCTAAGAGGTAAATTAAAATGTTATGTTTGTCCCCAAAGATAACCTTATGGAGAACATAGACAATTAATCAACAATCATGGTGTGTAAAGAACGTAATGGGAACACATAACAGTGTGTCAATCATACTGAGGAAATTCTGGAGGCTTGAGCTGAGTTTTGGAGGATGAATGAAGTCTAATTTACCTAAAGAAGAAGATGGGGGGGGGGCGCCTGGGTGGCTCAGTTGGTTAAGCGACTGCCTTCAGCTCAGGTCATGATCCTGGAGTCCCGGGATCGAGTCCCGCATTGGGCTCCCTGCTCGGCAGGGAGTCTGCTTCGTCCTCTGACCCTATCCCCTCTCATGTGTTCTCTCTCTCTGATTCTCTCTCTCTCTCAGATAAATAAATAAAATCTTAAAAAAAAAAAAAGAAGGAGATGGGGAATGACAGCCCAGGGATAGTGACTAACGTAGAAAGTATATATACATATATACATTATATATACTTTATATATATATTTTCTCTATATCTATACTCTAGTAATGTAGAAAAAAATATATAGTCTCTCTCTATATCTATCTATATATCTATCTATCATCTACATATATAGTGTACTGTGTATAGAAAAGCATAGAGGCTTCAAAAGCTTGACTCATCCAGGGAATTTCAAATAGATTTTTTTTGGTCATAGTAGAGTGTATGTGGAGAAATTGAGGGAAATAAGACTGGTTTATCAGGTTAAGAATGGTTGTGTGTGCTGGGTTAAGACGTTAAAATATTTTCTATAAGCTGAAAAAAGCCACACCAAGGATTTCAAGCAGAGAAGTGACAACCAGCCTTGTGTTTTAGGAAGATTATTCTGGTAGCAGAGTAGACTGTGAAACATAGTGGGGGCTAACCTAGAGCGAGGGAGACCAGCTAAAAAGCTATTGCAATAACCAGGGTGAGAAGAACGAAGACATGTACAGTGGGAAAAGAAGAAATGAGAGGAACAGATTAAATGGTATTAAAGAGGGAAAGAATATAATGTGGCTTCACTGTGTGTGTGTGTGTGTGTATGCCTGTGCACACATGCATGCACACACAGGAAGGTGGCAGAGAAATATGAATTAGAGGAAGTTAAAGTAGTCACCCAGAAGGATTGTAATTTACTGAGTTCTCACTAGAACCATCCTATGGAAAAGGCAAGTGGCCATAGCTCGTCATTGGCAATCTATTCCCCATTTAGAATGTACTTGCATTCTTACTTTTCTTCCTGCTTTCTCCCAATTTTGTTGAACTCTTTTCCAGTAATTTAGTTTAATGCAAGCATTGCTGGCATCAACCAGTTTATTGCTCATTGGTTTTCCTTTTCGAATCTTATGTTAAATACCCCTTTTCTCTACTGAGAATAAGATAATTCGTTTATTTTAATTGCCTTAGTTGTTACGGTTATTTTTGCCCTTCTAGCTAAAGATTCCTCTCCCGAAATTTCCTGTCTCCATCCCCTAAGGGGGTTTTAAAGGGCACATTCTTCTGATGCTGGTGGAGGGAAGATCTTTCTTATAGACACACAGAAGCTATATCTTTCTTCTGTAGAGACCTACACTCAATTTGCATAGCAACAGACTGTTCCTTGAATCAACACAAGATAAATCAACACAAGACTGTACCTCCTTTGATACCGCTCCAGTCGTATTTGATTTGCTTTATTCAGCAGGATCACTTTGCCTTGACTGGAAGATTTTCTCTCAACTTTCATATTTTCCTTCTTTCTTTCCTGGCTTATATCAAGATACATTTGTTGAACAACTTCTAGGTTGTTATAAATGCAGACACTATACTATGATCTGAAAATTTAGTGGTAAAGCTAGAAGATCTCGGCTCTCATAGATTTTACATTCTAGTAGATGAACAAACAAGCAGTATTTAAATTCCTAAAATGATCCTTTCAGATAACAGTGGCTGATATGAGGGAAATAGGATGTTGTGATAGAGGTTAACCATGAGGATGGAACAAGAGTTAAATAAACTTTTCAGGGAAGATCTTTTTGAGATGTTGACATTTGAGCTAAGACATAGATAATATGTAAAGGAACATTCCAGATGGGTGGAAGAACAAATTAAGAGGTATGTGAAGACCAGTGTGGCTGATGTGTATGGGGAGATTGGACAGGTGTGTGTGATTCTGATCATGGTGGAACTTGTGGCCGAGGATGAGAGTTTGAGTGTTGCACTAAAATCATTTAATCATATAAATATAATCATTTAATCATATAAAACCATTAGACTGGCTCAGTTGGTAGAGCATGCAACTCTTGATCTTGGGGTCATGAGTTCAAGTCCCACACTGGGCATAGAGATTAAAAAAAAACCATTACACTGTTTGAGCAGAGAAGTGACATAACATGATCTCTATTGATAAAATATGATCTCTGACTGATAAAAAACTTAGTTGGGCATCTTGTGGAGGTATTTTGGAGAAGGGTAGAATAAGAAGCCTTGTTGTAAGCATTGCAATTACCCAGGTGAGAGATAAGAAAGGTTGATATTAGGGAGATGGTGGAGAGAGACAGGTGGACACATTTAAGATCTATTTTGGATATAGAATTGAAAGGACTTGAGACACTGGATGAATAATGATGCTATTTACTAGGATGTAGAAGTCTGGGGGAAAGAGAGTTGATGGAAAAAAATCAGGAGCCCTATCTTAGGTATATAATGTTTGAAGGTTCTATTAGATATCAAAATGGTATATTAAGTAAACAGTGTGAACTGACAGTAAACCAAGAAGAAACTGGAAAATAAACATGATAAGCTATCCTTGTGGCTGCCTTTGCAGGAGTAATTGGTATTAAGAACCAAAAGGATTGGGTTTCAGTGACCACAGAGAATAAGAGTTTGGTTATGTCATATGAAGTAAAGATAATTGCTGGATCTGAGCTCCTTATATGAACCTTGGACTTTTGGAACACAATACCATCAGTGAAATTGTGAATAAAAAATTGCACTTTGGCATAGTGAAATGACAAATGAATTTGTTTATTTCAGTCTGAGTTCTGGGCACAAAAAAAGAATTATATCTGAGAATTTGTAACCATAGGCCTATCCTTATGTGGTTTATGGTTTGAATGTATATTGTTTCCTTCATCTGATAAACCATAAACTAAGTGATTAATTTTGCATTTCATTAAGATTTATTTGAGCAAGTCAACAATGACATTCAAATTGCCATGAAATAGAAAATAGTTCAAAAATGCATTCATAATACCCTCTAGGTCCATCCACGTTGTCGCAGATGGCAAGATCTCATCCTTTCTTTATGGCTGAACTAATGTGACATTGTGTGTCAACTATCCTCAAATTAAAAAATTAAAAAAACTCAACAACTCCTCTCCCAAATGCATTCATTTGTTGGGAACCCAGTTCCCATCAGGTAAAAGATAAAAGAAAAATCCCTGCCTTCCCTGAGCTCAGTTCTTAGACTTCCCTTCTAGACAGAGTAAACCGAGAACTTGTCTTCATTCTGAATCCATGCATGGAGAGGTGGGAGGTACTTTATGTGTCACCTGGTTCTTCCCATTTAGTTTGGCTCAATCTCCAGGCCAAGTGAATATTGTCTGTTAAAATTCCAAATTTTTCATTCTTTCTTCTATGGGGATTTATTGGTGGGCTGTCTCAAAATTATTTATTAAACCCAGGTATCTGGGGCTGTTAGCTAGCTGTTGATTTGTTTGACTGGCATCTGTTTTAAGATCTTTATCTATGAAATAGATTTATCTTTTTCTCTCAGTGAGGCATTAGGTGCCAAACATAATTTCCATATTATTTTTCTTTCTTCTGAAGGCACAGAAGTTTGCATAATGGGCCCCTCTAAGCAAAGTCCATCTTTTCAGGTACCATGTTGGACAGATTACATGCTACTTAAAAGGATTTGATTGTGCTCTGTTGCCTATGGATGCTCATTCCTTGCCTGCAGCTGGGGCCAAACTGAGCCTTGTTCAGTGTGCCGGACCAGGCCCTCCTAAGGTAGAATAAAGTAAAAGCAGACTGAGAAAATACATCCTCACTAAATGATGGCTTAGCATGTCAAACAACATTAGTGGGATCCACGACCAGGTTGATGATGTTTGACAGTAAGAAGTCAGGCAAGAGGAGAGCCCTGTGCTTTTTCAAAATTGATCATGCCCACCTGTCTTGGGGCACACATTCAGTTGATGGCTAACTCTTGGGGGATAGCACAGGTAAAGGTAGTGGATCTGAGGCAGAGGTCTTGACCAGCTGGCCATAAAGGTGCAGAAAACTGGGTGACTGGCATTTCACAATTAAATGTGAATACATTTCCTATTCCTTTTGAGTTTTCAGTGCAGAGCCTGACCATGAAGTGTGTACACTACCACGGTAGAGTTGAATAGCTGTGACACACTTGGCTTGTAACACCGGAAGTATCGACTCAGCCTCTTTATAGAAGATATTTGGTGATACCAAATATTTGGTGACTAGATGGACCTTCACATTCCTTGTGAAGTTGCAGCCTCACAGTCCTCTGATAACCCAATTTTAAGAGTTTTGAGACTGTAGTCAGTCCCCAAAGGGAGCTTATAAATTTCCTTTTCCTGGAGATTTCTAAGGAAAGGCTTAAATATGTGCCCCCCTTAAATGATGGGGATGTTGCTGGGCCCAAGGGTGAGCTAAATCTTTTCTGAGATAACTTCCATTTTCCTGGAGGCCTGAAGTGAACCCCTATTTCCAAATCGAGGGCAGGGCTGCAGAGTTCGTCTGCACACTGCTTCCTGAGTAAATGAAATAGTGGTAGTGAAAGGCTTTGCAAAGGGAGAATGACTGTGTAGGTGTAGCATACCAGAGGAAGCTTGCCATTGCTTCTCTGTCTGCAATTTCCCCTTCAGTGCGCTCAGGCTGCTGAGTGCAGGCCTGAGCTGCCTCCAGGAGATGTCCTGCCTGGGGCTACATCTGACGCTGACTGTACTCCCTGAGTAATAAAATAACAACAATGATGGTAATAGTGACACTTTGTGGGCTTTGGTTAGCTTTTCATAGTCACTATCTCAAGAATCTCTGCATTGACTCAGTGAATTAGGTACCTGTATTAGTTTCTCATTTCTGTCATAAAAATTACCATAAACTGGGTGGCTTAAAACAACACAAATTGGTCATCTTATAGTTCTGGAGGTCAGAAGCCAAATATAGATTTTGCTGAGCTAAATTCAAGATTTCAACAGGGAGAGCTAATTCCTTCTGGAGATTCTGGGGAGAAACAATTTCCTTACATTTTCCAGCTTCTAGAGGTCACCCACATGCCTCTGCTTGTGACCTCTTCCTGCACTTTCAAAGACAGCAATGTTAAGTTGAATCCTGCTCACACTGACATTTGTCTGGTTCTTCTATGCAATTCATACTTAAACATAGCTTGTGTATTCCAGATCCAGAAGTAGTGGGGTAATTTTTATCAGGCTACTTCTTACACATAGCAATTACAAACTTTGCATGAAATATTTTTAAAAACACAACTATTAGAAACCACTAAGAATAAAAAGAATAACCAGCGTGAAACTGCAGGAAGTTTGACCCATAAAAGACAAAAATGCAATGGGTGAGATTTACACTTATATGTTCTCTTTTTTTTTAAATTAAATTTTATTTTTTTGTAGTTTTTAATTTTATTATGTTAGTCACCATACAATACATCATTAGTTTTTGATGTAGTGATCCACGATCCATTGTTTTCGTATAACACCCAGTGCTCCATGCAGTACGTGCCCTCCTTAATACCCATCACCGGGCTAACCAATCCCCCCTCCCCCCTCCCCTCTAAAGCCCTGTTTGTTTCTCAGGCCCATAGTCTCTCATAGTTCATCTCTCCCTCCAATTCCCCCCGCCCATTTTTCCCTTCCTTCTCCTAATGTCCTCCATGTTATTCCTTA